>NC_135502.1:50718058-51093058 GCF_052857255.1 Amblyomma americanum
CGACATACATAGCGAGCATATCGGCGATGGTTTTGTTCAGGTGCTCGGTCAGTCCGTTGGTCTGCGGATGGTATGCAGTTGTCCTCCGGTGGCTGGTTTGGCTGTAGCGCAGGATGGCTTGCGTTAGTTCCGCCGTGAATGCTGTTCCTCTGTCCGTGATGAGCACATCGGGGGCGCCGTGTCGAAGAATAATGCACTCCACGAAAAATTTGGCGACTTCTGCTGCTGTTCCGTTCGGTAGGGCTTTCGCCTCGGCGTAGCGGGTCAGGTAGTCGGTCGCTATGATGATCCACTTATTTCCAGATGTTGACGTTGGAAAAGGGCCAAGCAACTGCATGCCAATCTGCTGAAAGGGCCTTGAGGGAGGTTCAATGGGGCTCAGAAATCCTGCTGATCGTGTGGGAGGAGTCTTTCGTCGCTGACAATCTCGGCAGGTTTTCACATAGTGTGCGACATCGGCAGACAGTCGGGGCCAGTAATACTTGTCTTGAATGCGGCGGAGGGTGCGAGTAAACCCGAGATGTCCAGCTGTCGGCTCGTCGTGTGAAGCCTGTAGAACTTCTTCGCGGAGACAAGTAGGTACAACAAGGAGGTATGCTGTTTTGTTCGCTGTAAAGTTCTTCTTCACAAGGACCTCATTCTGCACACAGAAGGAAGACAGTCCTCGCTTGAATGAAGCGGGGGGTGAAGAAACCTTGCCTTCTAGGTACTCGATGAGGCCTTTTAGGTCGGGGTCCAAGCGTTGCTGCTGAGCAAAAGAGCTGGGGCTGATGGGTCCCAGGAAAGCGTCCTCATCGTCGTCCGGCGGCGGTGCATCTACAGGGGCTCGTGAGAGGCAATCGGAGTCAGAGTGCTTGCGTCCGGGCTTGTAAACGACGGTGACGTCAAACTCCTGAAGACGCAGACTCCATCGAGCGAGTCGGCCAGAGGGGTCCTTCAAATTGGCAAGCCAGCAGAGCGCGTGGTGGTCGCTGACCACCTTGAACGGTCGTCCGTAAAGGTAGGGGCGGAATTTCGACGTAGCCCAGATGATGGCAAGGCATTCCTTCTCAGTTGTCGAATAGTTAGTCTCGGCCTTGGAGAAGGAACGGCTAGCGTATGCGATGACTTTCTCTAGCCTGTCACTTTTTTGAACGAGGACGGCGCCTAGTCCCACGCTGCTTGCGTCGGTATGAACTTCAGTATCGGCGTTTTCATCAAAATGCGCAAGTATCGGTGGGGACTGTAAACGACGCTGAAGTTCCTTGAAGGCTTCTGCTTGCGGCGCTTCCCATTTAAACGGCACGTCTGCCTACGTCAGTTGGGTCAGGGGCTCGGCGATGCGCGAAAAGTTTTTCACAAATCGTCTGTAATATGCGCATAGTCCGAGAAATCTGCGCACTGCTTTCTTATCGGCCGGCGGTTGAAACTATTCAATAGCAGCTGTTTTCTGCGGGTCTGGACGTACACCTTCCTTGCAAACGATTTGGCCTAGAAACAGCAGCTCTTCGTAGGCAAAGTGGAATTTCTCTGCTTTCAAGGTTAGGCCAGACGACTTGATTGCGTCTAGTACTGTTCGAAGTCTTTTGAGGTGCTCCTCAAAGTTCGAGGCGAAGACAACGACGTCATCTAAATATACCAGACAAATTTGCCACTTCAGGCCTGCCAGCACTGTATCCATTACTCGCTGAAACGTCGGTGATGCGGAACAGAGACCAAATGGCATCATCTTGAACTCAAACAGCCCATCCGGAGTGATGAATTCTGTCTTCTCGCGATCTCTTTCGTCGATCTCAATTTGCCAGTAGCCGCTCTTGAGGTCCATCGATGAGAAATATTTGGCGTTGCAGAGGCGGTCCAGTGTGCCGTCGATGCGGGGGAGGGGGTAGACGTCCTTCTTTGTTATGTTGTTCAAGCGGCGGTAATCCACACAGAATCGAAGTGCGCCGTCTTTCTTTCTCACTAGAACAACCGGTGCCGCCCATGGGCTGTTTGAAGGCTGGATGACGTCGTCGCGAAGCATTCCTTCGACTTGGTCCCGGATGGCTTGTCGTTCTCGCGGTGACACACGGTAGGGGCTTTGACGGAGAGGTCGGACGTGTTGATCCGTTATAATGCGATGCTTGGCAATTGGCGTCTGTCGCACCTTCGGCGATGTCGAAAAACACTCACTGTAGCTTTGAAGCAGATTGCGGATCTGGTCTTGTCTGTTCCGATGCAGGGCTGGGTTGATGTCGAAAGTGGGCGAGTTCTCTTGGTCAGGCGAATCTTCTGCGGAGGGGTCGGAGAGGGCGAAGGAGTCTCGTACGTCAGATATTTCGTCGAAGAAAGCAATCGTCGTTCCTCTGTTAATGTGCCGGTATTCTTCGCTGAAGTTAGTCAGCAGTACTTCGGCCTGGCCATTGCGCAAATGTGCGATGCCTCTTGCGATGCTGATTCCTCGGTCTATGAGCAACTGCATGTTGCCCTCGATGATGGCTTCAGCGTTAATGGCTTTCGTGGCGCCTACGGTCAGGATAACGCTTGATCGGGGTGAGACACTCACTTCTTCCTCCAGGACACTCAGGGCAACGTGATTTTCCCGAGTTTTCATCGAAGCGATGGCTTCGTCCGTCGAAAGCGTGATCAGCTTGGATCGCAGGTCGATGATCGCCTGATGCTCATTAAGGAAATCCATACCCAAGATGACTTCGCGGGAGCATTGCGGTAGCACAACAAAGGTCGCAGGATAGGTATGTCCTTTGACAGTCACTCGCGCTGTGCATCGTCCTGATGGCGTAATGAGGTGGCCCCCTGCGGTGCGAATTTGTGGGCCGTCCCAAGCCGTTGTGACTTTTCTCAGCTGCGCAGCGAATGTTCCATTCATCACCGAGTAATCGGCTCCTGTGTCGACTAGAGCGGTAACTTTCCGGCCGTCGATAGTCACTTCTAAGTCAGAGGTCCTGGCTCTTTCATTGCACATCGCTCTCGGGTCACGTATGCGAGTCGCGGGTGGGGCGTGTGGTCGAAGCTCTTCTGGGTGGCGGCGTCGTTTTCAAGGCAGCCTGCGTCGTGGTCGGGGTTCTCATTGTGTGCGGCGTCGGTGCAGCGAGTGCCGGTTCTTCATGCGGCGTCGCGGGTGCAGCGTCTTCATGGGGCGTGGTCGCTGGAGGATCTTCGGCGTTTCGCTCTTGAGCAACCTCACCTCCAGAGGTTGCTGCCTTTAGTTTCCCCTACAGGAGCTGGGAGACCTTCATCGTGCCGCGGCTGCGTAGCTGCGGCGTGGCGACGCAAAGCGCGAGGTTGATGGCGATGGTGAGCGCGAAAAGCGGTTCGGCGTGTACTCTTCTCGACGCAGGTACTCGTCGATTTCCTGCGGACGTTGTCCGAAGCGTGGTTGTGGGGCGTTAACGGCAAATCCTCGAAGACCGATACGTCGGTACGGGCAGTGACGAAGAGTATGGCCGGCCTCACCGCAATGGAAGCACAACGGCCGGTTGTCGGAAGTCCTCCAGGCGTCGCATTTCCTGGGGCTTGAGCGTCGGTTATATGCTGGGCGAGCGGGGGCTGGGAGGCGGCGTTGTGGAACGAGTGGCTCATCTCGGGGAGGACGTGGGGGTTGTCGTTGGGACTGGGCAGTCCTTACTGCAGCGGCGTAGGTCATGGCCTGGGGTTCTGTGGCCGTCGGGGTGCCAAGTGCCTGCTGCACTTCTTCCCGTACCACGACCATCAGAGTCGCTGCTTGTGGCTGTGGAGAGGATGGCAGTAATCGGCGTAGCTCCTCTCGGACGATTTCGCGGATACCTTCCCGCAGGCTGTCACTGGTGGTGGCCGGCGTGTCCGAACGGATTGCACAGGCAGAGGAAGAGCGATTGTACTGACGAGCTCGGACGTCGAGGGCCTTCTCAATTGTGCAGGCTTCTTGCATGAATTCCTCGACTGTCGTTGGCGGCTGGCGGACGAGGCTGCCAAAGAGTTGTTCTTTTACGCCGCGCATTAAAAACTGAACTTTCTTTTCCTCGGTCATCCCGGGGTCGGCGCGGCGAAATAGGCGCTTCATCTCCTCGAAGTAACCGCAGACGGGCTCATTCGGAAGCTGGATCCTGGGCTCGAGGAGTCGTTCGGCTCTTTCTTTCCTCACGACACTGGTGAATACCTTCAATAGTTCTCTCTTGAATAGCTCCCATATAGTAAGGGACGACTCGTAGTTTTCGTACCACGTGCGTGCGGAGCCATCCAGTGAAAAAAACACGTGTTCAATTTCTGCCGCATTATCCCACTTGTTGAATGACGCCACGCGCTCAAATTGATCCAACCATTCTTCAGGGTCTTCGCCTAGGGATCCATTGAAAGTTGATTTTCGGCGAGGTTGCGGTGCTCGTAGCAGCGTCTTTTCGCTGTCTGGCGTGGTCCGGCAGTTTCCCGAACTCAGGCTCCTCTCCCTGGAGATGTCGGATGGCTCGCTGAGCTGCTGGCTCGTCCTCGGGTGCGAATTGCTGAGGGCTGGCTTCACGACTTGAAGGGGGCGTCCGGAACATGGAAGGCCACCCCGCACCTCCACCAGATGTCACGTAGTGGTGACGGCAGTCGAAGCAGCGATGAAGACGGACGAAAGGGTGTTCTAAAGGAACTGTTTATTGGGCTGACTGAATCATGGACTGAATCACTCGGCGGCGGCGAAGCGACAAGCGTGCTCGGCGGTCGTCGAACAGAATGCCGGCCGCTGTCGGCCGTGCTCAATTTAAAGCTGATAGCGAACTTTCGAGATAAAGAGCGCAAAGTTACTAGAACATTCCGGAACAACGTAGAATCAGCTCTGCCTGGCTGCGATCAATCGAGATAAATCTAGTCGCTTCTTGCGTAGCAAACAAAGCGATAAAGTGATGTGGCGGCAGATTTGAAAAAACGAACACACTGCAAATATCCGCGGCAATATTAATGACTTTCCGACTGGAATTAACTCCTCCCTTTGGCTTTTTGCTGATGATTGTGTACTTTTTCGCGCAATAAATGACGCTGACGATAGTTCCCTCCTTCGGTACTATCCTGATAACGTCTTTAATTGGTGTCAGCGATGGTGTATGGTTCTTAACTGATCAAAGTGTAAAATTATGTCGATCTCAATCCAATCTAACCCGTCCAAAACGTTAGATTACAAGATTAATGGAGCTTCACTAGAGAACGTCTTGTCTTATAAACATATTGGGGTTCACGTGACCAACAACTTTTCCTGACGCATACACATCGGATATGCCACTAACAATGCAAACCGTACCCTAGGCTACGTACGCAGGAACTTCTCTCAGGCTGCATCCCATCTGAAGTTGCTTTTATATCAGACACTAATACGGCCTAAGTTAGAATACGCATCACTCATATGGGACCCCGCAAATTTCACTTAATCGACGTTTTGGATATTGATTCAGAATCAGTCAGCTCGCTTCATCCCTTCGAATTATTCTCGTGCATCTATAGTTTCTTTAATGAAATCGAACCTTGGTCTAACTAATCTCGCAATTCGTAGAAACATTTCACACCTCAGTCTTTTCCGCAGAATTTACTTTCATAGCCAGACACTAAAGCAGGAATTTTTTTCTACAGTCCGTCATGCGTATCATTGCGTATTGATCATTCGCACAAAGTTTCCATCCCTATTTTTAAAACGAATGTACTTTGTAATTCTTTCTTACCGAAGACCAGCACTCAGTGGAACCACCTTCCACCTCATATCGCCTGTACTGAAGACGCACCCTCGCTCAAGATGCTCATCAACAACTATGCCATCGAACAATCATCTTCTTCATGATTTTTTATTTTTTCCTGTACTTTTTCACTACGTATAATTTTATTTTTTTCACAGCCACCCCTTCAATAACGTCCTGCGGGCCCTGTGGATGTTGTAATAAATCAATAAATATAGTCACTTGTCATCATATTTCAAAACCATATTGAAGAAATGTGTATGCACCTCAGTTGTAGAAAACCAAAAAGTGAGAAAAAGAATTTTATTGAAATACAATGTGTAAAAAGCAAACCCGACAAACAAAGGCAGCTAACACCCCATAAACATACGTTAGCCGTAATAGAGAACAGAGGTGCGTAAAACTGAACTGTACGTGTAATAACAAAACACATTTTAATCACATTTCGACTAATGTTAGCTAAGAATGTCTTTTATTAAGCATTGACTACAACTTCTGTTGCACTGTGTAGGTTATCATAATTTCGAAATATCTCGCGCTAGAAAGTGACGCTTTTCAGTATGCTAATCGGTCATAACTCCTGATTCATTTTGACTTCAGATGTAAACAGGATTCAGACATCACCAGTCACCAGTGAAATCATTTCGACTGATTGATTTTCAGGTTCACACTGATATTATATTTATCGAGTGATCGATCCCTCCATCACTCGACCTTGATCGATTAACATACAGTATACGGAGCGGTGATTTCTACGCTTTCAAGCATTTTGATGCTCCACTATCTTTTTTTAGCTCCTCCAATTTTTACCCAGATGCGCCACGCATTCTTCGCGCGGTTCTCTCATCGGTGGCGGAAACATTCGCGTAGCCTCCCAAAATATTTTCTTCCCACATGACCTTCCCTAAAACTTCTCTAATGAATAGAAAACCTTGGTAAATGTGGGCTCGTCGCGCACTTACATCCAAGCCTCCCAGCGGACCCGAGTCGGTTCCCCCAAGTCTGTCTCAGACCGCTTCATAATAATAATAATAATTGGTTTTTGGGGAAAGGAAATGGCGCAGTATCTGTCTCATATATCGTTGGACACCTGAACCGCGCCGTAAGGGAAGGGATAAGAGAGGGATTGAAAGAAGAAAGGAAGAATGAGGTGCAGTAGTGGAGGGCTCCGGAATAATTTCGACCACCTGGGGATCTTTAACGTGCACTGACATCGCACAGCACACGGGCGCCTTAGCGTTTTTCCTCCATAAAAACGCAGCCGCCGCGGTCGGGTTCGAACTCGGGAACTCCGGATCAGTAGTCGAGCGCCCTAACCACTGAGCCACCGCGGCGGGTAATCCAACGGTGCATTTCTGCGTAACGACGTCAGTCCCCTCGCAGGCGTATAGCAGCCGTCCTCAATCGGAAAATCGGGGAAGCACGAGCTTATTCTGCCGGTCAGGGTCATCCCAAGACGCGGATGCCAAAACGCGCGTTATGTTTACGGCTCCGGAAACTCTTGCAGGCACCACATCTTGCAAATCGCGCTTTAATATCGAGCTGCTGCATACATTAGGACGCACAGGTGCGCAAGTACACAAAAAAGAAGGAAAAAGTGAGCAGCGCCGTTTGGGGCAAGGGCTGGACGCATGTTTTCGCAGCAACAGACCCCGGGTGACAAATGACGATTTGCGGCGTTCCTCAAAAAAAAAAAAAATCTAGTTTAACGTCCCACTACATCCCGCAAGGCAAACACTTCCTCCTTCCGGCAGCAAGCCAGATGCGTTTACCTCAGTATTGTCGGAACATGGCACTAGCTTAACCTAGCAACAACGTCGTTCGAAAGGGTCTGTTTTGAAAAGTTTGAATTCTTTTCCCTCTATAAACTGCAAAGCATTCTCTCCTGGGGCCAGCATTACAAGAATAGAATGTCTATGGGAAAGAAATTCTGCTGCAATATTTCTTGTACTGTACAAAGAAGGCAACAGGACATTGCAACGCATTTAAATGTGGGATAAAAAAAAACTTCATCGCAAATGAGAAAAAAAATTAAGCAGAGGAATAATTTAAATCATAGCTCCTCTTTGACGCTGTTGTTTATGTTGACTACTATACGAGCGGTGATCTTTTGTCAGCGTCTAAAGCGGTTTTCGCCGCAGGAAGCACCGCATGTATTATTATTTTTAACTCAATTATAGGTGCTGCACGACAACAAAGAACTTTCACACATTTAGAGACACTCATTATTCAGGAAACTCAACTACACTCTTCAGAACTTTAGGTTGGCTGAGTAGATCGTCCGTTATACCGGCGGGATATGAAGTACTGCAGCTCACGTGACAGCCTCCTTGGTTAATCATGAGTGTAAGAAGTTCTGTCCATTAAATTACCAGTACTTAAGGGGCGCGATATAATTACGAAAGAGAGCGCCCCCATGCTTCCCTCTTACAAGGGTATTTATCAGCTAGGTCGGAAGACCCCAGCAAAGGCTTTGCGCGGCGTATCTAAGTTTGAAGAAACCTCCTCGATGCCGTTTTTTTTTTGCTTTGCGGAAAGGTCGCAACGAGTTTCGCGTGATTAAAATCTCCTTCACGGGTCACGGCGAAGTTGTGGAGAAAGGCGCGTCACGTGGCAGGAAAGCAGGAAACTGCGTTGAAGTTTCAATTTCCGCTTCGAAACAAGCTGCGCTGTACAGCCCCCCCCTCACCTGGCTGAAGACGCTATGCACTGTTTTCACAGCTTTGACGGCGGCTGTTGCAATCAAGAAGGAGCACGCATCCAATCATAGTGCGGCCCCACATAGAATGGAGCGGACAGGGCTGGAGTGGCTTTCTTTCAGACGTCTTAACTGTCAACCCTTATGCAGATCGTCTATAGACTATCTATAGACTACTTATAGATTATATTGCCTTCCTATAGATATCTAGTTTTGTCAATTCATATTATAAACATTCTCTATTACTAAAAGTGTATGGCCGTAAATAAAAAGATATTGTCAATAAACTGACTATAAGAATTGTATTGCCTATATACTAATCTGACAAAAATGTATAGACAGTCATAGACTGTCTAAAGAAATTTTTGTAATGGCCCATCCCAAGGAAGGTTGATCAGATGCTTGAGCTCTTGGGATTGAATGTGACTAAGTTTCGTCTTAATTCAGTAACCATGTAGCAAACACCAATCGATGGTGAATTTTGTTGATTTCTGAACCAAGTGCACTTTGCAAGCAGTACTTGGTATTACTGATACTTTGCAGCAGCAGAAACATCTTATGTGTGTGTTTGCGTGTCAGTGTGTGTGTGTTTGGCGGGGGGGGGGGGAGAGGTGTGTTTGTGTGCGCGCCTCTTTGTCTCTCGTTTTCTCGTTGTTTTTTGTGGGGAATGAAGCCTTAAACATACATGTTTGTTAGTTTTGCACAGCGCCGCTTAGCAAACCGCGCCGACATAGACTCGAGGAACATGGTGAGAACACAAAGCACTAAATGTGCACGCGAGCCGCGTCTCCTGTAGTTCCTTCGTGTGTATTGCGCCTTCTTCTCAGATGACTGCCTGCCAACTAGCCCAACTTTCTACCTTGCTGAACTGCACCATAATCCTGCTGTTTGTTTCTTCGTGTCCCTGTTTCTAGAATGCATGCCTCATAACCAGCTCAGCTCACTACCATACTGATAGCTCAGTCCTATTGACTACCACAGTAGACGGTAGAAGGGAACAGGTTTCGGTATTACTTAGAGCACGGAGGTGTCGTCTCTGGAATGCACCTGAATCCTACTTCAAAAGGAATTTTTCATTTGGTTGCATACGAGATCACGACTCCATTCCACAGAATGAAACACACAAATTATTTCAGAATCATACCAGCAAAGGCACCGCGTCGCACACCAAAGCTGTCCTCAGTGGTTCGATTACTAAGCGGTGTCTAAAACCCTTTTGCCATAACTTTACAATTGGTTGTAAGTTTCGACAGCGAACAGAATAGTACATGCATTATATTTTGGCGCTCGAATCAGAAGTTTACTTTTTGCTCCTGTATAAAATATTCGAAAGGATACGAATATTCGACAGAATTATGGATACCCGTAAGGTCAGTCGCGTGGGTTTTATCAGCGGTAAAGCTTCAGCGAATTTTACAGGAATAAAGCAGTCTAGTGCACTGGCTTGTCGGCCATGTAGTCTAGATTAATTGTTAATTACTCATCTTTGTTTTGATGGTAAGCTGCGAATTGCTTCAGCCATCGCAATCTGGCAAACCTGGCGTAGAGATGTCTGCTACGTGAGCTCCAGGCAAGAGAGGGCGGTTTCATTGAAAGCGATGAATTTCCACTACCCGAGGACGACTCCTCCTACTTTCCCAAAAAAAAATTGCTTTTGTTTTGTATGAAAGCATGAACACTTCTAATGCTTTAACCTATTGTCTTAGTGATTCTATTGAGCGTTAGGGATAGCCCGCCCATTCTTCAACAGTGTTCTTTGTTCTTCAATGTAAAAATGAAAAAAAAAATGTGCTATTGTGCACAAATGCATCGCCGTTTCATTATTCAATACTTGCCATTCAGAGTGATCTGTTCGTAGTCGATTCGCGCTTAAAATTTTCGATATATGAGCGCTCTTAGTTACATAATTTGTAATGTAACACAATGGATTTACCTCATGTATTTACCGGCTCTTGAAAATGCCGGGAACACTTCTGGTATGGTTCTTGCTAACACTTCTTACTGCTTTATGCGCTGACTCCCTTGTACTCAGCGCGTGACAACGACTGATCGTGCTTGTGGACTTATTAAAAAAATTGCGAGAACTGCGTACGCATTTCCGTCTGTCCCTTTTTGTCTTTGAGCGCGCATAATTTTTGGCCTCGCAAATAGTCACGCAAGTGCACGAATAACGAACGCTCCCTGCTTTATTTTTATTTATTAGTTACCTGCATCGCCCCGCAGGGCATTACAGCAGGGGGGTACAGACTTCATTTATAGGTATAAAGCAATTATTGCAGTGCATGGAAAAATGCTTCGTTAGATGTAATACATACAATGCTCGATGGCAAACTGTTCCAGTCCCGAACAGTTCTAACAAAAAAAGAATAACGCAAGGCGTCACCCTTGCAAGAAAATTCTCTGACCTTCAAGCAGTGGTCCAGTCGCTTTGATATGCAATGAGGTGCCTGGATATATTGTTCGCGGTTTATGCCAGTTTTTGAATAATAAATCTCATGGAAAAATTTCAATCTCATGTACCTTCTACGGTCCTTCAACTTTTGCCAGTTAAGTTTTCGTTTGCTTTCCGCCATACTAACTTGCCAATTATAATTACCAAGAACAAATCTAACTGCCCTATTCTGAATTTTCTCTAATTTTTCTACACACTCAGATGTGTGTGGGTCCCAGCAAACACATCCATATTCAAGTATGGAGCGTACATAACTGAAATACAGCTGTGTTTTTAAGTTACTTGGTAAATGGCTAAAATTCCGCCTTAGAAAACCCAAACGTGACGCTGCCTTATTCGCATTATAATTAATGTGCTTATTCCATCGTGAATCCGATGTAAAAAAGACGCCTAGATATTTAAATGACTTGATTATGTTGAGAGTAAGATCATTAATTCTATACCTATACGGATGATTAGCACGTTTTCCTGTGAAGGTGACGTGAACAGTTTTGTTCACGTACGAAGTACGAAGGTGGAAATTTATGCCGAACACTCAAACGGCTCATTAGTACAGAAGATTTTACAGGTAGCTGGCTCAATGCGTCCTCTCCATACGAACGTTTCGCCTTAGTCTGCAATTTGACTGTTAACATGGCTCAAGGCGCATCTCACCAGTTCGTACTAAATGTATTCATAGCATTGCCAGCGCTGATCCCGGCTCGTTTTTCAGTAGATTTCATTTTGATATAGCCTTTCTGTTCTGTTCTCACTACATTCGGTTCGCAACTAAGTGCTGCTGCTCGCACTACTATACCTTTGAACAGTTCAGCGTAACTGAAGAACAATAGATGGTCGCAACAAGGATTTCCTTATGTTTTGGTTGGAACATCTGCTTTTAACCTTTTAAGGCGCGTATCTAGAGTTCTTTCTCAGTGTGCGACACCTGGCCGTGATTTACTTGTTTCGAGTGATTTTAGGGCCATTAATGTCGCCATTTGGGAGCTTATTTTTATTTTTTTATGCCGAATAGCGAACGCAGTAAACAATATTTCACAAACTAGCGAGCTCTGTAGCATGTCCGCCGCCATGTCGATGCGTACAGATTTCGCCATCAGTAATATTATCGAGTTTTTTTTTTCTGAATTTCATGCCTCACGCGCATCTCTGCATCAGGAAGTGATTTAACGATCCCTAGGGAGTTTATTTGAAAAATCCTGGCATTTATACCTTACAGGTTCTAACAACTGCGGCATTTCGTTCTAAATGGTTTGGTTTGGTTTAGTTTATGGGGGTTTAACGTCCCAAAGCGACTCAGGCTATGAGAGACGCCGTAGTGAAGGGCTCCAGAAATTTCGACCACCTGGGGTTCTTTAACGTGCACTGACATCGCACAGTACACGGGCCTCTAGAATTTCGCCTCCATCTAAATTCGACCGCCGCGGCCGGGATTGAACCCGCGTCTTTCGGGCCAGCAGCCGAGCGCCATAACTACTCAGCCACCGCGGCGGCTGATTTCGTTCTAAATGTCGGACACTTTAGTACAAAGTTAAGGCTGGTTGATAACGTCGAAACACCAACCATTTGGCTTTCTTAAGGACTGAATACATTATCCAGGTGAAAAAGGCAGAAATAATTATATTGATTACTGTGAAACTGTAAGAGACACTTAAGCTCCGCCATAAGGGTATGATGCGATTGCGTTAATGCCCATTTATGTGGAATTGGTCATTCTCTACTTAAAATTCATAGATAGCGGGGAATTCTCATACTATTCCTGATGCAGTGGTACAGCGGTTAAGCGCTGCGCCACTGCCCTGCGATGGCAGGTGCTGCCAAGGGTGGCGCTTGTGCCGAGGTAGACCTAACTTTAGAATAAGGTTATAAAAATTTCATGTAAGTTGCAGTAATGTTATTTGTTACATTTTAACGTTACCTTTGCATTAAAAATTAACATTTTACGTTATATGTTATATCGCATACCTAAAACATTAGCTTAACATTGAAAGTAAACATTTTTCTAATTATGATTTTTAATGTCACTATAATGTTAACCTTAGCACGCAATTTTCTACGTTCTATCATAAATATTTGTTTACCGTTATAGTTGAACTTGTCTTGAGTAACTCTTCTAAATACTATTAGAATGTTTGAATTATAAGAACGAAGAACATTACGAATATATCTCGAGCACTGGGTCCCAGAACTTTTCCCGCTGTTCTCCCTGGAAACACGTTTTTCGGCTAGCATAACTTCGCAACTAAAGATCTTACATTGTTCTCACCATAGATTGTGTGCACGGACCCGTTACTCTGTTAACAAGCTTTGCTTTTTACGCATTCTGCCAGTATCACCCCTCAGTAATGGCTATGTAAGCTTCACACCATAGTATCATTTCGTATGTCAGTGTCAAAGTTGCATGTTATGCTTTATTTTCGAGGTAAAGTGTGACCTTTGTTCACCCTTACAGAGCTTTGGTTGAGTTGTGCATCTTCAAAAACGGCGTGCCTGCATGCTCTTTGCGGGGTTGCTTCATAATTTTCGATAATGGCACATTAATATTGTTTAAAAGTAGAATTAATGCGATGAAAATTTTGTTTTAATATTTATTTGCAATATTACAAAAACGTTACGGAAAGAGAACATTAAGGTGGGGTGAGACTGAAAATGAGTTTCAAAAGATGGCTCTGTTGCAGTTGTAATGAAAGCTATGGCTATAAAACAAGCAAGGAATTTTAAATATATATATACCCAGGTTGCATTAGAGCTCAAGACAGATCTATATTTTGCTTGTTTTTTTTTCTATTAATGCGCCTTTTTCTTAAAATCTGCTATCCGAAGAGTGTTGCAATTTGGTTCGAAAGTAGGAACGAACGGTTTACATAAGTAGAACTAAAATTATGCGCCTCCAACAGAAACTACATTTGTTATCTCCTTAATCTTTGTCGATGCAGTTGGCACATATGAATTGTTTTTTAAGTCAGAAAAATGCAAACGCATCTAGGATATTCACTCTAGTTTCAGTTATGTAAATGCCATTAACATTTGTGAAAAAATTTTGTTTGCTTATGCCTTATATATCCCGAGAAAAAGGTACGCAAACCTCCAAAAATGTTGTTTTCAGAAAAATGCCAATAAAGCCTGTGAACACCGTATTATTCATCAAAACTTCCCTTGTCAAGAGCCCTAGTGGCTGAGAAAGGTACTCCGAACAAGACCAAATTCCCAGCCGAAACCAAGACCTGAGTTTCTAATCAAAAAGTTCAGCGCATTGAATTTTTGCACGTATCTGAAGCGCAGATATCACGTCGAGGGGCACCCACTTTTCTGGTAGACGTGACGAAGGAAAAGAGGAAAAAAATTGTTTTTTTTTAAATCGCGAGTACCCAAGTGCCAAGCGCGATATATTTTTTTAAATGTAAAGGAATTCTCTGTCAGATGATCGTAAAATCTCAAAACCGAATTTTTTGGCAAAACAGTCTCACTCCACCTTAAGAGCATTGAAGTAACGCTTGACGAAAAACTTAACATAGTTCTAATGTATCCGTGCTACCTTGGATAGAACCAGCTTGTTCTTCACCAGCAATTTCTGGCGACCAGTCATTAACTTCCACCTGCCATAGTGGGCACTTTGCTCAAAATCCGATGTGCAGGTTGTGATGATGATGTCACGTGACCGAAGGTGCCCCACCTGCCTCATGGTTTACTTCTCTTGCGATTTTCCGATGATTCTTTTTTCTCACGGCCAAGGACGCCGACAACGACGGGCAGCTATTCTGCAACACGGGACGCTTTAACACTATTGCCTTAATAACGAGCGGCGCCTGGGGGGTTATACTGCTTTCTAGTGTAGCTCCAGAAATGCATGATAGGCACTGCAACTTAAATACCCAGTTTCCTCTTCTCTTTTCTCCTCCTCCAACTCCACACCACGTCGTGATCTCTCGCCACGTCTACGAAAAATGAAAAAAGACGCGTTTAACTGTTGGACGTGTTTTCATTTAAACTATAACATATTCTATTCTATAGCTATTCAAGTGTAGCCTATTCTATTCTGCCGTCCATATGAGCGTCTGGAAAAACCGCTTAAAGATGTTTATGCACGTTTTGATTACTGGTGTTGCACACCGGTCTATGGTTTCCGAGTCACCAGGTGTTGCCCTCTGGTGCAAACCTGGTAACTCGACAACAGGTATTTTTCACCGATTCAGGCTGTAAGGTCGGCCGGTTTAAAGTTGTTTTGCTTTTTTTTAAATAGAGAAAATAAAATGAGCAATGTATTATTTACTGCCTTGTCGTCTTAGCTTCTCGCGTTTGTTTTTGTGGTCAAATAAAGGGACAGATCTGCGCTGCGCTGCTCTTGAAAAATATCAGCCACGTGCGCTAGTTGCAAAAATGGCCGAATAATCACAAATAAAAGCTATTGCGGCACGGTAGCGCCGCCTTCCGATCGCGAGTCAGACTGCAAAGTTGCTGAATACAGTTTCAGCGGCTGCCGAAAGGTGCCGCCAGAGTTCCAGTGGCTTGATCCCTGAATAAAACTCATTGAAAGCTCAATGCTTCAGTTCCAGTTGAAGTTGCGTGGAATTTTCCACGCAACTGCGGAGGAAACGGAGGGAAAAGAACGGACAGTAAGAACGAAAATTAGAAAAAAAAATCCTGACGTCAGTTTCGTAAGAGCCAGGTCAAAATATGAGTGCCATAAATCTGGCGTCCTTTGTTTAGATAAATAATGTATTGGTTATTGTTTTCATTTTGAGCGGTTAGGGCGAGTCGTCAACGGATGTGGAGCGTTCTCGCGTTTGTTCAGTTTTGTTCCTAGCTTTCGGCAACTTCCTTTTTATAGCCACATTACCACTTACACAATCAAATTAATATCTGTTCTCGGCGATAGTGACCACGGTGATTCAGAGGCGGTTCGCAAGATTCCTTGAATCTAAACGCGCTGCGTGATTTGCATCACCGCTGCAACGTTGCGATGGCTAACACGTCTATATATAAACCGACAATCATGGCTACAGAAATCACAAACAGGTCGTATAACGGAGATGATTTGTGAATATTATTCCTTCTGCGGTATTCATATATGCTCAATGTTGAGGGCAAGTCTTTGAATTTCGATCATTTCCTGATTCTCAGGCACATTATATTACGCTGACAATGGAGTCCCCGGGTATCACCTAAAGATTACAGCGACAAATTGTTTTATGTTGGTCAAACGTTATATCAGTGTTCTAAATGTCCTTTTTTTAAACGCTGCTGTGAAATTAGAAATAAGCGTTGGAATCACCTTCCCCTAACATTAATTATACATTTGAACAGCACGCCTACAACATTGTCGAAGATGTTAAAGCAGCCCTGCAAAGAACATGGAGACACACCATTTGTGAAGATGCCCAACTTAATTGCCAAACTGCAATGGGAACAGCGAGGGCGAGACTTCACCTCCATGATACAGCAAAACATGCAACCCATACACCAACCTCCGAATGCATACCGTGGTGTGAAGCTTATAGAGCCATTACTGTGGGTTGTTTTAGGGGTGATACTGGCTAACGGGTAATAAACGAAGCTGTCTAACGAAATGATGGTGCTGTGCATGCAAATTAACTGGGATAGGCACAATCTGAAATATTTAGTTGCAAATTGCTGCTACTTGAAAAATATCGACTCTAAGAACAGTGGGAAAAGTTCTGGGGCCCTGTGCTTGAAATATATATGTTATGTTGTTTTATATTTATGATTAAAACACTGCAATAGCGTTTAGAAGTCTATATTATAATAACTGCATATTTGGAGCGTTTAACCAATGTTTATGATAAAACATATAACCTTATTTGTTAAATTTTAACAATTGGAATGTTTAATTTCAATATTAAAGGAATATTTTCAATATAACATCTAAAGTTATTTGCTAATTCCCAACATTAATGTCACGTTCGAATACAACATATAACTTTACAGCATTTTACATCATATTTTTATAACGTTATTCCTATGTTCCGTACTTCCATGGTGACGTAGCCGAAAAGACTCAGGCTTTTTCGTGCTAACAACAAGCCCGTACAGGTTTAAGAAACGTCTTTTCTTTTCGACTATAGTCAGTACCTGCTTCTTCATTTCATCAAAAGACTAACGATAAGGCTGGAATCTTGGTTAGCCCCTATTATGGCAGGCAGCAGGCCAACGGGCTGTAATATGTCTAAGTATGCCACGTAATTCCAGCCTCCTTGCAAGATAGCGCCACCCGTCTTATAATATTGTAAGGTTTAACATATTTATGACTAGGATGTCATCAGAAAAATTATAAAGGCGCAGGTCTGTCCCTTCTGACTTTCAAAAATTCTGATAGCAGTACCAATGGCCTACAGTCTTGGCGAATAGGCAGTTAAGCTTGTAAGAAATGCATCAGATAAAAAGTCTGATAGGCTATTGATTCCCAGGCGTTGGGAAGTAAAATTCGCAGGGTCAATACCATGGCAATTTGAAGCATCCCACCATTTCGGAAGCGCTAAGTTTGACACAGACAGCAAGAAATACAAGAACGAGCGCTTAGCGTTTCCCGAAATGACGTATTTGTACCAACTAGCCTGAACCATCACCCTTCATTTCAATCACACGGGCGCTAACGTCCCTTGGAAACACAGCTACGTTAGACATGGACAAAAGTTTGCGATATGCAAATTTGCGGGGGAAAAAAACTGTTTCCTCGCCAGCCGGTGCCAGCCAGCCAGCCAGCCACCCATGTGTTCCCCAAGCATACACCTCCGCTCACGTTTCTAGGCTTTTAATTGAACTGGTTTGCCCGACCGGTCAGATATAATTTTTCCGCATAAAAGTTAGTCTTTGACTGTTTGTTTAAGAACACGCATAGCATAAAATCAGTAATATTACCGTATTCAAATAGGAAGCCTTCACTGAGATTTTACAGCTCCACTAAACTCTGCCTAGCCAGATGCATGGGCTGGTGGGGAGCTGCTGGTCCATGAAGCTGTCTAAATAAATATTACGACTAGATATTTGTTATGCGACGTGTAGAGCTTGGCATTTTTACCCGCGATTAAATGAATACCGCAATAATCGCTAATGTCAAGGAACTGCTGTTCTTTGAAATTGTAAATTTTGCTTCCTTTAGATTAATTCTATGCCCCATCGAACTAATGGGGGCCAATACAGCCGGAAGTATGGAAATATATGAGGGCAGTAGATATTTAAATTAAAGTCTTCACAAGGGTAATGATTTTTTTATACTTGACGACACTAACGGTTTTCTTCTTTAATCGTAAGGACACCTTTAATCAAACGTCGGGTTTATACAGATCAGTTTTAGAATAGAGGGCTCTTCAACTGGGCCATTTCCCACATTCTTTGACGGATCACAGAAACAAGAAATAGTAAGGGTCACCGGTGGTTGCACTTTACATGGTGCTTTTTGGTGGCTACAAGCAGTGGTGCAGAGCCCATGTGCTGCTTAAAGTACACAAACTAGTGTTAGAAGAGAAAGTGAAATCGAGCGCAAGCGCCCACTTCGTCCTCGTGAATAGAGTCTAATGGCGATGAATAAATATCGTTAGGGTAATTTTCCACCACAGCAGGGGCGCTGAAAAATCGCACACTTTTACATTTTTTATCATACCCGCCAAAGGGCTGAATACGAATTGTTGCGAATTTTTCGTTAGAAAGTGCTAATAAATTATAACACCGCAGTGACTGCACGAATAAATTCACAGGGACACCTAATTACCTATGTATTGACAATGCGCTAGCATCAGAAGTTCTTGCTGCCTTCACAAGTAGTGACGTCACTATCGCTCTGGTGACTTCACTTCTCTGCAGCCTGAGGCTTCTACTGTTAACGCATTCTCATGTGTACGCCCTCACCATTTTCGCCAGGCAGCTAAATATTAATGGTAACGCATTTTTATTGCTAGAGGATCAGAAAGCGTTAAATGACGCGACCTGCACTAAATGGGACGGGCGAATTTTCAATAAATATTTACAGTAGTTATCACGGCACACGCTCGCAAATCGTCACGCTTGGAGTCATAAATCAATTGGTTTGGCGCGAAAGTGTAATTGCTTCATTTAAATGGTGTTCCACGCTGAAAAACTAGAAATGAAGAACATTTTGCGTTCATCAGGCTGCTGCGGAGCCAGTTGCCAGAAGAAAGCATTCGGCTGCGTTGGGGAAACGTACAAGGAAATTATGCTTTATGCGCCCGACTTGAACACACATGAATTGGAATTCACTTTCCGCATGTGTCAGAAGCAATGTTTTGCTGACCGGAGAAAATGGTGGGCGGTAGACATGGGAACAAAGATGCATAAGATGGTCGTGCTGAGTTTTGCCTGAATATATGAAATAAGTTTATTCAGCGCATTAAGGTTCCTGCAGAACACCAGACAGGTTTTACATAATCTTTTCCCCTGCCGGGCGATTACCCCAGCCCTGCGCTTCAGAAAATTTTCTCAGTGCATAGCTCCAACTTTTCTCCTTATACTTACACATTTTTCTTCTCGTGGTCCCTGCATAACCTCCAGTATAACCTGGACTATAGATCTGGGGAGAGACATACAACGTGTCGAACAAATATACTTCCCTAGAGCCATTAAAACCCACCATCATCCTCATCACAAATATACTTGTCTCGACACACATTGCATGCACTGTCCCAAATGGTTTATTTTTATCTCCATATCAGGTAGAAAATCGGTAGTTCGTGTTTTTTTCTCCGACCTGAGCCACTCTCTTTCTCGCTCTGAAAGTTACTGTTGTTAAGCTACGTACAAGAGATACTTCCTAGTCGAGAGGCATTGCGGAGGGGATTGTTACACGTTAGCGAGAAAATACGCGGTTTTCTTTGAGCAGCGACGTCGAAAAGTCACTATTCCCAATCTCGCAGAGAACTTAATTAGTTATTGGTTTTTGGGGAAAGGAAATGGCGCAGTATCTGTCTCATATATCCTTGGACACCTGAACCGCGCCGTAAGGGAAGGGATAAAGGAGGGAGTGAAAGAAGAACTTAGGGTTTCAAAGTAGAAAATGATAACCCAATGCCGTCTCAAAGCACGGATTGTTAGCGAAGGCTGCTTATTTCTCTTCTAATTATTCTCCCTTTCTTCTTATGCTCTGCAGTCCGCAGTTTGTTTTCCCGCTCTTTAGTCAGCCTTATTGGTTTAGCAATGCGTGTAAGGCTGTGATTGGTTATAACCGAGTTTAAAAACTGGAGGGGACACTTAAGCTCCGCCTAAAGGTGTGACGAGATACCGTTATGTGTCTTAACGGGTTATGTCATTCTCTACTTTACATTCGTAAATCCATCGAGAGTCCTCGTACGAGTCCTGGCTCAGTGGCACACTAGTGAAGCGATGCGCCACCGCCCCGAGATATGTAGCAGGTGCTGCCACATGGTGGAGCTTGTGAGACCCAGGTTGCTCTTTCCGAGAAACCCCTCGCGACCAGTCATTAACTTAACTGCCGCCCGCCACGGTAGTCACTTTGCTCACAATTAGGTGGACAGATTGCGACGACTTCAGAAGGTCACGTGACCTAGTTGGCCTACCTACCTCCTAGATTGCTTCCGTGGGGATTTTTTGTGAATTTTTTGCTCGCGGCCAACAACACCGATGCTGATGCCGACTCCGGCTTTCTGCGGCACGGGACCCTTGACGCTATGGCGTTAAAACCGCGATCTTGTGGAAATTGTACGGAAGGCTGAGTAAATCGTTGCGAGGTAGAGAAGAAAGCGTCTCTACTGCAGCATCCAGTCGAGGGTCAAGACGCTGTGGCCAGCGGCGGCTTTCTTGACCAGAGCTTCCTGGCATGTGCACTGATGCCGGGGAGGTAGAATGAGCTAGTTGACCCGGGAAATACGGCGGCTTCGAGCTGGGATTTGAGGCAGGGGCTTGGCGAGGGGCCTTCACACTGGAGAATAGTCATTCCTTGCTTTAAGACCAGAGAGCTTTGCCCTGAATATAAATGTACCGCCCATACTTTTCATTTCTGACTAATTCGTGTGCAACGTATCACCAGTATCTGCCTTATTCCCAACTTCTGTGAAATATCCAACTGAAAAAAAAAATGGACAGCGCATACTATATCTTTTAGTGGGCAGATAGATGTATAAAGTGCTAACAGACGCTAATCATGAAAACAATATAGGGACAGCACAGATTCTCGGAAAACGCAAGGCAGTGCTTTTGAGTATTCCTTGCTTGCAAGAGGCACCCCCCCCCCCCCCCCCCCCCCCCCCCGCTCTTCGTGCAGTATTTCTTTATATTCTTCCTGCCCTTAACTCGTCTTGGCAAACAGACTTATTCCGCAATCCCCACAAAAATTTCCCTCCCTGCACTCTGCACTCTAACTTCGTTAAGTTTTTCTTCATGCTAAGCTTAATAATTCACATTCGCTTGCAGCCTGAAGCATTGATAAATTTCTGTATCCTTTTTTCTCACGATCGCTTTCTTCCTTTTCTTCTCCTAATTTTCGAGTATCACCTGGTATGCGCTTAGCGTCCAAAATTCCCACATATAATTATTCTACACGCTATTGATGCGAAGCGAAGCTTACCAGCTTAAGCCCGTTATTCCGGCTTTCGTACTCCTACCAGCAACGAAAGCGAGTCGGGATCAAGACTGGCAAAGCACCATAATTGCTTCTTCGTATCGCAGTGCGCAGAGCGTTGGGACAGACGTAGTTAAAGCCGGGTTTTTCTTGGGCGAGGTCAAGAAAAAAGGTGAGCAAATAAACGTGTCGTGCTAACCGCATGCCTGCGTCAGTGCCTGCGAAACGATGTAAATGCCCAGAATAAACTGCAGCAAACGGTGCGCTCAAGGCCAAGGCTGTAGACAAGGCGTGCCGCGGGGTCACACTGCTACTTGAGCTCTGTCTCGCTAAGTTTTGTGCAGCGGTGACCTCGAAGGGGATTCATCAGCTAACCAAGAGACTAAGTCACGCAGAAGCGGTGTTCCATTTATTGTCTCCTCTGCTTTAACCAATAGCGGATATTCGCTTGATGTAACTGGATTATTTCCAACGTCACTGTATAGCGCAGAGGATTCAAGGAGCTCGTTGCTTTTTTATTTTCTGCTTCTCTGCCTGAGGACCGTTAGTACCGTGATCAATATAACAGCACTCAAGGCAATAATAACAATAATAATAATAATAAATTTTTTATTGCACATAACATATACAGGGCAATGAAACGGGCCTGTCAAAGCCTCTAATAACATGAGGGACTTGGCCCGGCAAAGTCGGGAGATGGACGTGCAATATAAACATAAAATATGAACATAATATCAACACAACATGTCAACACAATACTAACACGAAATGAATATTGACCAAGGTGTAACAGGTTAGGAAAAGTAACATCAACAAGAAATGAAAATAAACAGCAATGAAACCTACGTTAAGACAACAGTATTTACCATTTCGTGCCTGATAATCAATATTTTTCAGGAATATAGGAACCATGTTACAATAAGTGAACCATGATTTCTAGCGCTTTTTTTATGTTGCGGAAAACACTTCCTCTGGCAAATCATTAAAAAATTGGGGAACATAAACGCAGCGCCTGGCTTCCCCATACCTTGCTGAGGCCTGAGCGCGGCACCTCAAACGAATGGTACTACGCAGGCTTCGGGAAGCTGTATGACGTATTTTTAAATTGCTTTCCCAGAAATGTCGTACCACTACAGTCTGTACAAAGAGTGTTCGAAAGCATGGAAGACCAAGGGCTGTGAAAATATTATCGGAAGCAGAAAAGGGGGCGTTATATGCTGCATTTCTTAGTATGTTTCTTAATAAAGTGTGAACTCTGTTTTCCAATATGGATGAGAAAAAAGCAAAAAGAGTAATCCCATATCGGAGAATGCTGTACACCAGAGCATGCGCAATAGTTTTTTTTATGTGAAAAGGACAATAGATTTTATATAGAAAAGCAACCAGGCCGCGCTCCGAAGCTTATCACAGACGTTTAATAATAATAATAATAATAATAATAATAACAATAATAATAATAATAATAATAATAATAATAATAATAATAATAATAATAATAATAATAATAATAATAATAATAGTTTTCGTTTCTCGCCAACCACGCCTAGCACCACAGGCGCTTGAAACGTCTGTCCAACTCCGCTTATAGTGCAGAAATATGATGGTGCTGAAAAACAGTTTATTTGGACAGCTATGAGTGTCGAGTATCTGATGTAGGTGCATATATATCTTCCGATCCGATAGTAATCTGTCCCGGCTACTTACTGTTTTCAAACGGTTTTTGTGGGCGCTGCACCTGATTAGCTGATACCAACTCTTTTTTTTTTGCAGGGTTCGTTTAAGTCTTAAAGTCTCCAACTTGTTTTAGAAAAAAAAAAAAAGACCTTGACTCCAGGTACCTCTCTTAGGCGTTTTTGTTTTTGTTCTTAAATGTGTAGGCCTAAGGTTTTCTTAGCGATGCCGCCACGATTTGATGGCGGCTCCAAATACTTCCTTACGTGTCTCTCTCTCGTACTGCACAATCACAAAAATGGCTTGCAAATATCTAACCACGAGCACACTCTTTAAGATTTGGCAAATAGCCAAAAATCGTCAATAAAGTATGGAGGATGAAAAACAGTTCGAAGTCATTGCCACGAAGTAACTGCTGAACACGATCGAGTCACTCTATGAATCATGTCATTTTCACACTGGAGGTGCACAAGTGCTGTCTTTTGCGGCTCTTTGCTTCCGTATATTGGACTAAACTAAGTTTGCACAGTGTCTTCTTAAAGCTTAGCCGCTATTATCGCACCCGACAGCACGAAGCGAGTGCACACAACCCCTCTGCTTTCCCAAAACATCTCGATTAACATATTTCCTCATTACTGTCGCTAGCTGAAAGCAAGACGCGAAGCCAAGTTGCGTTCGCTGGGAATCGTTCACGGAGCCCATCTTGAGGGTAAAGAACGCATTCTGATGTCTTCATGAAGGATAGAATGGACAGACCCTGCGCTGATGCGATCATTGACGGTTACCTGCCCTGCGGTAAGTTGGCTGTCTCCCATTGCAATTTCTTTGAATTGAGGAAATCATGCACGTCTATCGTAAACCTGAGACTTGTTCGGCTTGACCTCACAGAACGTTCGATCATGTTTAAAGTCTCGCAGTCTAAATCTAATGAGTCTCTACATCCATAACGCTGTTAAATTCTTAAAATGCTTTCTAATCAATATCGGCTTTGCACTTCAAGAGAATGGTCCGAAGATGCAATCACAAGGTCGCCTAGTTCCAATGACTAGTGCCGCAGTGCGGTCTAATGACTATTCTGAGCGGTACCGATAGGTGTTCGTAAATGGTGGAGCTCTTCCTGAATCATGTTCTCTGGAGTTCATAATCTCTTCTGATTGGTGTAGCACCACACTGCACGGTATTGACGAAACGGACGACAGGCTGGAGTCACGTTCGCTGGAGCGCATCGTCAATCCTGATTGGTGAAGGCCTCTGCGCATATATTCAAGTACGGCGCTATTTCTGGCGCGGCGTTTCCTGCGTTACACTAACAAACAAGAGAGGAGGACTGGACAGGGCCGAGCGACGGCCCGCCATGCGAGAGTCAGGCCGGGGCGCTTCGCAAAGCGCGCGGGACTTTTCGACACTTGCGTACCATGACCCGAGCGATTAAAAACACCCGCCGCTGCCGCAGAGAGTTCGCCACCGGTCTCCTGCTAGCCTGCTCTCCTCGCCCTCATGCCGGCGGCCGAGTTCAGAAAACTTTATTGCGTTCACCTTCGTGCGCGCCCCGTGACGTCAGGACGAAGGTCACCTCCCCCACTCCGGTTCACCTCCTCGCCGAGGCCGAGCGATCCAAGTGCGCGCTTTCCCGAGCGAGCTCTCAAGCCGTCTGCGCGTTTGCGGCCCATTTCGTAGAAGCTTTGCTTCAAGTTGTGCCCGCGTAGCAACGAAATCCTGAGCACGCTGACGGGCTGGCTTCCGTTCTCGCTTTAAAACCGACTGCACCTCCAGCGTTCCTCTCGACAGACATCTTCTTTTTTTGTCTGTTTTTTCTGGCTTCCGAGCGTGTGCCGGTGGCTCTTGTGTGGAAAAAAAAAACTCCGAAAACACCTCGCAGCGTGTGAGCGCGCCAGGCAAGGAGTGCGAGGCCAGTTGCTCTCCGGAACACCGTCGCGCTTCGCGTTGTCCTTGCTGTTCCTGCAGCTGCAGGAGGTGCGTGGCGGAATCTTCAGCTCCAATGTAGTCCACTGGTGTTTTGTGCCGTGTTCGCCGCGTCGGCGTGCCTCGTGATGGGCCTCAACGGAGTGCTTCCGACGACCGTCCCTTGTCGCATGTCCGACAGCTGCGGAGCTGAGAGGTCTTGGTGGGCATCTTACGAGGACTGCGGTGCCGTCAGTGATGCAAGCGGGGAAAATTGTAAGTACGGTTGCGCGTGTGCTGCTTTTCTTTCTTTTTTTTCTGATGAGACGCCGCTACTTCATTTGCTGCTGTTGTATATCCTGCTGCAGTAATGTCGGGTTCCAATTCAATCTCTGAACCTCACCATCGTTTGAGGTCTCAATTTTTTTCTGTTTTTTGCTAGATGCAGAACTCAGTAATATGACTCGCGAAAGCCTGAGAACCCCTGTGAAAACTGGATTACGCAAGAAAAAAAAAGGCAGCTTTCCTAAGCGGTCGCTGTCTGATTTTTATTAATTTGCTGAGAGCGTGAAATGCTGAATGTTCGGGCCAATCCATGGATTGTTGGCACTTTAGCCCTTCTATATCAGTGACAACAATATTGAAGAGTTAAGACTGTTGACAAAAAGGAAAGTGCGTATGTTTCCAAATATTGTTGGCTCACTACCGCGTATATCTCTAAACAAACCCGCTGAAAAAGTTTACGCGACTTCGGAGGCATAGAAAGTCGTAGTTTTTTGTAGCCGTGAACCACAGCTTGAAACTTGTTGCTGCACGGCAAGGGTTGTACTGAATTTGCAGAAAACAAATGCGCGCTTCACCGCTCACTCAGTCTATGTAACTGATAATGGTGCCGGAGAACCCAGTTGTATTACTTTTCTTATGCGGACACCTTGTCGAGACAACTTTCGTAATCTACTCTACGTATCCGCGTACATACCTTGTCAATGTCAGTGGTGTGTGTGTGTGTGTGTGTGTGTGTGTGTGTGTGTGTGTGTGTGTGTGTGTGTGTGTGTGTGTGTGTGTGTGTGTGTGTGTGTGTGTGTGTGTGTGTGTGTGTGTGTGTGTGTGTGTGTGTGTGTGTGTGTGTGTGTGTGTGTGTGTGTGTGTGTGTGTGTGTGTGTGTGTGTGTGTGTGTGTGTGTGTGTGTGTGTGTGTGTGTGTGTGTGTGTGTGTGTGTGTGTGTGTGTGTGTGTGTGTGTGTGTGTGTGTGTGTGTGTGTGTGTGTGTGTGTGTGTGTGTGTGTGTGTGTGTGTGTGTGTGTGTGTGTGTGTGTGTGTGTGTGTGTGTGTGTGTGTGTGTGTGTGTGTGTGTGTGTGTGTGTGTGTGTGTGTGTGTGTGTGTGTGTGTGTGTGTGTGTGTGTGTGTGTGTGTGTGCGCGCGCGCGCGCGCGCGCGCGCGAGGTTTCTGTATTATACTTCATCGCTGTCACCTCTAACAGCCTGTCATAGAAGTCCCTCCCGTACAGATTGACGAATCCTTTTTTCGCGCCCTCTCCCTAATCGACTCGACACTACTTGTGTTCGGATTACGACTTGGATGTCACGCGTCGGCGCCTTTAGCAACATCTGTAGATATAGTTCCAGGCTTCTTGGCATTTAAATGTGATCCTGGTTTATGCATTTTTTTTATTTAGGGAGTATTGTTTCCATGTTTTACTGTATATACTGCGCTGCCTTGTCTTCTGTAGTGTTTAAGTCGCACTCGCACTTTGACGTCAGGAGGAGTGCAGTTTGCTATTTCAGCTAGAGTGCAGCGATTATTTGTTTGAACTTACTCCGGGACGTCACGCGGAGGATAGTTCCCTTTATTAGTTCGCATAAGGCCATGTTTCTTGTTCGTAGTTTTGTGTAATAAAATCTGCCTTTTTCTGTACATATCGGAATGTTGGCAACGCTTTTTTTTTAATTTTTACCCCAGAAAGTAGCTAACCGTAACCCAAGCAGACACTGTTTTGTAGTTGAGTGTCAAGTACTGTTTGTTACGGCGTTCTCTTACTGCTTCACAGCGCTGTATTGGCTGTCTTTGCCTTGTCCACGCCCTAGTGAGTGAGCAGTGTTCAAATTCTCTTTATTTTTTATGGACGATGATGCAGCGCACTTGCACGAGCATGTCATGAGGTTTGAGGATGCAAGATGTTCTGAATCTGCTTTTGCAGCTTATCTTATTTTTTGCGCCAATCGAAGGTGTACCAGACGTCAACTGAGTGCGCCTTTATCTAATGCGAAAACACTTCGAAAAGTATCCTGTTCCGTTTTGAGCAAAAAAATTTCTATATGTTGGCTGCCCAGCAAGAGTCAGAGATGGTATTCCATGAAAGTAAGTGGACAGAAAAACCTTTCACGAACACGTAGTGTCCTCACCGGTCAGTTAACACCAGCTTTAGTTATCATTCTCGAGATCATCTAATGCTTTTCCTAGAACGCATTCCATATCTGCATCTGCTGGACGCATGACTTTTTTTTTGTCGGAATACTTAATCCTTCTCTGAATCTGAAGCTTTTCCCTCTTCAGTATCCAAATTCAACGACAGCCAGACTGTCAGTGCATACTCATGAACTTTTCCTGGACACTCAATCTCATGCAGCGCACTGTGCTTGAAAAGAGGCTGTTGGCGTGGGCCACAATTCAGTGCTGGTGACTGAAGTCCGACGGCCCTAGTCTTACCGCTATGTTTGTATTATATTTTCATCATCATCATCATCATCGTCAGCCGTACTACACCCACTGCAGGGCAAAGGCCTCTCCCATGTCTCTCCGATTAACCCTGTTCTTTGCCACCTACGCCCCCCTATGCCTGCAAACTTCTTAATCTCCTCCGCCCACCAAACCTTCTGCCGCCCTCTGCTACTCTTGCCTTCTCTTGGAATCCACTCCGTTACCCTTAAGGACCAGCGGTTATCTTACCTTCGCAGTACATGCCCTGCCCAAGCCCATTTCTTCGTATTGATGTCGACTAGGATGCCATTAACCCGCATTTGTTCCCTCACCCACTCTGCCCGCTTCCGATGTCTTAAACTTACACCTATCATTTTTCTTTCCATGGCTCGCTGCGTTGTCCTCAACTTAAGCTGAACCCTTTTCGTTAGCCTCCGCGTTATTTTGTGTTATACTTAGTGTTAAATGTCGTGTGCTTTGCGAGAAATATATTAAATAATATAGTGCGAATGCTCGACCATTGCACTCTCCCGTAAGTGGAAATGCGTTTGAAGGTTTCTTTTTTTTTTTCGTGCCGGCGTTCTTGTCAGAGGGAGGGGGACAAGCGGAAGTGTGGCACCCTTCTTGTTCAATGATTGACAAAAGTATGCGAGATTCGGATTAGGGTGGAAAAATATTTATTCCTTGCCTCGCTAGCCAGTCAGTTAGAATTTCTTCCCGTAGTTGGAGCACGTCTGTATATATATATATATATATATATATATATATATATATATATATATATATATATATATATATATATATATATATATATATGCCTTTCACTGGCCTGCTTTGCTTGATGAAGTGAAGAAAATTTTTTGCTAACTTCGATCCCGCAGTTTTTTTTTGTTTGTTAATGACTGTACGTTACTACCGCATGCAACACAACGTATTCATCTGTTGCGTTCCTTACATTTCCTCGTACACACAAAGATGTCTTGTTTGTGCACGCACATGTAGGCAATAGATTTATTTCCCTTACTTCAGACACGCGTCCCGTGATGTATATTATTACGCTGTTAGTTTCCTACATGTAAGCGCGACATGTCATCCTTTCCTCTCAACTGGCTTCAGAAGCTTCTCTTTCTCTCGTCAGACTTCTCCAACTACTCTTCCTGTTGTCTGTCCGAACTCCTCTATTTCTCTGTCAAAGCAGCAGTCCCTCCTCCAAGTGATGTCATGCTACACGTGCTTCCTGTTTCTCTTTTTGTTTTGAAACAAATATCCGTGCGTTCCTCCAGCGTCGCTTGATGGATCGCTGCTCCGATCCATCATCCTAATCTCTTTTCACAGTGCGCTCTAATGTGCTTCACAAGCTACCCGAGGAGGAAATGCCCTTGAAAGTTCTTCGGCTATGACCACTCGCTCTGTTTTCACGACACAGCTAGGTGCGACTGCGTCGTGCAGATATTCGTTCCATGTGTGTTTCTACCTCACGAAGTATCACAGATACTGCTTATGTCCCTCAATGTGTTCTCCGGGGCTGGTGAGTACAAAGCTTGTCTCACCTGTTACGGCCTCTGGAGCGTCGTATCCTTTGCGTCAGCTTCAACGGTCGTGTAGCGACGAGCGCGGGTCTAGTCACGTAGCCTACAGATGACTACGTGACTAGACACAAGCTCGTCGCATTTTCCGTTAGCTTCATCCATCGCGTGCCGACGGGGTTGCGTCACGTAGCCTAAAGGCGGCTACGTGACTAGGCTTGAGCGCATCTGCACACGCGACATGAAGCTTACGCAATAGAAACTATATTCAAGATGGAACCACAATTCATGCAGGGTCTAAGATTTTACAGCGGCACGAATTGGCACATTCATACGCGTATTAGTCTTTGCCATTGACATCTTCGATCCGGTACTAAAAAAATAAACGGCCAGCACATTTCATTTCATGTTCCTTTCGTAGGTCATGCTGCTAAGAAAAGTTCAACGCTTTACCTTACCTTTTGGGGCGCGCTTCCTGATCGAAGCTCTTGCATTAACATCGAAGCGCAGTGTGTCGATCAAACTAGTCCAGCTTTAAATTTGGTCAGTCTGCGTAATCTTGCAAATGCGGCTGACCCAGCTGAGGGCACCGCACTCGCTGTTCCAAGGAGTTTCTTCTATTGCTGCCTATCATTGTTTCGTTGAACACACTCTATTCAATGAGATGTGGGTACCTACTCCACAAACACAACCTAACCGCGTTTTACGGGATAGCATAGAACCGTCGTCGGAGCACAAACCCGGCGCCTTGCGGCGTTTAGAATAATGCTGATTGGCTGGCGGACAGTAACTTCATCAATGATGTCACCAAATATGATATATCCAGACAGTGATGTCACAGAGAATGTCCATGGGTTGGTGGGAAGTGACATCGCCAGACGAGCAGTGACGTCACCAGACCTGGTTCGTCTGCGTGAAGGTGTACGGGAATAATAAGCTGGGTCTCACAAGCTGCGCCATTCACTTCTGGCGAAAGCATCAACAGCTTCGAATGCTACCGCTATGCCAACACATAATGGAATTAGGCACCTCGAGCTTTTCTTTCTTTTTATTTTACCATTATTAGTACTTTGTAAAACTTAACGGCCCACCTAAACGCTGGCGCATGGGCTTGTAATAATGTAGATGATTGCTTCGTAGGCAACTGCGTAGCTAAATGCAACGAACTGTCCCCCTTTGCATTCGACACGCTTCGTGCATACTGTGTGCACGATTTGCATTTCGTGCTTTCAGTGCGTGCCTCCAGCATTACCCGGCGCCTCAGGACATTTCCCCCTGCAGGCTGCATTAAGTGGCTTAGGTTCTTCCGCGTAGTACATTTCGCATGGAAAGAGTTTTTCTGTAACTGTAGTACCCTACATTCTTGAGAGTGTTGTGTATTCCAGCTGTGACAGGGGCGACACAACCCGGAAGACTGTTTAGAAGGAATTCACGTTCCCGCAGCATTATCGAAGTCACGTATACGAACATCATATCAGGGCCGGTCTCACCGACAATGCCTCCACGTCTGGCGTTTAGCCAATCACGTAGATGTCCGCACGCGCTGCTCCGCATTAACGATGTCGTACTGGTCGCACTCGACAAGGCGATCGCTTGCCAGGTCCCCAGGCCTTGGGGAAGAGCACTCACGTAAAGGCCGTGGACAATTGAAGCATAGAAACTCTTCACGCCATCGCATTTTTCGCCGCCGAAACCAAATGGTCTTTCTTGAAGACTAATTATTGTGCGTTGGGTTTCGCCTTCGTGGTAATTGCCAGGAGAATTTTTTTTTAACTGAAAACAGCGCCAAGGCGTTATTTCAGATTAATTTAACTTCAGGAATACGTTTACAATTTTTTTTTTGCCCATGTATCTCCGCTTAAGCTCCAAAGCCGCTCAAACTTTTCGTGATTGTTCAGTTAAATATTCTAGTTAGTACACGGCGCGCTCTTCGAATAGCGTATATCTGTCTATTGTACAGCGTTGAACATCCATAGTGCTAGGTATACAAAACGGCTGCAAAAACCAGTGTCCGTCTTTGAATTGTATGGGCTATCAGTTCTGAAAGCATTACGAGGGGTGTACTGTTCTTTGTGAATGGTGCAACGCGAAGAGCAAGTTTTGAAAATGCCGTGGTGACAAATGACCATGTGTTTTGATTTAACCCTATAAATTGCGTTGTCGATAATCTAAGCCAATGTTACAATAAACTGCAAATCACTACGTGGCCGCATTTTGACTCCGGGCCTCGGCGGCCGCATCTGTCCTGTGGCAAAATTAAGAAACGCCCGTCTGCTGATAATCCGGTGATGTTCACGAGCCTTAGGGGCAGCTTTAGTGCATAAACTGCAACTGAGTTACCTGATGTTCATACGAACGTGATATCATTTAATTATTGCCTTCAAGAATAGTCACTAAACATGGGAGCATCTTGCTTTGGGATCTGCTTGTAGAGGTAGATACTGCGTTCTCAAGTAAGTGATGCTCATGTCGAGTAAGAGGCAACGGAGGATGCATCACTGGATTCAATGCTACTTTAAAGAACATTCGAAAGTCTGGTGTTGAAAGCCTGCCTAAACGCAACAAAGACCTTTGCAGCACGCTTTGTAGGCGTTATGTAGTTGTCACTTGTACTGGGTGCAAAGCGGATGATTCGACAACACGATGAAAGTGCTTCGATCACGGTCATCAAACGCTGATCCTGAGATCCACCTGCAGGTGCTGCAACTGCTGACGGGAAGGCGGTCCAAGTGTGCAACGGTCGAGCGAATGGGTTGCGCAATTTCGAAAGCATCCATGTCGCTTGGAAAAACCTCACCTACACAGTGAAGACCGGAAAGCGTGAGTTTTTCCTACTCTTTTTTTTTTACCAATGCAGCTCACGCCACCGCCTCGTATGTGCTGCACCAACTTTTACGCAGATTATATCTACTGCCCTGCTTTGTACTGGGGCTAACTAAGCCCACTAATCTTTTAACTATAAAAACTTGAGGGCATCAAATGATAGCATTAATCAGCGGCCTAGAGTCTTTTCTGCGTATCACTTCGCCGACACCAGTGTTGAACTTTCTTTCACTATGTCATAATCCTTAACCTTACTTTAAGCGTGCGATGCGATAGCATTGGAGATCCATCCAGCGCAAGCACTCCTTATCTGTCGCCCAGGTTCTGCCTACACGCCCATTTATGCGGAGTTGGTCATTCTCTCCTTTGCATTCATAGACTGTGGGGGTCCTCATGTGGCTATTTCCTCCGAAAATTCTCTCCTTCGGAAGTATATTGGGAGTCCTCATGCCATTCCTGGCGCTGTGGTGCACTGGTTTAGCGATGCGCCACTGACCCAGCAGGTTTCAAACACAGCCACCAGTGGGGCTTGTTAAACCCGGTTAGCTCTTTTGCAACAACTTCTCGCGATCTGTTATTATTTAAGTGCCATGAACCTGCCACGCCGGGCAGGTTTGATGACGTCACAAGGTGACGTGACATAGGTGGCAGGTGGACCACCTGTTTTTGTAGCGATAGCTACATTGCGGTAGCAGTTCGAGCCTTTAGCGTGGCTGCGCCGCCACGCTGTCAAGTGGTTGGCCACGTGGTGTGGAGCAGCTGCCGGCGGCGCGGCGCCGTGGCTGATCATGTCGTTCGTCACGTGACCAGCCACGTGACCAGCCACGTGATGCGGAAAAGCTACTGCTACTGGCGGCGCGGCGCGCCGGAGAAACCGAGCTGCCACAGCTGTGCGCATGCGCCGTGCCAAATAAGACGAAGATGAAGAAGGGGCGCCCAGCGAAACGTTTCATATATTTAATCCTCAAATATTCTCTCCCGATATTTTCTTTCTTCCTTTCCTTTTAAGTTACTCTGAAATTTCACCCAAGGCACAATCATTAGCTTGACACCAGTTTACCCTATTCTATGGGGTCTCCCCACTGAACCCTGGCCAATCCCCCGTCGTGGGTATGTGCCATGTCACGAAGGCAACAACAACAACAACGGAGGGGCGAAAGACTGACTTTGCAATTCAACTGAGCATAGTTCCACTCGGCCAGCTGCAGCTATCGCGTCACTCCAGGTTTAACCAGAGCTAAACCCCCGCAAATTTTTTTTGCTCACATTCGTACATACACGCTCACATTCGTCCTGCATACATTCGTACTGCAGTACGCTCTCCAATGGCTCAGTTATGCTGAATCACGAGCTGCCTGCATGCTGATGTGGCGAAACGCGTGCGACCTGTCCCCCTCCCTCTTCTCCCTTCCTAGGGTTAACGACCCTTGTGGACAACTTGAGCGGCGAGGCGCCGCCGGGCTCGCTGACGGCGATCATGGGTCCCTCTGGCGCTGGAAAGACGACGCTGCTCAACCTCCTCACTGGCTTCTAGTGAGTACCTTGCCCCTTTTCAAGAAATCCGCAGTGTAAGCTCGTTCTTCTATCCTGTCTCATCTCTGCGCCGCCACGACCTTCGATGAATGTTTCACACGGCGCCAAGTGTAGAGAAAGAAAGAAGACGTCATCAGCTCTACAGGTTTTCCCCCTTAGAACTCGGCGCGCAGGTCATTCAGTGTACTTTCCCTCCACTTAAGCCACTCTTTGGAATGCTTTGCCGATCAATGCAACCCTTCGTTGTGATTCCTTCGTTATGGGGGCTAGCAGAAGACGCGGCGCTCTCTGCCATGCATTCTACGCACGCCTGAAACCGCGCTCAATGCGCGCACGAAGCAAAAAATAAACACATTTGTGACCTAAGCTGCTAAACAAACTTTGAAAGGACATGAACATCAACTTGAACGAGACAGCACCACGTTAAACGTTAAATAATACGCGCACGTTACTAAAGCTGCTCATTCTTGAGAACCTTTTCCACAGCGCTGCTCAAAAAAACAAGAAATTTTTTTCCCGTTTTTTTTTTGCATGTTTCTAAATTCAGCGTAAACGTGAAGTAGGGAAGATATTTTGATCAGCTTATTGTATTCATTTCCTAGTTAGGAAGAATTGGTCGAGTGAGAGCTTTCTGTAACTTTTGAAAATGTCGTTGAGCACCAAGCGCATTAATAGTGTGCAGCGAATAATACGCGCTATAGCAGGGTTCACTTCGTTTGTCACTGTTCAGCCGTATATCCACGGTTTAAGGGTCTTTTTACCCGGGTTTGAGTAGAAAAAGAGGGTTGCACTGCAACTGTGGATTATCAGGAACGAAATCTGCCTGAATTCGTTAACGTAATGCATTTCAACCCGCCGCGATGACCCAGTGGTTATTATGAATTCGAAAAGCTAGATTCCCTTGTACTCTTCAATGTCAGGGCACGTTAAGAACCTAGAACCTCTGGGGGTCTAAATTATCCGGGACTCTCCACTACGGCGTCTTTCATAGATTGAGTTGCTTTGGGACATTGAACCCCAGACCGTAAACCGTAATCCATTTTTCTCCTGGCTCTCTACCTGCGGTATTTTGTTTCTCGCGCCTTTATTTTTTACCAACTTTTCTTTAATGCAACAGCCGACCTCCTGTCGTCGTATTAATTAAGAGCTAAATTTATTATCCTGTAAATCAACTGTCTTTAAATTGTTTAGAATGGCAACGAAGTTATCTTATTTTCTCACCACTGAATTCATCAGAATAACTGGTAATGGAGAACCAAACACATGCGCTGCATGCGTGTGTCCTTCAAATCCTTGACGGCACCATTTCCTTATCATAACGCAGCGACAAGGGATACAAGGGTGAAGTGCAGATCAACGGATATGTGCGCGACCAGGCGCTGTTCAACAAGCAGAGCTGCTACGTCATGCAGGAAGATCGGCTCCTTCCTGCCCTCACCGTTCACGAGGCCATCTCCATGAGCGTCGAACTGCGCATGCCCACATTGTCGGAACATGCGAAAGCAAAGATGGTACTAGAGCATTCTTTTGCCCCTCATCAGTCCTTACGTTGTATGCCACGCGATTTCACGCGATTAATTTAGCCACGGTTATAACATTTTATTTCTTTGTTGTTGGCATGCATGTTCTGATTAGGAGAGCAATAATGTCTCTTACAAGAAATTCAATTCAACTGTTTCTTCGATGCGAACCTCTCCTGAAATTTTCTTTTCTATTCCGTTTGAATTTACAATGTTTCAGAGTCAGCACTTACTTATCCAAATCTGTGCTGGTGAGCAACCAGGAAAGAGCAGTTTGGTTCTGTAGTTTTTCTCAGAAAATACGAGAGTTCCGAGAGTAACGTATTAAAAGAGTACCCAAGCCTCATTTCCAAGCTTAACAGTGCTAACTTCCCAACGTACCAAGAATTTCACGGGTTGCGTTCAGGACTATCATGGCTGCATTTCTTCTATCTTGAAGCAATTTGGAAAGATAGTATCCTTATGTTAGCAAATAGTTTGATTCTTTATAGAAATTTACTTTCCGCAATCAGTAATAGGCGTATAAAAGCCTCATTCGACCTACACTTTGTATATGAATAGGTGGAACGCTCCATCGCACAATGGGGCTTGGACGACTGCCGTAGTACCCGCACGGAAAATCTATCCGGAGGCCAACGGAGACGTTTGGCCATCGCCCAAGAGCTCGTGAACAACCCACCTGTGCTTTTCCTCGACGAACCCACCAGGTAAGGGTAAGGGTCAAAAGAAACGTTTATGCCGAACCAAAAGTTACTTTCTCCGTTTAAACGTGTCATGCAGTAAAAATGCTCTACTTTTTTTACCTCTCCAGTGTCGACAATATAGTTTGTTAAAGTTTGAAAGGAACAGTTAAATTGTACTGACGTGATCAAGAATAATTTAACTATAATTTATTGTAATTCTAATTCGTATATATTATAATTTAGAGCTGGCAATCAAGTGTCAATATTTCAAAGGAGATATCGAGGTTCAAAGGGACACAGAAGAGATAACAGGGCAGTGACACTCATTGCTACAAAAAACCTTAGAAGAATATGAACGAACGAGCCAGACATCAATATTTGTCATAGTCGTTCATCACCATTTTGTTGGTCATGAATCTCCCGCATAACTTCGATACAAGAACAGAACGCCAGGGGCAATATTTCGTGCTTAGCAATGCTAAACGACCAGCAATATTTATAGTGGGAACATAGCTAAGCCACGGGGGCAACCCCCAATATTTCGTTGGGCCTTTCGTGGGAAATTTGGAGGAAGATTGCGATAAACAGCATGATTTGTTAATGGCACGAAGTAGAGGCGGCTGAAGAGATGCCATACAGCATGCTTATACATAATGTGAGTGAGAATTTTCTGTCTGATAAGATGGGCTGTCATTAGCTTTAGCACCCATGTTACGTTCAAGACGGCGACGGAAACCAGCACCGCGGTTCTTATGCCTTCGCGTTTTCGTAGCATCATTTGAAGGCTTAAGGTTACGGGAGTTAGGGACTTTCGTCAGAAGGTGCAGGAGCTAAGTTTGCTGACACTAAGGGGCGTTTAGGAATGTACACTCAGGCTAACCTTACAGGAGCTGACTGCGCACGCAACCTGTACCTAGCCTCATGGTATAACCCAATGCGGCTCAGAAGTTCAGCTGTAAATACTCGCCGCGTTTTTTAACTAATGTTTCTGAAGGCACCAGTTGGCTGAGCCGCCGCGACGAAGTTAAAATTTTACCACCGAGCTTAGAAGTCCTTGATCACGTGACCAAAGTTACCGCAGCACTGCACGAGCGTTCTAAGGCAAACGCTGGCAGCGAATATGAGGCGAGAAATTTTGGTTTGGCTTGGTTTATGGGGGTTTAACGTCCCAAAGCGACTCAGACTATGAGAGACGCCGTAGTGAAGGGCTCCGGAAATTTCGACCACCTGGGATTCTTTAACGTGCACTGACATCGCACAGTACACGGGCCTCTAGAATTTTGCCTCCATCGAAATTCGACCTCCGCGGCCGGGATCGAACCCGCGTCTTTCGGGCCAGTAGCCGCGCGCCATAACCACTCAGCCACCGCGGTGGCGCGAGCAATTTTATACACTTTTGCAAAGAATTATTCATTCCCGCAGCACACAAGTGTTCGACAAATGCTGAAAAGTTATGAAATGAGTAGTCGTGCATGTATCAAATGCCAGTGCATTATTTTTTTTCATCCTAGAGCGAGATATAAAATATACTTTAGTTATCGAAAAAAGAAAAGACCATATGCGTCACTCATCCCGTATGGAATGAAAGTGAGAGCTATAGGCGCACTATTTTCGACAGTTTGCTTTCTTGCCCTGTTATCCCTGAAAATAGCACTTCACTTGACAGTAGCGAAGTCGCTCGTTACGCATGCGGCTGCGTTATCCCTTTCTGCATTGCCGAGACACAACACATAGCCTCCTACGATTGTTTGCCAAGCTGCGCCTCCATCTCGGTTTGTACTCACTAGTATACCTTGAAAACAATTAAAGCAAATCTCAGGCACATACAGCTCGCTTATCAAGGACGTAATCCTAATAATATTTGGTGACGGTCGAATGCAACATAGACGCAATTTTCCTCCCTGTCATGATCAGGCGACTACTCCCGGCAGAAGTCTTCGCGTTGCTGACGCATATACGTTTGAGATACCAAACCGACGTAGGCAAATAAACCGGGGTCCACTATTACGGGCCAGATTAGCCAGAACAGCGTCTGCAAGTCCGCCCAGTTTTCCGAGTGGGAGCACCAAGTTTCCTCAGCTCTCGCGCTGTGATGAGAGGACATCCTGGACGTCACCAGGATATCGCACACGTCAGAATGCTTTTCTTAGACACGGGCGTTTTGTGAGCCGGAAGATATAGCTCCGGTTTCCTGCCGTGGCAAGGCCCATTGCAGCACTGGGTGCTGTTCGCGGTCACTCGACGATGCGAACAACCACATATTTTTGTCGGTTGTGCTGCAGCCGACGCGGCAGCACGGCGCGTAGCGATTCTTCGGAATTCGTCGTCGATGCCTCAAGCAGCGTTTCACACACGCTACACGGAACCAACTATGGAGTACGTGTGAATCCGTCGCGATACCAGAGCCTCACATCACTACAAATGGCGAGCGCTTTCCCCGCTGGCTCGCACGCGGGCGCTTGGGAAGTGGTGCGGATTACTCCTAACAACGTGCAAAACTCTCCCATTGCGTTACGTGGAAGCTTCATTACCAGAGAAGAGTACCGAATAACTCTGGTTTTGCTATCATGCAAAATTTGTTTACACTGCATGCCTCTCGAATAATAATGTCGCTGTATGCACAGTTAATTCCTCAATTACTTGACTTCTATGAAGGGTCTGTAAAGTTCTGATGCAGTACACAGTCAGGCTGCAAAAGTAGATTTTGTCTGCTCTGAACAGTGTGAACTGGTGCCTTGCACAATATTTATACGAGTTTTTTTTTCTCGTATTCCGAGGGATATAGGGGACATGTATTTAAAGACTCAGAAGTATTTTTTTAGGGCAGACAAGTTATAGTTTCCCAGCGTTCATGTGAAAAGCGTACACTTTGCACTACAGCACTCTTCGAGTGCCGGAAAGCAATGTGCAGCCTCAGAACACCGAGAAGCGAAATTAATAATCAAGTTTTCCTTCCGCATCAACGCAGTTTATCTTCATTGCGAGGAAAAATGCTCATCGATCGGAGGGGATAGTAGATGTGCGCGTTTCTATGGTACATTCAAAGGGGTCAATACTCTAACCGCTCTGTTCATTATTTTCTTATAAATCACTCCCTTGTAACTGCGTGTAGCTACATTTATGTTGATGTGGAATGTCCAGCATAATGTGTATCGAAACAAGTGCACCTGATGTCAAATAACGGCGAATTTTTTCCCCTCATTTTTCTCAAACTATGCAGCGGGTTGGACAATGTTTCGGGCCTCATGTGTGTTCAGGCCCTAAGAAACATGGCTGCCATGGGACACACGGTCATTTGCTCGATACACGCACCCAGCGCCAAGATCTTCTCCTACTTCGACGCGGTGAGTTCAACTGAAAGTTGTCACGCAACTTGAAATGGGATGCAGGCATCTTTGCTAACCTTAATTATTTGCGGTACACGTGACCAGATAAAATAATGACTTAGCATGAGTTGTCGGCAAAGGGCAAATGTAACCACGAGTGACCACGAGTGACCCTTTTGAAGTACTGTAATTTACGAACTAAGCGAAAAGTTCAAAAGCCATGACTCCTGCTTTGAGACATGAAGGAACCAAGCAGCGTGATAGTTCAGCATGCTTGGTACCTTCATGTCTCAAAGCGTTACATTCCGAGATGATGATTCCACTCGCCATGTACGAGTTTGCTTGCCGGCGCAAGAGAGAGCACTCACCCCGTGAGAGAGAGAGAGAGAGAGAGAGAGAAAACTTCATAAAACTTAAGAAAAACAGAGTAAATGTACGCGATCCTGGATGGACATCTTAGTACGAATGGCCAGCGCTGGCTGCAAATTTCCCTGCAGGGTCGGGCAAGAAGGAGGACAGGCAGTCGTCCCACGAAGCCCCTGAGGACATGCGGTTTAGCGGCTTGGGTGGTGCTGGCAAATTCCCACAACATGTGGTGCAGGGTCGGGGAGCTGTGCAAAGGCTGTATGCTGGAGGGGTGTCAGTAGGGTGACGGGCAAGTCGTGAATAACCGTTAAAGCTACATAGACACCAAATTTTTGCTTGCGCCTTTTCTTCCTTGAAATGATGCATTGGACATTAGCGCGCATAGATTACCTCTTGGTATTCCCCTTCAGCCACTAAATAATTTATATTTGAATTTCTTGATGCCGTTTCGGAATTGGTTTCAACGACCGATCGATTGCTGTAACGTCCAAGATATGTTTAGGTCACGTGAGACAAAAAAAAACTGCAGTAATAAGCATTCGTAAATTACGACTCCAGTTGCAGTGAGTGATAAAATAGTCATCGTGCAGATTTAGTACAACAGAAGCGATGGACAGTGAAGAATAAACGATAAAAGCGCTTACTGACAACTGGTAGCTTCTAAACTATTATTTGTCAGCCAGCGTCTGCGTTCTTTCTTCTTCACTGTTCTTCGTAACTACTAGCTGCCAGTCAGCGCTTGTTTCGTTTATTCCTTACTGTCCTTCGTTTTTTGCTGCGAAGATGTATGTTAACCAACAAGTCCAATGCGGCATACTCTCGAAAAGGATATTCCTTAGTTCCAAGAAAATGAATGCGGGACACTTCACTGTGGACGCGACGCAACCTCAGTGGCGACCTGGTTAAAGCCATGCGTCGTTTACAATGTCTCTTTCATGCATCCTGTCCTAGTACTACCCAGGTCAGTGCTAGCAAGAACGTTGTAAATAAAATATAGCTTACAACAAGCTATTAAAAAACGTCCCTAAAGTAATGAAATAACTAAATTACAATTTCAATGTAAATAATAAACCTTCGTGAGGCCACTACGCCTCGTCTACCGTAGCGAAGCTGCCATGCGTTTATCACCTTTATAAATTCCTCATCGAGAAACTACCAGTTACTGAAAACATACAGGCCACGCTACCGTTATGCCCGTTTCTTTAAGGTGACCGATAATGAACTGCACATTTTCTCTTGATCTGAACGTCCAGTGGCCATGGTAATAGCCCCCAGCGATTCGAAGCTCTGCAGCCCTACTTCATCTAAGTTTGTACGATGTCACTAGCAACGTGTGCCGCTTTCGCAAACTTCGCTTCCAGGTGCTCGATGTCGAAAGGCGACTGATATTTGGCGAAGGAGAACCGAGCATGTGTCGGCAAGGAACCTGTTTGTTGAGGCGAAGGCCAGTGGCAATAACATATATTGCAGTCACATTAGAGTGCTTCTGCTGCATTGTTAGGTTTTCTGGTGACCCTAGAGATCTCTCTTTTTTTTTCTTTTGATAGTACGTTGCTGGTTTTCTCCAGCGACGACTTACATATGTAAGGCACCGTAAATTCAAGCTCCAAGAGCTGGCGTGCTCTCATCGCGGTATTCGTTGTACACGCTTCTTCTCTATAGGGCTGTGCTGTTTCGTAAAGGGCCGCAATACTTGCTAATGGCAGGGCGGGTATTTCGTGAAAACGCGACTGGGGTCACGTTGCCAGTGTGATACGTTGGCTGCCTACCGCACTAAGCTCAAACCGATTAAAAAACAGGAACGGTAATTTACCTCTCTCTCACTGCTATTAATCGACGCCAGAATCTTAATTTTTGTCTATGCAGGGAGCACAGGTATGATAATACTTATTGATTAATTTATGGAATCAAGGTCAAAGATATTCCAGACGAAAAAAGGTACGAAAAGGGGTTAAGGAAAAGCTAACAGAAGCGAGAATACCAAGCATGGTCATGATTTACTTTATTATGCAGCGTTTTGTAAAAATCATGAAGTACAGGCGCATATGAAAAAAAAAAGACGAGAGCAGTAGGAGACGATAAAGTGAGCACGATTTGAAGCTTGAGCTTACAAGGTTAGTTAAATCGCAGCAGGAGTGATGGATATGTATCTACAGTGTTGTCCGTCGATCAACGGTCGTCATTGAAACAAGAGGGCCGGTGCCCCAATTTGCGCATTAGAAATTAAAGTTCGTAATACTTGCTTCGTTTTAATTTTCCAGAGAGGCATCCTTCATGGTGTCGACGCTGTTCACACCTCAGTCTAGATGCATGCAACGTCAAGCCGAACATGCGTGGCCAAACGCGAGATTTCTCGATGCACAACTACCTACTGCCCCATCGTTAACTAATTAATGTAGAACACTTTGATGTTTCTTTATTAGCGACGACAATGCACCAATATATAATCCGCATCTTCAAAATACGTTAATATTATATTTTACCCCTGCGTCTAAATATCTTTTGTGTTCGTAGCGCAGGAACAGGCATCAGTTTTCGGTACTTCCTATTCTAGTCCAGCAGAGCATAACAGTACAGTAACCCAACACAGCATATACTGTATATGGCTCAGTGCACGATTAATGGTATACCGCGTTCGTATTTTACGTATCGGCTTTTAGTGGTGAAGTAGCTTCCCAAATACACCGCATGCATATTTGATGTATCGGCTATGTGTGCCTTCTATAGCTTTTTTTTTGCCGCGTCCTGTTTATTCTACCCTCGAGTGAACGCGTTCGTAAGTAATCACTGCCCTAAACCTAATCCCTGTATTAACTAATCGCAACTAAAACAAAGAAAAACTTTGAGCGGAAAGCGGCTGAAGCAGCTGCCAGTTTGGCGCCTAATACAACGAACACTACGTTCCTAACACTTCGACTGAGACGAGCGCTCAAAGCACCGAGTGTCACTTCGTGCCCCTAACCTTCTCGCCATGTAGAGGCTGTGAAAAGGTGCAGCCAGGAAGACCCAAACATTCCCTCGATACTATAGAATGGGAATGCACGAGCCAATGGCAGATGGCCAGCTCACGTGTGCGCGAATCAGGCGTTGTTTGGATGTCGTAAACCGCACGCAACGTTTTCCAAAGTGCATGGGTTATTTCTACGGCTGCTTCACCTGACCACGTGCAATCTAAAACGCTCTCACTTATGCTTCAAGGGAACAGCTCCTGTTGGCAATAAATTGGCACGAGCAGCGTAGATTCAATGCGCTGATATTGTCGAGTCTCGTGAAGCGCAATAACTTACGTGAAGCGCAATAACTCATAGGCAATAGAATCAGTTGACCTTAACACTGTATTTAATGTAACCTTTTGGGATGCTGGTCTTACTCAAGGACATCCGTAGCAGCAACAGCAATGGTCTGACGTTAACGTTCTGAAACAGGTTATCAAACGAGGAGCCTTGCCAGTGCACCAACCACCCTGAAAATCACGCACAGCTTCTTAAAAACGCTCACCGTATTCGAAAGTGTTTTTGTCTTGCGGTACGTTTTGTACTTGGAAGCTGCTGAGTTGGGGATCTTCCAAGTATTCCAGCCAAACCGGCGCAGCTGGTCCTGCATACTCGGGGCTGTCGAAGTGGCGTGATGGTACAGAATGCAGTGTGACGAGATCATACAGAGCGAATGAAGTTACGGTGTAAAGCAAGTGGCACAGAATGCGTCTGTGCTGCGGATCACCATATTATATATCTTCTACCCCTGCATGAAAGAAAACAGCTTTATTTTTCCCTAGTTCGTTCCCGTTTTATGTGCTGCCAACTATTTTGGGGCACTTGCAACAAAACAGATGCGGACCGTCTTACCTCGCTTTGGGCATTGAAGATGGTATTCCGTACTGTAACCATTACTAAAGCGTCCCTTCACGGCACATTTAGCATACTACCGTTTCATCAACTGTATAGTTTTTCTGTGGCCGTATTTATTTTCCATGCGGTTAAGCACGACTCTACATCCTTCTCCGCTAAATATTTAATCACAAATCTTACTTATAACTTGCGCACTATATCCATAGTTTGGTCCAAGTCACGCACAAACTATGGTACTCAGGATATAGACTACCAAATAGTAATTTCATGTAAGATATAGCCCTTCATGATGAACACCATACAGGAATGCAAAACTATTTCCCAATTTAAGACAAAACGTCAATACATGTTTTTTTCTTCTGCCTCTGTTTCTGAAATTTTTTTCCTCTCTTTTCTTTTGAGTGACTGCAAATACCAATTTACTTTTCCCACATTGTTTTTTTTTGTGAGTTGTGAATGATATAATAAATCTATACTGTCCATTGAGATAACATGCTGTTTTTTTGTGAGTTGTGAATGATATAATGAATGTATACTGTCCATTGAGATAACATGCCATGTGCAAAGTAGCATGTATTATTGAATTGCTGTTGATCGCCTTGCTTCCTTAATATTATGCAGTATTCTGTGCGGTGTTTTATTTAATGCTTAGAGCGCCAATTTGCTATCATGACATCTATCCTGAGATGAGGACCTTGTCAGGAGGCATTGTTGTTTCCTCTCTGCACCCCTCGTGGACATACTCTACCATCTATGTATGTCCTAATGAATGAATGAATGAATGAATGAATGAATGAATGAATGAATGAATGAATGAATGAATGAATGAATGAATGAATGGTGTGACACGATACCAAATAGCATGGCAGTGTTGGTCACTGAACAGCTAACGAGGGCTACTGTTTTCCAGATAGCTAGCCATGGCATCTCACGTTAACACTTGGTTCCATCTCTTCATGCTGGCCTCCGCAGCCCACAGTTTTGAAACAAAAAATCTTCCCGCGTTCTTGCTTGGCGAGCATAGTTTTGGTCGTGCCATCCGGTTGCCTTTCATCTTCTTGTGTTCAAGCGATACGCGGTCCAATGAATCTGCTCTGGAAAACTTGCATGGTCTACGCGTTGAGTTATATTTATATCAGGGGATATCGAACCAAGCAGGTGTCTAGAGGAGACAGAGTGTTATGCTGTCCCGTGTTTAATTATGCGTAGTTTTGATGCAAACTGTGATATTATTTTTTGTATTGCCACAGTCGAGCTGTGTGGTCAATTTTACATTGTGTCACTTTCTCCCCGTCCGCCTGTATTTTTGTCATGAAAGCCTCAAATATTCGACGAGAATTCGGCAAACATGGAAGCACACTTTCAGAGCTGGCGTTATGCCAGTTTGAACGTGCGGCTCTGGGTCCAGCGATGGCGACCTTGAATCCCACGATGTCTGCATTGCCTTTCTTATTATTGGACGCTGCCTTAGCCTGTGTTTTTTACACTCTATTTCTCCCGCACAACATGAAGCGGGGGACTGGCAGGCACCCAGAAGAACGTCAGCGCACAATGTCAGGCTAGTTGGTTTTGCATGACTACAAAATAAGCGAAAAAAAAAAACAGGACTTGCAGAAGAGAAGAGTGAACACGTACGGTGTCTGTTGTCTTCTTTTGTTTAGTTATTTTCTTTTCTTTTGCCAATTTTGTACTAGAAGTGCGCAGACTAAAAGCAGTACGAGAAAGCGCGCGCTAATGAGCAGCAAAATTAGAAGCGCTAATGACTCCGTATATGCAACCCCTGCATGTCCAGCTGTACATGGTTTCCAGTGGCCGCTGCATCTACAACGGTAGGGTTGACCAGCTGCTTGCATTCCTCGGTCAACGTGGCCTGCACTGCCCCGAGTTTCACAACCCTGCCGACTACAGTAAGTCGCATAGACGCATGAAAAGAATTCCCGCCTGTAGCGCAAATACGATGAGCTGGAGTGGCGAAGTGCTATATGTAAACTTTGCAGACAGCGCATCGAGCGCAAGCAAGTAAAAGCCTACAGTCAACCGTAGACAAAGTCCATATGGTGTTCCGTTCAGTGTACACATTTTTAGGGGTGCATGAGATAGCCTTAAGGCTTAGGATGTCCCCTCGACCGCACAGTGAAGTCTCTGCCTTGAAAATTTTCGTTCGCGGTCACTGTACGAGCACCGTTTCGTCCCGTCATTGCCCGCTTGAAGCCACTATGCAGGTTGTTCCCCTTCTTGCTCAAACACTGTAAAGCTAAAAGAGTGCGAAAATTTGATATAGCGCCGAATCTAAGGAATTAAAGTTGCGTTTGGATTTGCAACCTACAGTATTATTGTGCTACATCTGTGAGTCGTTAAATAACCGCCTCCTAATTAGAATTAGGAAAACATTATAGCAAAGTACGTATCCAGAGAAAAGATGTTTATGTCTCAGCGTTTTTTTATACATAAAGGCCAGCTTTCTATGTAAGAAGATTTTTGCCCCGAACAGTGTCTGAATTGAACGCCTAGCCTTCACGTGTCTTTCAACAAATGGCACTGAGAATGAATTGGAGCCTGGCTATCTTTTTTGTGAACTACGGTGTTATTTGTGACAACCTACCTATACCTCATTCTTTTTTTCATTGTATATCTCTATTCCATTAATCTATGTACTCAGTTCTGACAGAGCCATCCAGCTTGGGTCATACATGTTCTGCAGTATCTAACATAAGTAAATTCAGTCCTTATTGCTGTACTGTCTAACCAAATGTATATTAATAGTTTGCGTTGGCTTTTTCACAGAACGCCACTTTGGAGGCTTCGGTGCGAGGGATAAATTAACTACAAATGTGATTTTATTTTGCAGTTTATTTAATACCTTGATCAACTCATTTGCGTTGCAAAAATCTCCTTTAAATACAACCACCACTTCTGCGCCATTTCTCCACAGTCAGCGAGTTGGCTTCGGAGGGGCACGGCAACCACTGCGATAGGCTCAGCGCCGAGTTCAGCGTTCCACTGCCTCCAGCCGAGAGGACCTTCGGCGATGACAGCATGACGACGATTTATGGTGGAAAACTCATGTCCGAGAAGGTAAAGGCGTGGTTTTGGCTGCAAAGCTTGCTACGGCATAGTTTGCACCAAGAACACAAAGAAAATAGCAGCCAATACCTTGAAGGTCTGTCACGCGAGGCGCCATCTAGGAAACATTTCTAGAGAGCTCTGAAATTGTACCTGTTGTTCTTGTGAGGCCGTGTATGTTCTTAAGTGTTGGCGACGCGCGTTCGACATAGATGATGCTCTTTATTTTTCCAGCGCGAAAATGTGTGCGCGTATGGCAACCGTTTCAAAACGCAATCTCCCCCGCAGAAATTAAATGTCACATAGAATATCAGTCTACTCCACTAAAATGGTGAGAAAAGACGCTGCCATCTTCATAACGTTATCACCTGCTGTAATGTTATCACCTGTTGTTATCAGAATGTTGTTTTGCTATCAGTGTTGTCTCCTGCTGTAAGCAGCATCTACACAGGTCAGCATAGCAATTGCGGCTGTAGCGTAGAGGCGCCATTTCAGTCAAGTAGAGTTATATAGGGCATATATGCAGTCTTTCAATTGCTTGAGCATCTCACTGCTGAGGTGCGCAGTGCTTACAGGCTGTGCAAGAAGTCCAATATCAGACAAACTGTTCGGTCAGGTTTCCTATGCTACATTACAGAATAAATCTTCCATGTTCCGTGTAACCATGGAGGACCATGACGCTATCCTGACGTTCACGTACCGAGAGGTCAGAATTTTTTACAGGAAGAACGTAGATTACCATGCGTGCTGTTTTGTGCTCGGTGCCCAAAATCCGGCGCATTGTAGTTAATTTTCGCTTTCACTTTCTTTTTCAGAGGGTGAAATGCTGTTCAGTGAAATGCGAAAATAGTTCCGTCTTAGTTCTAAATGAATTGTTCGTGCGACATTCAAATATCAGTTGGTTTAGATGAAGGTGCATTGTTTATGCTCTTTTCTACTGCAGCCCTTGCAGCACCCAGAGTCATTTCCACTTGCTGCAATTTTATGCCTCGTTAAAACTAGAGTAATTTGCAATCGCTGCAATCTTATACCTCATTAAAATTACATTTATAGTGTTTGTAATTGATGCCACATATCCCTTTTCTGGCATATGCGGGCACGCGACACAAATTTGCGCATGCCAGGAATTTTTTTCAGTGATTGTGCATTTCATTTCTACTCAGGAAAAAGCGGAAGGGTACCGCACGTACGCGTTCAAAGTCAACCAGTTTCAGCAGTTCCGGACGCTGCTGAGGAGGTGCTGGCTCTCCGTGTTTCGAAATAAGGTATGTTTGGTGAACTTCATCACGTCATGCCTCAGGATTAAGATGCATAAGTATTGGTCATTTAGGCTCGCTGCGCGGAGCCGTCAGTTCACGGAAACTGGGCCGAAAATGGACGCCATTCAACCACAGTGGCCGGTGCTGCATACCGGTAGTGAACATAACGTAAGATAAGCTTAGCACCAGGTCAGGTGAAAGCTTGTGCCCATTAGAAAACCGGCGGGTACCCGGCAGGCCCTGGATGCAAGGCGGATGCTCAAACACCAAAGGTTTACGGGACGTTTGATGGCACCTGTTTGGGGACATTTTTTTTAATTGGTTTTTGGGGAAAAGAAATGGCGCAGTATCTGTCTCATATATCGTTGGACACCTGAACCGCGCCGTAAGGGAAGGGATAAAGGAGGGAGTGAAAGAAGAAAAGAAGAAAGAGGTGCCGTAGTCGAGGGCTCCGGAATAATTTCGACCACCTGGGGATCTTTAACGTGCTCTGACATCGCACAGCACACGGGCGCCTTAGCGTTTTGCCTCCATAAAAACGCAGCCGCCGTGGTCGGGTTCGAACCCGGGAACTCCGGATCAGTAGCCGAGCGCCCTAACCATTGACATTTTTTTCCTACTTCCAATTTTGGGTCTTTTTTTTTTTCGGGGAAATTTTATCCGGGGACGTTTCTACCGGGGACGTTTCTTTTTTTTTCTGAAGCGCCTGGTAGGCATACGCTCGTCATATGGTGTTCTACTCTTCTCGCAGGTGGCGACACTGCTGCGTGTGCTGGCGTACGCGGCCTTTGCGGTCATGTGCATGGTTCTTTTCTACGACATCGGCAGCCGCGCCGGCTTGGTTGTGCACAACGTGAAACTGTACTTGGCCGTGGTGTGCATCTGCGTGGTCCAGACCGTATTCCCTACTACGCTTGTATGTGAGTGCATCCCACTGGGCGAGTGGGCATTTTTGACGAGTTAAATACGTTGCATATGCTTGATGAGGCTGTTCACAGCACAGGAGAGGACACGTTTGAAAATAAAAGCGCAGTTAAAGGCAGTTACTGGCACAATTTTACATTTGTTCCAGGGCTACTGCTAAAAGCTGCACACAACTTAATATACTCTGGTTATGGGAACTATTCGCAGCTTCTGCATCTATTGCCTATGAATGGCCGGCCTTTTCATCTACTCTTGGCGCGAAGGGTACCGCAAATAGCTATCAGAGTGTTCCGACACCACTTGCACTCATCACGGAAGTGGCCCTTGCCGACACTAGGTAGCGCAAAAAGCCCGGTGTCGCACTTGTATTGACAGCTGTTCAATCCTGTGTAGGGTCATAAAAGTTCTTTCAGGTTTTTTCGCCACTAACTTCCGTATGCTTAAACTGCGCGCTTCACAACTTGCGGAAAAAGACATTGCGGAGAAAGAGTGTAGAAGAACCATGTGTAAAAACACTGGAAGATATCTATAAAGCCTGCACATCCACTGCAGTCCTCCATAATATAAGCAACAAAATTAGGAAGAGTGTCAGGCAGGGAGACACTATCTTGCCAATGATATTTACCGCCTGTTTACAGCAGGTATTAAGAGGCCTAGATTGGGAACAGTTGGGCATTACAGTTAGTGTAGAATACCGTATTATTCTGCAATTCGCTAATGGCATTGCCTTGTTGAGTCACGCAGGAGATGGATTTCAAAGCATGATCGATGACTAAGACAGGCAGAGCCGAGCACAGGGTTTAAAAATTAATATGCAGAAGACCAAATTATTGTTCAACGGTCTCGGAAGGGAATAGCAGTTTACAATTGGTCGCGAGGTGCTGGCCGTGGTGAGGAATTAAGGCATGTAGTGACCGCAGATACGAATCACGAGAGTGAAATAATTAGATGGAGAAGATTGAGGTGGAGCGCATTTCGCAGGTAATCTCAGATCATGAATGGCAGTTTTGCCAAGGTCAGTCAAGAGAAAAGTATATATCAGCTGTATCTTACCGGTACTAACTTATGGGCAGAAACGTGGAACTTGCTCTTTAAGGATAACGCAGCGAGCTGTGGAAAGTAAAATGATAGGCGTAACGTTAAGACCCATGAAGAGGGCAGAGTGGGTCATTGATCAAACGCGTCTTAATGACATCCTAGCCGAAATCAAGGGGCAGAAATGGCCTTGGGCACGGCATGTAATGCGAAGGCGAGAAACTGGTGGTCGTTAAGGGCAACGGACTAGATTCGAAGAGAAAGCAAGCGTAGAAAGGGGGGACAGGAAGTTCGGTGGGCGGATGAGAGAAGAAGTTAGCGGGGATACGGTGGTTACAGCTGGCACAGGATAGGGTTAATAGGAGAGGCATGCGACAGGCATTTGCCCTGCAGTGGGCGTATAGTCGGGATGATGATGATGTGCACATTATGTCATGCATCAGCATAATACGGATTATTAGCCGCATCAATAGGTTACCGGGAACTTAACTTTCAAGTGTTACTGCCATACATAAATATATACATATCGAAAAAAACCTTAGTTAACGGACCCGGTGTGATTGCTCAGTGGCTAACGCGTTTGGCTGCTAAGCAAAATTTTTCTTTCGGCTTCCTTATGGCAGCAGTAGCCACATCTTGACGGATCCAAAGAGAAAAATGTCCATGCACAAAAATTTCGCAGCACGTTTAAAAACCTGGCCAAGGCTCACCTGGAGCCTTCCACTACATCGTTCCTAATGACCCAAACAGTTGTCCTGGCACGAACAAATCCAGCAATCGTTGGTCATATGGATTGACGTCTTGCTTCCTTCGCATACTGCGTACCCAGTGCACCTTGTAACGCCAAGTGGGGTGCATGTCGCTCTCGGCCTCTCCCCCAACTCAACATTCAAACGACCTGGACACGAATGCGTGCTGCTTGTGTCGTGGCTCGCCATTTTCGATATTTATGGAGGAACCGAATACTAATTTCCATCGTCGAGAAGAAGACCTAAGACAGAGTGCGTACTTGGCGTGGAGAAAAATACTTGATCAACAGACAAATAAGCATTCAAATCATGTGTCCTTGGCGCCCGCGGCATCGATGGGGAGGCTTCCTCAGCTGCGACAGGCCAACCGGGGCGAATACGCGGCCTTTAATAGCTCCGCTTGCAATCGATGTTGTAGAGAATTTTTGTTCTTTCTAGGCGTACCCTCCCGGGGGAACCATTACCATTAGCCAAGGTGCTGTTGTCGTGTCACAACAGGCTTTAGGCCCGCAGGCGCTCAAGCCCGTGCACATTGCGACGGCCAGATGCTAACGATCGGTGTTGGGAACATTTTTTGCTCTTGCTTAGGAGTTGACTCAGTTTATTTACCTATATCTCCCTTAGTGACGACGTTTGTTTCGCACTCAGGCACCTAGAGATGGTGCAGTCGCCTACATATGCCCATCCTAAAAAAAATGCATATATTTCTCTCTTATTATCTAGTACTGGCGCGAGAATTCTAGAGAAAATTTGTATTTGCACAGTTCGTTTATAGGCGATGTTTTATTAGATTACAAATGTTATGCAGTGTCTTCTGACAGCTGTAAATTATAGCCTGCTCGCAACGCTTCTTTTTGCAAGGATGAAAGCAGAATGTTAGTGAAAAGTACTCTTTGTGAACCGTACTAAGAGACAGTAGCGCAAATGGGAATATATGAGGGTCTAGTAAATTTGTCTTTTTACTGCAGTGGTGAGATGTTGTCATATTTTATCCAAAATCCGAACACCTCGTTAGAGGTCATTTTGTGGCATGTCAGTGGCAGACGTCCATGACAACTTTCCTTGAAATAACATCACTAGCGTCTTTTTGATGTAGATTGCTAGATTATATTGATGTGAAATTTCAAATGTAAGTTAATAGGTGAGTTGGTTCCTTTTGATGGAAAAGCATATTGTTTTACGAGTGTTCAATTGAAACCAATTCGATTGAAGCCACGTATCCAGGCCTATGAACCATTTGTTAGATTGATGAAATTCCTCTTCTATGTCCGCGCCAGAGAAGAACACAACTCTGTTGTCCCCCATGTGGAATTAAGTTGATGGTGTTTTTATATTTACCATTTAGTTAATGCGTAACAACACTAATAAGGTCCAACAATCGACCCATACGGGACACTAAGTTTTAAAATTCTATTTACTGATTTCGTACTCTCAATGCATGTGCACCGACCTCTAGGCGTTACATGTCTTTTGATCAAAGACCATTCTTTACTACGAATTCCGTGTAATATCTGTTTGTTTAAAAAAACTCATTTTGTTAGCCTTTTATCCTACACTTGTATAATGTGGCTACACATCTCGGTTGTCTGTACTTTCTTTTCTTCTTTTCAGTTCCATTGGAGGCGTCCGTCCTAATACGGGAGCAGCGAAATTGTTGGTACAGCCTCAAAATATACTACCTCGCCTATTACTTCGCAGAATTGCCTTTCGTCGTAAGTTTTTTCGTCTGCTTCTTCAAAAGCTATTGCGCGCCCGTGACAACCTTTTGAGTGTCCTGCAATTTGAGTGTCCTGCAATGTTTGTACCATGTGTCCCGTTTTGGACCACTTGAACACATTAGTTCACCAGCATGTCCCAGAAAGGACCCGCATGGATCCTAAATACGCACTGTGTATACTTCCTTGTTTTGATGTCTGCACGATGGTGTGCCCGTGTAGCAATTGAACTGATTGTTATCAGTTCAGCTATCATTACGCCAGGCGCATACGGATCGTTATGCTAGGATGAGGTCATTTCATAGAAGCGAGCTTACAAAGGCGACAGTCGACAACCGTCTCTAAAGTTTTCATTAGACGTGTGCTGTCCCGGATGACTGACTGAAAAACGCTAAGCGCCAAAGTTAACACCTAACGTATTCGCATGAGACTGCAGGCACCGTAGCGAAAGCTTATCAACAAAGAAAGGATGTAGTCATCGCAAAGCAGGTTTCGAAACCACGAAAGCCATTTCTTCAGATTGCTATCATAGCCAAAGATGACATCTCGAATATCCAGATTAAGGCTACTTGCCCTCACTCTTTCTTGCAGCACTCGACGAATCTGTGGGAACCGCACACGCTTATTCCACTGTGGGAAAAGTGCGATCTTTGAATGTGCATGGTCGGTGAAAAGTTTTCAGGCCACAGGCTGTGCTTTTGAGCAGTATAGCCAGGCAGTTATGACACCCCCGAGGCTCAAAATATCTGTAGAGGGTAGGGGAAGTGTCGTTATAACCTCTGTGAATCTTGATAGTTTTAACGGCATCATAAGTTCCAGAAAATACCGACAAAAAGCTGACCCTGTGGCGTTGGAACCTTTGACCCACCCTGTATGTATGTGCAACGATACACGAGACGTATCACAGTAGGTTTGAATCTTCTACCGAAACTAACTGACTAATGATTATTTATTAATTATTAATTAATATGTGAAGGAAGTACGAAGCATTATAAGGAAAAATGGAAGTGGGAGATGGGAACTAAGGTAGCGAACCTAATGCACAAATGACGGTGACGGCAAACGCTGCGTTCATTCGCAGCAGTTTTAAGCCTGTTTCATACTCTTTGTGATCTATATGCACTATTGCACTCCCAAAATCGTTCACCTGAGGCAAATAAAACGAATCTGTTAACTAGGGAAGAGGCCTTCATGTGCAAAACTTGTTTGTGCGTCGATGAAAAGTCCAAAAGTAATGCACTATTTCATGTGCCAGAACGCGTAGTAATCATGAAGGCTGCTTGGGCGTTTGTCCCTTAACAACTTAAGAACAGGTTATATATCGCTTTCTTCACATTTCAATTCTATTCGTCAGCTACGTCGCCATGCCACACACAAGATGCTTTTCACCGACGCAGAAAACTAACTTCCAGTCTCATAGCCATTGCTATGAGACTGTAAGCAGCCGCCTTCACAGCCCACGGCATGTGCAAACGCTGCTGTAAAGCCCCCACACCAGATGTAACGTATCGATTTGGGTCCGTACTGATAGAGTACAGCATTCTGTCGACAAATACGGCTTTTGCTGAAACCGGAGGTTTTATAAGCTAGAAAAGGAAAAAAAATATAGTACAGGTGGCGACATTAGCACCGATTTTTTTTAAAGAAAACAGCGGTAATGTCAAAACTGATTTTTTTTTTGTCAGATCCCTGAAGCTAGGCTATACTGCCATTCGCTTCAAAACGGGGATCACGATGTCCCATTCGGCGAAGACGTCTTGAGTTTGAACCGAGCTGCGGAAAACTATTAAATACATTTTTCTCGATAATAAATGCGCCTTTTGTCGCCGGGCCGACATCAATACACCCATAGAGGGCCGTATAAGCGATTTTAATTCGAACAGAAATTAGACGGAGTTGTCAGCGTCTGTTCGCTGCTTTTCTCCGGCCTTGCCATGCAATGGTCATGTATTTCAGCTTCTTTTCTTTCAGGCCACGTTGAAAGAACAGGCGTGGCTGAGCCGATGACAACTGTTCTCTTCCCGCCGCAGGTGCTGCCCATTTCGCTGTTCTTGGGCGCCATCTACTATCCGACAGCGCAACCGCTGGAACTGTGGCGCTTCGCCGTCATGGTGCTCTTCTGCGTCCAGCTCTGTGGCGTCTGCCAAGCCATTGCACTGGCCGTGTCAACATTGTGCACCGTGCAGGCAAGTCGCTTGGTGCACACGACTACCCCGTCGTGTGCGAATTACGCAAGGCGACGCCACAAGATCTGCGTTTTACCTATTTGTAGCGAGACAGCAAATAACTTTCTCCTGTGCAAGCGGCGTCGGCGTCATAAGGTATCCTCTTAATGGTCTGAGAGCATGTTGTTGTCCAGAGCGTTCGACCTTACCAATCGCGACCCTCCTCACAGGGCGCATGTACTGGAATCAGGCGATCTGATTGGCTGAAAACTCGGAGCCCGACGGACGGTCGCGACCCCTGTGGGCTTCAAAATATGTTTGGAGAAGCTACACACATGTATAGGCTTGATATAGACGCCCTAAATCCTAGCAACAAAATCATCGGAACAGCTGCAGTAACAAATATTCATAGTAAATTAGACCAAGAGATAAATTAAAGCCTAAGAAGAGAAATACAATTCATCGCGTCTTAACGTAATGACGACAAACACCGACAATTATTTGTTACTCCTAGGTGGCGCTTCTATCTACTGGCCTCTGCGAAGTGTCAATTGTGAACGGCCAGGTTTTAAAGCGTAATTTCGGACCAAAGAGCTTTGCATCTTCTTACGGCATGCCTATAAGTCAGGCCGCACCAACTACAAAACAGGGTTTGAACAAACTTTGAGGCTTTGCTACTATAATAAAATAGAAGGAGTGAGACAAATTGGAGTCTCCTTGTTAAACCCTATAAGAAGTAACTGCAAGAAGCAAGTAGGCAGACACTTATGACAGACTTTAATCGCTTAATATTTTTATTATAAGGTGAATCCTAGTCCTTAGTTTTGAAGATCATTTTTTACCTTTTGGGGTAAACCTAAGGGCTCAGTGTCGAATATGTTCAGTGCTGACTTTCGGTCTGCGATGTCATGCCGTGTGTCATTATCTTGCGCCTACACGCAGTCGGCAGCTGCCGTGGCCTTCCCCATCGTGTCCCCGGCGTTCATGTTCTGCGAAGCCTTCGCATCCAGTCCCCTGGTGGCCCCCTACGTCCGGTGGCTGAGCGAAGTGTCATTCATCAACCATGCGTACAGCGGTCTCCTGGTCGCTGCCTACGGCTACGGCCGCCCCAAGCTTCCCTGTGAGGAGTTCATCTGCGTACACGACGACCCCGCGGAGTTCCTGGCTAGTTTCAAGGGCGGCAACAGGACAATCCTCGAACTGTTCCTAATTCTGCTTGCCACGGAACTCGTGGCTCGCATCCTAGGCTTCTTTCTTCTCAGGTTTAGGTTGTCGAAGAAAAGGTGATTGTGGGCACCGTTAGCCAATTTGTGCATTGGCGTGCCTGATTCAGAATGAGCGCGCGTTATGAAGACTTTCATAGAGGCTGCAAGTGCCATAGTCTGATAGGACGAACAAGGCAGAACACCATATGCTTGCTCTGCAAGAGGCATGATGTCTTGTGAACTACCAACGGAAGCCTGATTAATATTTTACGCATCGCTGGCTGCCCTAATTTACCTGATATGACGACGCTGATGCGAATGAATACTCGCGCTCCTCTGTTTTCCCGTTTCAACGTTTTTTCTTGGGTGGATTTCATGATAGATAAAGGACACAGCACCTAATTTAAAACAAGATGGATGCGCTTATGTAGACAACCGAAGCGGAGTTAGCCGATCAGATTCCTGCGTTTCTGTTTTGCATGAGACAGGACGAGTGAAGCAAATGGCATGAAACAAAGCTCTGGGAGTGAATGCCAAGTTCTTGAGCAGTGCCTTTCTAAATATTATTTTGCAACGCATCACGCCTCTCCGACGTGCCCTGCCACGGCCTGTAAAAAAAAAGACCTCTTGGCAGAAACATGCACTTTTTATTTCATTTCTCCATTGTTTAGAAACCACAATAAAGTTCCTAAACTGCTCAAGTCTGTCCCATGGGAGTGTTTCAGGTGCTCTGCTCAGGAAAACTCCCAGATATTTCACAGTTCCTGCGGAAGAGACATGACAAAGACATGCGTGCCGCACAATCCGAACACCTTCCTTTCCCTACACCGTCTTTCTTAATTGCGAATTCCTTATCAATTAATTGAACGGGCTGCCGTATTCACCGGATTCTGTTCATCTACCCGGGCAGCGCGCGTGGCCTCCGTGGTTACTTTCGAAACATCGAGAGTCGCCTCCATCAGCCGCATCTCTTCCATCTTTACAGCTCTCCGTTGGCGTTAGCATGTCGAAGGGCAAAACGAACGGAAGAAAGGTGACAAAGACACCAAATTAGAGCAGTTGCACAAGAAGCAACCAGTTAAAACACATAGCGGAGGTGATGCAGCTATGGCCGAATGGTCCAAGTCTTTGGGAAATGAAGCTGCTCTCTTTGAACCTGTGGTGGTCCGAATCCCGCTCGAGGCGGAAATTTCAAGCGCAGCTGCAAAAGGCTCGTTCACCGTTATGTAATACCCCCAATCCCCGGGGGCCTTTAAGGTAATAAAGTGAAGTGAAGTTTGTGCGGCGTCGGTAATATTGTAAGCAGATCGCGGATCGCTTTCAGATCACCTGACCATGGACCGTCTCAAGTCACTCATGCAATGCTTCTCGTTGGTTGTCAGCATCACGACGGCATTACTAAAGTGACGTCTTTAGCGCTACTGATTGGTTCTCAGAATCATTAAGTCATCACTCATGCCACCTTTTCGACGCTACTTATTGGTTATCAGAACTCGTGACGTCACCATTAAGGTTATATAGCACGGCGTTCGCAACTGCCTTATGAGTCTGAAGACTTCTTCCGAAAGAAGTCACGTTTAAAATATTAAAAAATACCAAATAAAAACTTGAACGATAAACCTGCCCAATGTCTGAATAAATCGCCTATAATACTTCAGTTAACGTAAAAAGCTTCGTCATCTAATCGCAGAAATGGACCACAACAGCTGTGCTGTAATAACGCACTACTTAGTGTTGCAATCGTCCTGGGAATTTTTTTGTCTGCTCATCGCAGTCGGCACAGAAATGTTGGAGGGTTCTCTTATAAGTTCGCATCATGTCCGGCCTCTAGTACAACTCCGTGCTCAACATCAGGCTCCCCACCATTTCCGCCGTTTTCGGACGTTTGCCCGAGGTCGGCGGAAATGTAAGCCAAAGGCATTTCGCGCTCACAAACTTTATGCGAAATATTTACATCATGGCAGGTTAAAAATTAAAATCGAGACGGGCAGGCAGAGGCGAGAGAGACGATTACCACAAATTTCCATGCTGTTTTCAACAGGCCCTCATTATTGGGTCCCTAGCAGGGTACTAAGGCTCTTTCACAAATGTCCAGTCTCTTTCGGCTGTTGCCAGTATTAGTTCACCACCCACTTCCAAAGTTGTGATGAACACGCCGTCATGCCGATGGAGAGAGGGAGGCCACTGCTGCTTTGCTCGGTTCCCATCGAGGCCGGTCAGCCGTGCTGTTCCATGCTTCCTTGCTGCCATCTTTCCAGCAGACAGGCACAACAGTGTATGCGTCGCTTACAGGCCTCGAGACCAAATTTGCATGAATCAAATCTGCCGTTGCACGACATTGTTGTGATTACTGTTCCCACCTTGCCAGTCGTGTTTAATTTGCCGTTTATGCCTTTGGCGCATGCACTCTCTGAGTGCATTGCAATGGTGAAGGCTCGGTACCAATGTGCAATGTGCAGGTGAGGGCACGACGCGCGAAATGCGCTAAACGTCAGCGGCCAGAGAGTACACTCCCGCACCTCCAAACCGGGATACTGATCGGAGCGTGCTCTATCGGCTGAGCGCTGAAACTTCGTCTGTACAAACAAAAACACACATCAATTATCCCTTTACCATAAAACCCAGATACTATCGCGCGGAGCTTGCTTCTTGGCGTCTGGCCAGCCGGCTACTATACAACGTAACCACTGCATACAAGTGTGGTAAGTGTTCTTTCTTGTGCGAAAGCACTGCAGTTCATGAGGTCAAGCCTGCTCACCGGTTTGTGTGAAGCTTGACCTTGAGGGTGACCTTGGGCAAAGCATAAATAAAGAAATAAAATGAGTATTGCCGCGACTGGGATTCGAACTGCTGGCCACTGCACGAGTGCACTAGGCTATCGAATCAGCCAATCACGTCTCGCATTAAACTGCAACACACACTCGTGCTGTGCACTGTAATTGGTCTTCGTCAACTAATACTACTATCGTACTAATTATTCGCGCCTTGAGCTAGGTGGTGGTAGTGAAAAATATGTGCGCTGCATGCTTTGGCGCGCACACCGTCGTGACGGAAACAGGGCACTACAGCAGTACTAATTGGCATTGACTACACTGCGGCAGAAATGCGGCACTTGAGCATAGGCCGCAGGGGTACGTTGGCTGAATTGCCAATGTCGATGAAAAAGTTGAAGACGCGCATAACTGGCTCTCTGAGTCAGTGGACACCTCAATCGCGTTTTCACGTGCGTGGCGGTGGTTTCCACATGCAACAAACTGTACTTTCGCGCAATATTTCGTTCTTAGCAGTGTTAGACCGCCAGCCATTTTTTAGCGAGGGCACTAGATTCGGTGTGTTGTGACGTGCGCAACTGGTGGCAGCAAACGAAGGAGCCAACGGTTGAGGGAGAAAAAAAGAACGAGAAAACACCAGGCGAGAGTCACTGCTTTGTGTTCAAGGCGCCGGTTCTTACCCGTGTAATTGGTTCAAATAACGCGCTAAAATAGGCCGCTTACCTTAGGGTAATCATCCGACGCCAAGAGGAACTAAGGAGCTTTACATACTAGCGGCGTGCTCCACTGTATCCCCAACCATATGTCTTACACCGTGCTCAGTACGTAGCCTGGGAATGAGTTTTATGTGTGTGTGAAAAATCTGTGCCTTCAAATTTTTGTGCCTGTGGTGGAGGGTGGTGGCAAACACATACAGAAAAGGAGTTTAGTTGTCGGGTGTCGAGTGCCCTGCGTGAGGCCCGACGCAAATATTGGAAAGCCAAAGTAGTGCATTTAGATGAACAGCGCGAGATGCAAGGACATACGAGTAGGTGTCTCTGGCGCCGAACTTGATTACGATCAAACTGGGTGCAAATCAGTTGGTCGCAACTATCACATGCTAACAGCTTGCGGTGAGCCCCGTTTTCGGCGCGATCGCAGGGTTGCCAACCGAAAGCGTTGTTGCAGCTCGATAGGCAAGAAGAGAAAGGCAAAACTACGGAGAACGTCAAGAGTGTACAGAGCGCAAAGCGACTCCAATGGGAGCTTTCTGTGATCAGTGACGTCAGCGAGAGTGTAACGTACCACTGATGTGAAATGTGGTTCTAAAACTCGCTAACTGAACCCTGAAAATCAGTGAATAAGCAAATATCGTACGCAGCTAAAACTGAGGAAACACGGGCAAGACTGGAGAAAACAAAACAAAAAAACAAGGTTATATTAGCGCTCCTCAATCAGGATTTCAAATATGTATGTTTTACGTCTGCTTCGGTCACTACGGATTAGAATGCACGCGTACAAGGTGTGTTCACCAAGCTCTCTGTGTGTGAATAATCGAATAAAATGCTTCTAAATGGTATTTTATCTGTATAAATTAAATGTCACCTGCTGAAATATCTTTACGTCGTTTTTACGTCCCAAAGTGACTCGAGGCCATGAGGGACGCCGTAGTGAAGGGCTATCGAAATTTCGACCACCTGCGGTTCTTTATCGTGCACTTACATCGCACAGTACACGGGCCTTTAGCATTTCGCCTCCAGCGAAATGCGACCGCCGTGGCCGGGAGCGAGCCCGCGTCTTGAGGGTCAGCAGCCGAGCGCCATAATTACTGAGCCACCGCGGCGGCCAGCTGCTCAAATATATGAGAACAACATGCAGGAACTTCGAGAAGGTGGTAACTTCCTGTCATCTTCCTATGTAGCTTTTGACAAACGTCCTAGGACTTCTTCAAAATTCCGTAAATCGCACTTCTTCGCTGCTTGCAATGCCGGTCGCGATTGGAGCGTTTTTATCAGCGGAGTATTGGCTGTCATGTGGGCCAGTGTGTCATTGTCGATCTCTGCTGTGAATATTCAGGAAATGGAGAAGTTGTACTTGCCTTCTTTATGCTGTGAAGGAGAAAGCGATGAAGGAACCTTGCATCATCATCATGACCCCCACCGCTGGCACCAACAAAACAACCATCATGATCACAAGCATATAAAGGACGCGTGAGAAATTTTTCGTGAAAATGATTTCTTCAAGCAAACTCTGCACGAATTTTTCTTCTGTCTTTGGGATGCTGAAGGCGCTATGCTAATTTTCGGCCGCATCTTCCTGCTGATAATGTTTTGAAGTTATAACTTGAATCCCCATAATAGCAGACAAATAAATGTTCCAAATTCCTAGACCAGCCAAACGCAGCAAGCTTGAGCTCTGATCTGATATAGACAGCACTAGCGAGGAAACGTTTTGTAACGTAGGCACCATTCGACGCTGCGTCTAGGGCGTCCGCAGTAGTGGGCTGGCAATGCAATTTCTTTCCTTTCACTGTCACCCCTAATTTGGCAGGGTATGCTTCTGAAGTCTGGCCAGGGTGTACCAGGGCAGGTCTTGACCTCTATTCTTAAAATTCGCAAATGAAGCAGATAAACATGTTTAGTTTGTTTTTTGCATCGCGATAGCAGGACCTGACACAGCACAGTACATAGTATGGAGTGAGTGAGTGAACAGACTTTAATCTGAAGAGGTCAAAGTGTGCCGCTGGTGATTGGATTTCTTAGTACAGGAACCAGGTGTGGAATATGCAACTTTACAGTGATGATGCACAAAACCACAAGTGGGCAATATAAAGCCTCCACCTGCAATGGTGATAGGTGATATGGCGGGCGAGATATTTCTGTACTGTCCAGCACTATAAGCAAAAAAAATATAGCTTGAAATATACGGTTCAAACCCGCTCTTAAAATAGAGCAGGTGGTTCACATGTGACAGCTACCCAGGCGTGCACTGCACGCTGCTTTTACAGTCAGTTGCAGAGCAGCTAAAATCACTTGAATACCTACGCGCACGGACACACTCACACACACAAGTACACAGCGCTGCTTCCTCGCTCCAGTACGTGCACGGGAGCTTCACTCCTTCCTGGACAACCTGATCTTGAGGAGAAAAAAGGCGAGAAGCCTGGCTGCCAACTCGTATCCGAGCAGAACTACGGTCAGGACGTGTATCTGCTTGTCCGCAGCGCCGGTGACCTCCAGGAACTGCGCGGGGTCCTCGTAGAGGCAGATAAACTCGTCGCAAGCTAGGCGTTCACGGTCGTAGCCGTAGATGGAGAGCAGGAGACCGTTGTACGCGTAGTACATGTACGACAAGTTCGTCATCCAGCGCACGTAAGGACTGAGCAGGTGGGCTTGAACGAAGAAGCCACAGAAGAAGAAGGCTGGTGACACGACTGGAAGGGCCATGAAGACCGCCGTCTGCGAGAAAAGAGGCGGGAGAAGGAGGACGAATTTAGCGATGATCGTGGATTTTTATGCCGCAAGGGCATCTATGGCCAAACAGTGCCATGACCCAAGGTGTTTTCGAGTACTCAAGGTAGGATCAAAGACCCATTTCCCAAGCATTTAACCACATATAACCCGAGCACAAGGCCAGGGGACAGCTTGTACCCATTTCATCTCCGCTGGGTACCGGGGGCACTGGAGATCGAACCTCGCCCCCCACATGAGAGGCGGAGGACGAATATACTCTGTGGGATTCCTATTGTTGAGAAGGACTCATAATGAGTGTGGTTAAGTGTGACTGAAACACACTTTGAATTCTTCCCCAACCCCTTAAAAGGATGTCTGTAAGCTACTAAAATTGCACCCATTTACGAAACAGCGCTGCTAATAATTGGTACCCTTCTTGAAGGGCAGGAATGGTGTCAGTCTATTTTAAATGTCGGGTAATTTGTTGTTCTTAAGTTCTAAAAAAAGAACAGTGCTAATCATAAGCAAAGCCCAGGAATGACATGTCACAATAAGCATTAAGTTTATGTAAATAGTGATTAACATGATAAGCATACTGCATTTCTCAAGCTACGTACATATTTCCTGTCAATTTTCTTTATTTATCCCATTAAAAAAAAACGGTGATAGTCACTAAAAAAGCCCGACATCGATTAACGTGATAAATAAGCAGAAGTGTTTAACAGCCTGCGTACACATGAGTTCAGTGAGCCAGATTTTTATGCCGGCAGGATGTTATATGTTGTGTTCTTTTTGAGGTGTCGAAAAAAAAAACTAGATGACGCTTAATCTTCGTCTTTATGAGTGGGACGTGACAGCGTGTTGCAGCGCTGCCAAGGAGTCCACGGAACGTCATCGCCCGTTCGGCGCGACGCCTTGTCCGTTGGACAATTTAAGGAAAGGAAATGACCTTGTGGCAGGAACAGCGCAGCACGAGACAAAGAAGAGAGAGGCGGGACACGACGCTGCCACAAGATCATGCACCAACCAGCCCAACGTTTCACCTTGCTAAAGGAAATGACGCCTGTCTCACATATCTCGGTGGACACACGAAATGAATATTTCCGACGCTCGGTGCCGACAAACTACAACTAGGTATACTACGTCGCCGACGGCTTTTCGACCGAACGAGCTGTATACGCTGTCGCAGTGAAAGCTTCTTCTATAGCGACCAACCTGCACCAATGCTACAATTATGCTACAGCATAAGCTATATAAGGAGACAAAACACAAACAACTATGCTGACTCATCACTGTAATTAGACAGAAACGCTTATGACAAGAAAGATTAAGCAAGAAAGCATGCCAAAAACTGGAACAGAACTAAAACCACCGAGTCCTGTATTTACTTAACAAGCACATACTTTCTGCACACATATATACCATATCTGTGCAAGCCCCCGTACAGCCGCGCCCAAAAAGGTAGAGATATCGTTTAGAATCGGGCTCTAACTACTGTGGGCAATAATAAATATGATAAAGGTGTGCTTCATGAACAGCTGGAAAGCTGTTCAAAAGTTCTGAAAACGCCTATACACTTTTAAGCACTTTTCCATCGTAATCAGCCATACCCGTATGCATCTACAATGCAGTTACAATGCAGACAATAGCGCATGTGTGAATTCATAATATTTATATGTTTAGCGCGCCTTTAGGGAACAAAAGGACAAAATGTCGAAAAGTAAAGTTTAAAAACACATCATTATGCTCTGCGACAGTGCCTAGCAAAGTGACGCGATCTAAATGTAACGTGATTTCCTGAGCCACGATCACTCCTGGAAAGCCGCTAACAGCGTGGAAACGATGTAGCGATATGTAAAAAAGGTGTTTGTCAAACGAACAAGCTTCAGAACTAAAACAAATGCGCACTTCCCAATGCGAGTCCATTTACCTAGCGGTCGCCCTCCACCAACTCCGGCAAAGGCAGACAAACCTCTGCTGCTTTCATGCACAGTCAAACCTAACTACGCATTTTATACACTACTGCTTTTTGACAGGGGCAGTAAGCGGCCTTCCTTGTGCAGAAAAATCGCACACTTAAGCTTCACCTTTAAGCATATGACGCGATAACGTTAACAGGTCCGGCAGTGGCTCCGCTTGCCCACGCAGACACGGACACTGTTTCCATGGTATGTGAATGACCACACGACATGCATATAAAGCCCCGATATAACCAAGCCTCTGCGTGGCCTATGGGTAACGGCTCAATGATTCGATTCCCGACCAATTAGGCCAAGTTTATTTTCAGCCCAATTCATTTACTTTTTACACTTACATGTCCTATATAATGACGTTTTAGGAATGTTGCGTTCTTGCAATCACCAGATTTCTAATGTTTTAAATATTTTTCAAATGAGCCGCTTCACGTGTAACGTAACCACCTTTTCGACCAATCTGAATTGTTCGTTCACAAAGGACACCGCCAGATTTTCTGCAGAGCGGTGCCCTTAACTCTATCACATTAACAAACAGCGTCATGGTAGTTTCTTCGCCGCCGCGTGTATCATAGCCGCGTCTATGTTTCTTACTCCCATATTTCGCCTCACCTTTCACCTTTTTGTGACAAAGCCCTCCTGCCATCGCCACCACTTCTGGCCGATGCAGCCAAGGCAAGTGTTCCCACCCCTAATAAAATCAGAATGTTTAACCTTTCTTTATTTAGTGGAGAACCTTACTCGTTATATCAAAATATGTTCAGAATATAGTATATGGGGAGCGCAAAAACGGCACAAGGGACAAAGAAAGACGGACAACACAGGTCCCTTCTGCCGTTTTTGCGCTCCCCATATACCATGGATCATCGTCACCGACTCGCCCAAGTTTCCACCCTTGTGAATTACGTTTCTAGTTCTTCGGGCGTCTTTCTACATGTTTCCCAGGGCCCTTGGGCGACCGTGTCCCTTATTGCTGCCACTGTGTGCAAAGCACGTTCTGCTGCTTTTTGCCTCCTCTCCGGTATTCCTACCTGACGACGTCAGAGTACTCTTTAATGGTCTCAACCCATCCATTGGGCATTCGCGCAGAATATGAAAGATTCTAAAATCTGAATGTCATCGCTATGCACGTCTTCTGAGGGAGCACTTAGCCGTGCAACTCCAACAGGCACTGGAACCTGGGGCCGCTCTAAAAATAGCGCCTGTGTTGTTCGTCTTTCTTTGTCCCTTGTGCCGTTTTTGCGCTCCCCATATACCATGGATCATCGTTACCGACTCGCCCAAGTTTCCACCCTTGTGAATTATGTTCAGAATAACAAGCGATTCACCAACGCACACTTCACAATCCACAGCTGCAGTTCTCTTTGGAGTATCACATTTCGTGCTTTGGGCATGTGTTCTGAACGCACCTTTGTTTACGATTGTTGTGTGCAAGGACTACTAGTGCACATGGTCGTAGTGTGTCAAAAACGCCTCGTTAGCTCCTCCTCAACGACTGGAGGCAGCAAAAGCTAGACACTCATGCCAAAAGAAAGGCCACGACAGCTCTAAAAAAAAAAAAGCAATGAGGCACGCAGATACAAGTTCTCTGGCATCGCTGACTATATAATAGCATATATTGCAAGCCATTGCTACAAGTACTGCATACCACAGGTCTTACTGCGCACGTACAGTCTTTGCCAAAAGTAACCAGGCTACATGGTTTGCTTCTCGTTCGTATAGTAGAGTCCTTACGGCTTCCCTACAGATCAAACAGGTCTTGGAAGATGAGGACAAGCGTTCTCTTTACCACACAGAGGTTTAGAGCTTGAAGGCTGGCATAAGAGCTTCCATATACGACTGAAGAGGAAACCATGCAGCTTGGTTACTTTTGGCAAACACTGCACGCCACTTCTGTATCTCACTGCAAGCCTCCTTCAAAGCAAATATTTTGGAGATGTAATACCCAGACCTAAGACCGTTCCTACTGCGCTTGGGCCCACCCTATGAATTCTAAACACCCTTCTATTGCTTGTGGAAGGCCTCGTTTATCCAGTTAATCGATGAGCCTTTCTCTTTGGGTGTATATCCAGTGCTCCAGTCCTGTGAATCCCATTTGAACCTAGAACCTTCAACGAGGGCTCTGTTGTATCCACAAGTCTCAGTAAATACTCATCGGTTATTCCCCACGTATCGCCCCCAGCATGATCATCCGTCTGTCCTTCTCACCTGTAGTTTGGAAACTGCGGATACAATGAGGGCTATCGCCTGCGACACGGAGCAGATCTGGACGGCGAACAGCATGAAGCAGGCGACGCGCCACAGCACGAGAGGTTGGCCCGTCGGGTAATACACGATGGCGGTCAAGACGCCAATAGGGACCACCTGCGCAAATATCAAGACGTTATTATGAAAAAATAATGTGCGGCGCTTCATGAAAGTTCTTCCCTGCGCTTTAGCACTTTCAGAGTTACACTGCACATAAGCATGCAGTTTTTCACGAGTACCCACGATGCCTTTCGTGACAAGCTCATTTATTTTTATTTATTTATTTATTCAATACTGCAGGCCTTTACGGCCCAAGCAGGAGGGGCATACACTTGGCATCAGCGTATAGAACGAAGATAGCAAATAATTTCAAAACACTTGTTCTATGGGCAATAGAACATGAGCAAAACAAGGACTAAACGAAATGCAAACCGAGCTCTTCATTTGGGAAAGTCAAACAGAAACAAACAGAAGTAAGCCAATGAATGAAATATGCAAAAATGAAATGTCAAACTTGCAGCAAGGCAAAAACACGATCAGTTTGGGCAACCAAAAAGCAGACAAGAAAAAATATTCAAGAGCAATTCAAGGTTTCAATTGAATCAACGCTGGTTAGAAGAGGCAGAGGTAAGTTGTTCCAATCTGTTATCGTGCGAGGAAAAAAAGAATATTTAAAAACATTAGTTCTGGTGCTGTATGGCGTTAGAGAGTCATCGTGTCGATGTCGTGTTCGGCGTGCCGTAAGTAGTGTTATGTACGGATCAGGAGTCTCAATATTGTTTTACATTCCTGTCAGCTGCACTCTTGTTATGAAGTGCAGTGTCAGCCAGCAGAATATGCTTGGACTGGTAGTAGAGGTGCAGTCAGACAGAGGAAGCAATTTACGATTAACATTTATCTCATTAGTGAAAAAATAGGTGCAAAAAGTTCCTTTTTTTTACAAAAAAGGCTGACAAGAATATGCTTCGTCTCACGAAGCAATGCTTTATTACTTACCAAAAATGGAATTTCGGCGATGTAGTTTGCCATGTAGTAAACCTTCAAGCTGTACCAACAGTTCCGTTGCTCTCGTACCAACACTGATACTTCCAAGGGAACTGCGACAGCGTGAAAAGAGAGGATGTATATAATAACTCGAAAAGCGCGGCAGTTTTATGCATCTGTTTCTGCCACAAAAGTAATGGGCACCCCATTTTTTATTTTTATTTAACTTATGAAGGTTATATAAAAACAAAATTCGCACCATTATTTCTTTTTCCAACCCCATGGAAGCTGCTGTTATAAACGTATGATCGTACTTGCAGTTTGACGCATCAAAATTCGTTGCATGCCTGTATGACGCGACATAACAGCGACATGAATGAAGCCGCCCCAACAATAAAAGCGCGCTATAGGAGTGTCTAGTAAGAAAACATTTGCTGCAGATAACCGTAAACACGCTGCAAAATGAATTAGAACCCGAGATTAGTGAACAAAGAACTGCACTTGCTGCAGGAGCCATAGTCACCCTTCGGACGGCCCTCATCGACGACCCGCAAGAAAAATATATGCACCGTTCGTCAGAAGAACAGGAAACAGGAGCAGGAACCGAAGAACGGGAAAAAATCTCAACAGATCACGTGGTCTCTTTGTCTCTAAAGCTTACATCTCGAAGCAGGACTTAAGTTCAAGTGGGCACGTACCTAAACATCGAAACACTATTCGCCCCTCAGCATCATTGTCAACAAAATGAATTTTTTCATGGAGACTGCCTATACTCACAGACAATGGCAGCGGGAAGGACGGTCTGGAATACGCAGATGCAGCACATACAGAAGAACATTGTGACGTTGTTCGTCACAGTGCTCGCCTTGGTACCGATGTCGTAGAAGAGCAGCACCATGAATGCCGCGAATCCCATGTACGCCACCAATCGCAGGGGGGTGGCAACCTGCGCGGTAAAGCAGCTACATCCACAGAGGGCCAAAGGACATAACCAGTTGCGCGTTACCATTGTACAGCCGCCCTCAGAACGTGGCGAGATGCCTATACGTACTTGTGCGAAAAGCATCTTTTTTTTCGCATTTTATAGCGCTGACTGTAGTAGTCTACTTCCCCCGTTTCGCGTTGCCGGTGTCGTCGTCATCGCCGTAACGTCCGCACGCCCCATTCCGCAGCAAAAAGATAGACAATTCTATGCATAAGTACAGATAACTTCATTATTAAAGGGAACACATGAGGAGTATTCAGCTAATGACTATAAGCATGTCTGGACTGCCGTGTCTGGCAAACAATGAATGGACCCAGCCACCAGTCCCGAATAGTTCTTCTAATAAGGCAGACAAATCTGTGAATTCGGAACCGTGCTAGTCGGCGTTTCCGAAACCCCGGAGAGTTTTACAGACACAGGGTACAGGTGGGCATCCACAGAAATGCAAATGAACTAAGCAGAGAACATGAGCGTAAGTATAATAAGGACGAGACGTTCATACCTTGTTGCGGAAAACGGACAGCCAGCACCGTTTGAGAAGGACTAGAAATTGATGAAACTGGTTGACTTTGAAGGAGTACATCCGGTTGGCCTCTGCTTTTTGCTGTCAAGTAAAAATTGTAGACCACGAACATGTCAGTGCCCGCAGTCATATCACTGGGTATAATAGTAGCACAGTAACATCAGGTTGATCAGAAGAAGCACCTCATAGAAAACTGTGCTTGCTTCGCTAGGGCAGTGATGGTCCGTAAAGTTCGAATTAAGCCAAGCAGTCCAAGAAGAACAAGATTGTGGGTAATAGGGATATGAAATGGCAGTGTTACATATGCAGAGATTGTTTTAATGTTTTGAATCGGCGTTCATACACAGCTAGTTGGGGTAGATAGTTAGCTATTAACCACCAAAAAATATGCAAGCCCTCTTGCAAGTCTATCATTGATTGTCAGTTGTTTGTTCTTCCACGGTACAACAGAGAAAAAAGTGTTCATTTGCATGAAATTTTATTTATTTATTTATTTATTTATTTATTTATTTATTTATTTATTTATTTCTGTACTCTGAGGGCTAAATACATGACAGCATTCGGAAAAAATGAATGTTAGTAAAATGAAGCCAACTAGCCGCATAGCTAGTTTCCTGCGAAAACATTGATCACCTGCGCCAGACTCTATAATGCAATACAGTGACTATTTTTACAAAGAAAGATTAACGCACTTCGAATTATTCACTACCAGCTAATGCACCGCGAGAACGTTTCTTGTATCACATCCTGGTCGGGAACTGAAATCATCGCATAAAGAAACGCGGTAATTAACCTTGTGACAGCATATCTAAGTTTACATTTTATTTCAGGTATGCTAAAGCATTTATATTAACGTATGGTACGTATGGTAAGGCCAGCAAAGCATCTAGCGAGTTATCAAACACCTGCAACTACCCACCTCGCTGCTCATGATCATTCCGCCGTACTTGGTGTGCGCACCTTGCACGCCAGTGCCGCTGTCAGGCTCGGGTAGTTCGAACTCACGGCTCAGCCTCTCGCTGCAGTCACCGTAGTCGCCAGATGCTACTTCACAAACTGCGCCATGATCAACGTGAAATAGGGTGAGCAGGCTAAACTCCATGGAATAAAAAGAAGCGAACTGCCTACAACAACACGTAGCGTACCTAGAAGCTGAGTGGCGGTGATAGAACGCTTTTGGGCGGGAAACTGCCCGTGTGCGGTTTCTCAATTCTACATTTCACTCACATACACGAGCCAGAAGGGGAGATTTAAAACCAGACACACACGTGGCTTACATCTTGGAAAAAAAAACTGACGGCTTACAGAGCGCTCACAAAAAATGCTAATCACATCCTTAGCACGCACACGTACTGGTGTCACAATGCACGCGACCTACAATATTACTGAGCATTAAGAACCATGGAGAGCCAATGGTTTCTTCGGTGGCTTCAGTAGCTCACCTCAAAATTGATGCCTGTCAAACTGGGTTTTCCCTTCCATAGATAAAATGGACACTGTACATAACTCAGGCATAATAAGCAACAAAAAAAAACGTTTCCACCATCCCCCGCCTCTCTTTCCCCGAGACCATAGGTTATGTGCATTGCATGCTGGATGCATCCGCGCTGGAGGCTCACTCCGCGGCCACACAGAGACACACGCCGGCGTTTTCGCCCAATGGCTCGCATAGTCCTTACGCAGTAAAAAAAAAAAAAAAAAAAAAACCTGCGTCCACCTTGGCTCCGCACACGTGCAGATAAACAGATGCAACATAATAAACCTGGTTACTCACTGTAGTCAGCGGGATTGTGAAACTGTGGGCAATGGAGTTGATGCCTCGAAAGGAACACTAGGAGATTGCTGACTTCGCCGTTGTAAATGCAGCGCCCGTTGGAAACCATGTAAAGCTGTGAACGACAACCATAACCGGCTGTTGCGAAAATCATCAGGCATTCCAAATCCTGCTGGATAACACATTTTGCATCGCTTGATTAGAACGATATCACAAATATTATAGGACAACTGTTCCTGCATATCATTAGCAAGAAAACAAGTATTTTTTGGTAGAGATGGCACTTCTTGAGTCAACCAGAATATCAGGGGTTTGCAAATTCGCGAGATATAGAATTTCACTGCATATTTTCTTAATACATCATAATTAAGTTCGGCTTCGAAGTACCAGCGGCTCTTCGGAGTTTAAAATTCCTAACACAGTAATATAGTTGAAAGAGTACCAAATATAGCTAGGAGAGAGCAATTAATTCGCATGACAGCCACGAGACGTAAAACACACCATAACATAAAATTGCTACAGCGTAAAAGAAGGTGGGCCTCTTAAAGGATAAGTACATCGGGAAACAGTCTGTGATTTATTGAATTATTGCAAATATCTCAATGAATTCAAAAGAAGACTGCAGGAAAGAACGAACGAACACATCCGAAGCGGGAGACCTTCGCTACCCGTAGATGGCTTGGTTGCCATACAACACAAAATTTTGCAGCATGCATGATGCAAGAAACAAAACCATATCAGGTAACCAAGAGTATCATAGCGCAATACTGGTTTTTTGCACTAGAATGCGGCTCCTAATTAAGCACCTCTAAAAAAAGATTTATAGTTTTCAAGTATGATGCTCGAAAATGCAACTACGAATAGAGAAGGATAGGGCGCAAAATAGTGGACCAACTCATCATTATATCATCTCACCATGTGGAAGTGGGAGAATATCTTGGCGCTGGGCGCGTGTATAGAGCAGATGACCGTGTGTCCCATAGACGCCATTCGCTTGAGGATCTGTATGCACATTAAGCTGGACACGTTGTCAAGGCCACTGCGTATTTCAAAATACAGCATCCGTGTTAGTGTGCAGGGAAAAAAGTAAACAAGGTTAAACGTCAGATTGCAATTTTCGCACATGCCCTGAGCGTACTCATGTACAATATTCTTGAACAAAAATTTTTAATATTGTAAAACTATAAGGTACTTGTATAGAAATATTGAAGGCTATGGCCCATTCTTCGGATATGTACCAACATCTTTCTTTTGTAGTGTTTCCATCGCTTGCATCGATTATATAAGACTGCCATTGAAAACCAAAGAGACACGCGTTTGACGATAGCAAAAAAGTTAATAAAACGAAAAAATTTTCAAGCCCCCCGACGGGAGATCTGGCTTGGTTTGGTTTATGGCGCTTAACGTCCCAAAACGACTCAGGCTATGAGGGACGCCGTAGTGAAGGGCTCCGGAAATTTCGACCACCTGGGGTACTTTAACATGCACGGACAACGCATAGTACGCGGGCCTCTAGAATTTCGCTTCCATCGAAATTCAACCGTCGCGGCCGGGATCGAGCCCGCGTCTTTCGGGCCAGCAATCGAGCCCCATAACCTCTTAGCCACAGCGGCGGCTTGGACGGGAGATCTGCGGATATATTGATTGTTATAGTGAAACCTTACAATGTATGAAAAAATTGTGCTCCTATACTCTTTCCCGTTCAAAAATGCTTTTGTCCAGAATTGTTATGTATGGACAAGCAAGCCAACTAAGTTCATTAAAGATCTACAGGGGCTTCTGAAATAGCCTACGGATTTCGTTGTCGCCATGGCCTTTTTTTTTCCAGAATTGAAAGTTCGTGAGATATGAAATTTTTATTTTATTTTCAACGAGCTATGTTTAATATAGAAAGTTTCTTCCTCTCATATTCCTTTGTATAACCTGTTTAGTTTCATTTCATACTATTAGTTTTCTTCGTTTGCGCTAACTCCTATTTTTCATAGAGCTGGGCCTGGAGGTCCATCCCATACTTTGGGCACCTACCTGGTAGGCTCGTCGAGAAACAAAACAGGAGGGTTGTTGACGAGCTCCTGGGCGATGGCTAGCCGCTTCCGCTGGCCACCCGACAGGTTCTCAGTTCGCGTGTCACGACACACTTCAAGGCCCCACTCCTGTATCGACTGTTCCACCTGAAATGTGCGGAAGATTTCAAAATGCCGTATCTATTCTCAGGAAATATCATATCATTACAACATTGATTTATATTCCTATTCCTTCTACTCCTTTCTATTTCATTTCATGTTTCTCTACTCCAATACGCTTTGTTGCCCTTTGTAAATACACCTCGTTATGCAATTGAATGGAATTTTCTTATCGTTACAACTTACTCTTCTACAGATTTTTTTTTTCAAGAAAGCTTCTATAAATATCATACTTGTCCTCTAGTGAGATGATGATATTGCAGGACAATTTACATTCAGGTGCACTCGGTGCGATGCGCCGTGTGATCACGGTATCTTGTAGTCAAATAGACTTGCACGAAAAAAAAAAAGGAGTGCATTGTCTGTCGTTAGCAGGCGAGGGCCTGTCTTGCGCAAACTAAACCGCTTTCTGCATCACCGGCCTTGGCGCAGTATTTAGTTTTGTAACTATGTTTTGCAACTGTTTTTGCCCAAATAAATACGAAATAAGAGCTCTCCTTGCTCACCTTCTTCGCTTTGTCCTGTGACTCCATGTTGGGCATGCGCAGTTCGACGCTCATGGAGATGGCCTCGTGAACGGTGAGGGCAGGAAGGAGCCGATCTTCCTGCATGACGTAGCAGCTCTGCTTGTTGAACAGCGCCTGGTCGCGCACGAAGCCGTTGATCTGCACCTCGCCCTTGTAGCCCTTGTCGCTGGAAGGGAATGTGGTGCTTAGATAAGGTGCTGTGCACGGTTATCAGCAGCTGTTCTGTAAACACGGTTCCTCAGCATTCACTGCTGCGCTTGGTGGAGGGAAAGCAAAGCGTTCTTTCCAGTAGAAGTCTCTATGCTATAAAGCGCTTTTTTTATTAAGACGATCAACTACACTTAATGTGAGATTCGAAATCTGTCGAAAGTTCCGCCATACTGGCCGCACGTATCTTGGCTATGCCAATCGCTTCTCGGTCGGAGCTGACCAATCGAAATTCCCTTTGCCGGCACGCTTAAACATTGGCGATGCTACTGAATGTTTTCTCAATCCCTCCTCCTGAGGCAGACACTGCGCAAAAAGAGAAGATTTTTCACCATCGGCACGACGCTGGACCCAGTCGGGAATCTATAGTTTGTAGGCCACTATAATGATCCAGTACTTGATTAGATTTTTTGCTCGCTTTCTTGCTCGCTTGTTTGTTTGTGTCCCTGCATATCGCATTCCAGCCTCTTGCATTTCTTATGTTTGTTTCCACCAGTGTTCGGCACGAGGGCCGAACTGTTTCTGATATCGGAATGCGACTAGATCAATCTTCCGCGGAGCATAGAGATCATGTGCGGCCGACACGACAATGTTCGGGACTGTTGCGACTTTTGTAAGCACGTTGTCTGGAATGTTCGTGTCTAAATAAAGCGTGACCGAAAGCCACGCCCATTAGAATTGCAATGACAGTCAAACGACATTTTCTTTACCGGCGCACTCGTTTAACGTGATTTAATTAAGGCCACCGTTCTGAGGAAAACCCAGCGTCGTCGCCGGCGTTGTGAACGAAATATCCCCGGACAAACAGCAAGGTCACGTGACCTTGTGGCGTCATCACAACTCACCCACCGGATTGTGAACAAAGTGCCCACAGTGACAGGTGGCAGTTAAATTAATTACCGGTCTCCAGAGATTGCTCGGGAAGAGCCGCCTGGGTCGCACAAGCCCCACCAGTGGCAGCACCTGCCATCGCAGGGTAGTGGCGCATCGCTTAACCGCTGCTATATTGCGCCTGGGGTGGTATGAGGACTCCCAGGTATCTATGAGTGTTAAGTAGAGAAGGACCAATTCAGGATATCTGATCATAACCCATTAACGCTATCGCATCATGCCTATAAGGCGATGCTTAAGCGTTCCCTCCGATTTTTTGGCTTCACTTGAGGACACAGGTCTACGTAATAATTGGCAGTTTTTTTGTTAGAGAAAAAAAATGGCGAAGCTAAATGCGACATACGCGAGCTAGTACGTTCATCCTTGTTTAGATTTCTGACCTTTGTTTAGCTGTTTTCTAGCTTAAAAATTTGAGTTCCATCCAAATTTTCTTGCAGTAGTTCCTCGCCTTTCTTCTTGTGAAAAGCCCCTTGAGCTACTCGTGGCGATTCGAGTCGTCATTCCCTCTGTTAGCTGGTCCCTGAAGCTACTTGTACTCACCTCTAAACCGCACGTTCTTCTCGCCACTTCATACTTCGCTTCTTCTTAGCATCTCCACGTGCACGCAATCGCACTTCTCGCTCTCCATATATTTTTTTTGTCAGGTTTAACAAGGCTGTAACGTTTTTGCCGTTCTGCTTCACCTTGACGCCTCGCTATATCCACTGGATCGGTTGACTCACGTTGGCGCTGCCTTTTTTTTTTTTTTTGCGTCACTGTTCAGCTCGCCGTGCACGTCGTTCGGCTTTGGAATCTGTAGAAGCACCCGCTTCATCCATGATTTACCGCTTGCCGCACTGCAAGTACCTCCGGGAGTTCGTGCTTCGCCTCTTCTTTGTGGCGCTTACATGTGCGCGCAACCACTTTTCTCCCTCCCTTCATCTTAACATCCTCTCTACCCACTGGCTACAGCTGGCGCGGCGCTCCTCAGAGCTTACCCGATGCTTACACATGGCGAGTCATGAGGTTTTCGATATTTATACATCTCGTGCTAACGCACTAAATATTAATTATATCCCACAGCCAGTCGCTCAGTTTCAAGTTCTACACCAGCCTGTCTCATTTCTACTCCTGTTTTCCTGGTTCTCATCACAGCTGAGGGCCGACACTGGTAATTATGCTAGCACAGATCAGGCGATTATTAGCAATACTAGGCCAATACAACGTAGACATTCTTTTCAGTGGATTCGATTTCGGTTTCTTCATCCTCCACTCCGATTCAGTACACCCCGCGATGATAGGTGGCAGTGTCCCAGACAATGAAGAATAGCGGTTTGCAGTCTTAATGATCGAGTCATTCCATTAATGAGACACCGAGCACAAACCGAAATACACCTGTATCAATAGATTGCCGAATTTTCTTCGCATCGCGCCTCTTTCACTAAAAAGGTAGCTTTCACATGCTTAAAAAAAGGCCAGTTAATGAAACTCAAATGTCTCCATCACCGGCCATTTCGCAAGCAAACTTCGGTGCGAACTTCGGTGCAAACTTTCTTTTTTTTTTCGCGGGTATTGAAGAGGCAAGGCTACACCTCCATTTTATCTAATGTTCGAAGAGTGCTAGCTTTCAAACTGGCAGAGGACTAGGTAGGAGGAACACACAAACACGCTAGACGAAGTACTTGTATCAACTGTTTGTTTTTGGAGTAGAACGTGAGATTAATGCAAAATTCCACGTCACATCATAAACAGTTGATAGAAGCGCTTCATCCAGAGCGTTTTGTGTGTTCCTCTCACCTAATCCTCTCCCAGTTTGAAAGCTAGCGCTCTTCGAACATAAGATAAAATACCAAGTAGCCACAGTCCTAGCGGTTTTGAGTTCAAGTTCAAGTTCAAGTTCAAGTTTATTTTCCTTTCTTACAAAGGAGGAGCCGGGACTAAAAGCTGTGGTAACAGCTTGACTGGAGGTCCCGACTCCTTGAGACAGTGGCAGTACAGAAGGAAGGCGAGGGTCACATCATTTACATCAATTAGTAATGTCATGGATATCCGATGCAAATCCACATTTACGCGAAGAGCGAACACACATGCAAAACGAAAGTCGCAATACACACATGTACTCAAAGCAAATGTTTTACATCACTAAAATATACAAAAACACAATTTCACAGATTGAAATTGTCTCGGCAGTAGTCACGGATATTGTGTTTTGAATTTCTGATAATATCAAAATTGTCATGGATTAGTTTGTTTAGCAAGAGGGGAAGGTTGTAACTTAAGGACTGGTTCATAGAGTAAGTTCTTGGTGTTGGAGTGATCCAAGTTTCTTTGTATCTAGTGTTACGGCAGCTGTTATTTTCTCTCAGTTGTCCAAGTACAATAAAGGGATTGTCACGTTGTTGTGAAGAGTATTTATAGCATAATAGAAGCCTGTAAAAGTATAACGCGAAGATTGGAAGGATATCATACTTTATAAAGATATTTCTTGTGGTGAAAAGGAATGGCACATTTGCTATGGACCGGACGGCTTTTTTCTGCAGCAAATGCAATTTATGAAGATTTGTTACCCCTGTTGTTCCCCAAACCAAGCTGCAGTATTGGATATGACTTAGTACTAACGCGTTGTAGAGCAACATCTTTACCCTTACTGGAAAAATATGTCTAAAGCGACCAAGTATACCTAGAGAAGTTAACCTAGTAGTGGAAATAACATTAAATACAATTTTCTCGGCAATAAATGCGTATTTTTGCTGCCAGACAAACGTCGACATTGCCAGAAAGCATCAGAAAATCGAATTTTAATGCGATCAAAAGATTCATATAGTGGTCCTCGGAGTCCCATTAATAACCTATAGGTATTGCCATTCAGAAAAGCGAGTCGTTTTTTTTTAGAAGAGCACTTTCGAAGTGGTTTAAGTTTTGCAATATCGGTGCATGCAGGCCGAATGCTCTAATTTGACTGTGCGCTGCCTATGATAGTGTTTTGCATGACTACTGTCTGTCTAGTTACTTGAACATCCGCCACGTGTGCGAGACGTGCTGAGGCCGATCCCAAGTGTCGCCGGATGCCTGCCAGATTTCAGTGGGTACAAGCGTTATCCCAGCCTGGCACTTATCTTGCTCTGTGGCGGAATACTTGGTAAAAGGATCTTAGTTCGAACCAAACATTTTAACATCACAAGACCAACGAACTTTTTTCTTTCTGCCCGACCGTCCGTGACAATTCTGCATACGTACCAGTGCAAAATGTTTGGCGCTGAAAAAAAAAAAATTCCTTCAAGCCCGTTCCGACCGGCCCTCTACAAGCCGTCTGGCGCTCAGGAGCCCACTGCGTTCTCCCGCAGCGTGCATAAAACACTGTTTTCCCAAGCCGCTCTCCTATACTATCTACTTTCTCGCGGATTAATCTCACGAGCAAAGGGCCCGCGGCACACACCTGCCTTCCGTAAGAGCACGTGTGTCTAAGCCTCGAAGCCCAGCACGGACTGACGTTAACCTTGAGAAAGACGCGGTCACGGACAATGCTCGCCCAGAAGAACGAAGGCCAGACACGGGCGGCGAGAGTGTGACCGTGAGTCACCGCCGGCAGCGGAGCTCCGCACAAAGACCGAAGCAAGGTGAGACAGCGGCAGAAACAAACAACAAATTATCTAAAACGACGACATTAAAAAAACAGCAGAGGCGTATACTGACGCTCCTTGAGCCTCCTCGCCTAGAGAGAGGCATACATTATATGGCGCCAACCTTCTGCCAGCCCTCTCGTTTCTTGGAAACGACAGTGTCAGCTCAAGGAGCTATTGTAGCAGCGGATTTAAACTCGTAGAAAAGAACTTCCGGACCTTCCCCACTGCCGTGGCTCGAAGGAATGACAGCGGCTGCAGCACTGAACTTTTTACGCTCCCTAGAATCCTGGCCGCGTGCATGTTCCATAATTAAGGCCCTTCTGGGAGCACTGTCCGCGCGTAATATAGGTCAACATCTGTTCGCTGACGCGACGGGGTGACATTTCATCGCGAAAATACTCTGCGCTGGCATCGCGTTGTGGTTGGTCAACATAAAGCTTATCATTCGTTACGTGCATTCTTTATGTATGCTTTACGCTGACTCTAATCCGCCCTAAAATCGAATACGCGGGGGTCATTTAGGACCCTTTTCAAGCCTACGTCATCTCTAACACCTAATCCTTGCAGGGCTATGCTGTTGAAGCGTAAGAAGCGTAAAGGATTGGGCAAGTTGGTTGGATTTATCTGTTCAGGCTACTCACCTTTCACAATCGTTACCATCATCTTAACCTTCATCATGTTAAACCTCTAGCAGTGGGTCTGAGCCTTCAGTCAGTGACGGGTAAGAGCGGGACACTCGCTAGCGGAACAGAATCGTAATACGGTCTTATAATACTTCGCCCAAGAATGCGTACTCTCGCCATCTGGAGCAAGATAAAGCGGGCCGTATTCTCACCCCAACCATCCTTTATAGCACAGGCCCACCTGGAGCACATTTTATTTAAACAGCACACCTTCGTGGGAGCTTTCGATTTACGACATATTACGCCGGGCCTCTAACGTAACCCTGTTTAAAGAACCCGTAACAACGTGAGACCGAGAGCTGAGTACTTACTAGAAGCCTGTGAGCAAGTTGAGCAGCGTTGTCTTTCCGGCTCCGGAAGGACCCATGACGGCTGTCAGCGTACCCGAGCGGGCTTCTCCGCTCATGTTCTCGACGAGATTCCTGCTGGCTGATGAGTGAGGAACAGGACGTGAAAACAAATTACTCTTATGTTGCACCCTTTCTTGTGCACTTTGTCATTGTGGTTGATCTATGTGTTCCACGAATGACGCAAGCAGCAAAAGGACTGGGGCTCGAAACTCTGAATTAAACTGGCAATATGCCTGAGGTTTTGTATTATGGATGTGTTTTAACACAACACGTAAATTAGAGTCGTCCTATTGTTACTCAATGGCAGTTGACTTCATTAAGTATTACATAAATTCTGTTCGCTGTATTGCGGATTCCTTCAAAATCTGTAAGCCGTAATAACAGTTCTATATTGTACCGTACAACGTACGGAACGTAATCATCGGATTCGTACAGGTTGCAGAAGTGCATAATTCCTTTAACCTTCATCTAATTCTTGAATGTTATTAACACTTTCGAGCAACGCGGAACATTTACCTATACAGCTGAATACTTCCACGAAATGTCAATGTTCGAACAAATATGAGGGGTCTGGTAAGAAAGAACTCCAGCTTATCGCCTATCCAGTTTAGGAGGACATGCGCACAAAGTGAGGCAAAAACTGAGAGCGCATTGATTTGTACGCACCTTTACCGCTTTTGACCTTGTAGGTCAGGTTCCTCCAGGTCAGGTCGATGCTCTCAAAGTTCCTGAACCCATTGTGGCGCCCATTGCCGTTCACCTCAGCCTTGGCTGTGAACTCTGCTCGCACTGCGCATGATGCAAATAACCGGCGATTATTCATAAAACCAAAACACTATGCTAAAAAAGTACTCAAGGATATCATGTTGTTAAAGCAACTCCGGTAAATGCAGCAGCCTGTTCGGGGTTTGCGCGAAAATAGGAATCAACGTCGCCGGAGCCCTGCGCGCAGATGTCTTCATTCAGTCTTTGGAGGAAAATCACAGAGCAAAGGGCATTCAAAGGCAAGCATCTACACAGAGAGCAAGAGGGCATTTGGGCGGGCCAGTTGGTGCGTGGTGTTAAGTAAAGGAAACAGCGCTAATGACAAGGACGTGACAAGAATACTAAGGCACTTAGCTAACAACTGAGGTTGTTTTTTTTTTTGACAGACAAAGAGGAGATATATAGGTCACATAAACAAAACAGAAAGCATGGGCCGAGTTACTATCAGTTTAATAAAAGGCATGAACGCCAATTCAAGGCGGCAGAATGCGTGTGCGAGCGTAGTTAAACTGACATCTGGTTTTGTGCAACATTGCGCGCGAGTCTTTCTAGTTTAATGTTTGTGACGAATGTCAGTTTTAACTTCGTTCGCACACGCATTCTGCCATGTTAAAAAACCGTTCATGGCTTTTATAAAATTGGTAGTACCTCAACCCGGGATCTTTGTTTTGTTTTTGTGATCTACATGTACATATCCCTGCTTTGACAAAAACCTTAGTTTCTTGTTGTTCTCACGACCTTGTTATAAGAGCTGTTACCCTCACTCAACTTCAATAAGGACCCCAAACAGGTCGCACTCATAAACCTGCGGTAAGCCAGTCATAAAGCAGTATCGTTCAGAAAAAGTTAGCCCGTAGGTAACACTAATTGCAAAGCAGTGTTTTACTATCAACATACTACTAAATAGATAGGAATAGATAGAATAGAAATAGATAGGAAAGTGACTGCTACGTAAAAATTTGTTTAAAGGCGCTGCAATCAGGAGAACAGTATTAAATAAATTTGTTTCGAGGAAAACAAAATAACTACCAGGCTCCACCGCCTTTGCCCAGGGGAGAAGTTGTGAAATTGCTGTGAGAAATGTGCGCGCCTTCCCAAAGAGAGGAAGAGACAGCTTCCTGGCTTATATGCGCACGGTCTAGGCCTTCCTGGGTATTATGAACACTGTAGACACCACTTATGACGTGTGTATAGTGCATGGGGCTTAACATCCTAAACATGCACGAGGGTTAAAACGCATTCCTTTGCCAGAGGTGACATATCACTGAATTTTGGGCAGTGACGAATATATCTAGACAATGCTAACAAAGATAACTGCTCTGGAAACTCCAGAATGCTTCCCTAATACAATAGTCACTGTACAAGAACACAACGACTCAAAGAGGACAAAAAATTTATAGCTGATGTTCTTTGGGGAAGCGCGGGGAGGTAAATTACAGTGCGTTAACTCCAGATTCGCTAGTTTTATTTTTATTCTTTACTAAAAGAGGAGTTGGAGGGACAAAAGCGTGAACCAAGTGATTACAGTTGAGGCACGAGGGCAGAAAAAGGAAGCATAACCAATACGACTGCAGGCTAAAAGTATTTCACCTTTTTTAAGCATAAACAAGAACTGCTAACATTTTTTACAGTTTGTATTGTAGATGACTGACCGGTCATAACAGAAATGAGCTTATGTCTCCTCAAGCGGCGCCCATTAGGCATGACTTGAGTGAAACAAAATGCGAATGTTCGTTCTGTCAGTTATCCGCTTGGGTTGGTTGTTTACACGCAACTTCGCCTATTTGGCCGCTCACGCTGCTTGTGACGTATCGCTGTTCCCAAGCTTGGCGCGCCCAAGTCCTTGACAGCCGGGGCCAGCTCTGACGTGCATGTCGCAGCGACCTCACAATACTTCCGTACTCCCTGCTGAGACATTACCGACGCAACCCATTTGCGATAATGGTTTTCCGCGTGGCAGAAAGGGGTAGCAGGTTTTTTTATCAATACATCTGTCTCGCTTTTTGTTTGTGTTGTTTACATTTCGTGCGAAAGCCTGCTTTTCTCATCTCTTAAGTACTGTTTTCTTGGCACTACGTTTACCGGAAAATACCCGAGAGATGTAGTTAGAAGTTTTGAGTGCATGGCCGCGAAGCAAGGAGCGGCACTACTGTTACTGTTCGACAGTTAATACCTGAAAACACTGAAGTCTTGAAAATAAGCTTGTCCCCGCCTGGCATTAACTCAGGATCATCTCTCACATTAGGCCTAAACGTGCATAGCATGCGAAACTCCAACAGCACGGCAAACTGAAGGAGTTTTATGGAGCATAGGTATTTTACGAATATAAATATTTAATATTATTGTTGCTTTGCACAAAATTCTTGGCGAAGCACTAGTGGCGGTAAAACACCGTGGACCATTTGCAGTACCTGTTTCAGAGTTAGCGTTTTTATTTCTGCTTTTTTTCGGCTATTTCTCCTTTCTTCCTGGTGTTGTTTCTGTGTATTTATTAGCAGTATGCCTTTAAAGCCGCCGCTGTTTAGGTGAAAGAGCAGTCCGGGCTGTGCACAAAAGTAAAAACAAAAATTCGTTGAGCGCGTGCTTGAAGGAGACATACAGTGGGGAACAAAGTCGAGAGTCCTAGATCGTGATCTATGCGGAACGCGCATGACTAAAGACAGAAAAGCGAAAAAAGAAACCTTGGGGAAAGCTTAAAGTAACGGCGTGAAAGTCAGTTGTGTTTTTTCACACGTGTCTGAAGCACACGCTTCATTCGTTTTCTGGCAGAAAAAAAAATGACTACCTTGCGCCATCCCCGTGGTCAAAACAAAAAGTGAACGACCCAGTCTTGGCGCCAAGGTCTCATGACTACGTGTGCCGGTGCATAGGCGTGAGAGGAATATCTCCGCGATGCAATTATCGCCCCTAAAGGAGCCCATCAGCGTCTTCGTGAGTATGCTCAGTTAACAAGTGCGCCCTTCGCAAGGCTATGGAATGCGGCAAGTGCTTGTATTACCGGTCACTGGCCGCAGATTTGATGGCTTGATTGTTCACTAACAAGGATTTTTGTGAAAGCGTCATCAATAAGAGAGAGAGCGGTGGCTGTAAGCCTTAAAGGGAAATTTCAGACTCATCTAAGACACATTAATAATGTGGATTCGCGATGCTAAGAACAACTGTCGGCAATTATTGCGCTTCTTTCCTTGTATCACTGACGAATTACTTCGAGAAAGATGGTGCGCAGCGAATCACCCCTTGCGTTGTCCTCATTATTTTTAGCAAGTTCTTGTGGTGGCGTCAAGCTCCCGGTGTTACACCGAGTCTTGTTGCACGGGATAGCTAAGCACGCATGGCTTTTGCATTGTACCTCTAATATAAGAGGTCAGTGAACCGAAGTCTTTTAACACTCTGGTGCAGAAATATGCAACACGGTAAGCAGGCGGAAAAAAAGTCCCATCCGCTATATATATATATATATATATATATATATATATATATATATATATATATATATATATATATATATATATATATATATATATATATATATATATATATATATATACAAACACACACACTTCACCTTACCAAAACTCCGTGCAGCATGGTGGCAGCTTCAGGAATTCTCCTCCGAAATCACTGGCGCCGTATTCTCCTTCACATTAACGTTTCGAGGTTTACACGACACGAAATACAAATATGAGTGCTTATTGACCGTCGTCCATTTGCCACTTATTCCCACTATGGCCGTCTCTCTCGCTATCGTTATCTTCCCTTGATGCTTCAGTTAAAGGATGTTGTGACAAACATTGAATGTGTCCTGGGTGATTTAAGCACTTGATAAAAGGGCGGCGGGAGTAGTAGTGACGCTGACCTGCAGGTGCGACTGGCTGAACTTTAATTACGTCGGCAGTTACTCCGACCGTGACTTATAGTCAAAAGGAAAGGAATCCGCATTTATCCCTGTCACTGGAGAGCGTCTTTTGGTACCTTATCCTGCCCCCTCCTTTGGTTTGAATCGTGGCAGTTCCTTCTGGCTTTAAGGAGACGCGGTAGCAACGAACAATAAGTCGCTATAGCATGGCGTTGATGCACGTTACATAAGCTTATGTTAGCTGATGTGGGCGAAACCAGAAATCCGGAGTAGCTTGTTTGTTTTTGCTTCCTTGGTACTCCCGTACATACGCATTCATTTCACTCGTTCGAATAGCACCATGGCAAAAAAAAAACAATGATCGGCTTCTCTGAAAAATTGCGAGATTAAGAATTTCGACTCAAGGCTTGGGTACCTGTGCATGGCGTTGTCATGTAGTCATCGATGACGGTTTCGGAATTTTTTTGCCCGGAATTCCACTAGAACCAAGTGATTCCGCGAAAGCTCGCGTGTAACACCTGACTCACAAACATGTGAGCATCAAATGTCTGACAAGCGATCACATAAAACATCCACGCTCTGCAGCACTTGAAGCAGTAAGCACTTCCGCTGAGTCACCCACATAATGGCCCTCGCAATACCGGACACTAATTCACTCAATTAGGACACAGCATTCACACAAACCGAACTTGGTTTTTGTTTTCATTTATATTATGCCATTTCTTAGGGCATTCCATATAATGACGTTATTTTTCCATTATACCCAAGGTCAAAAACTTATTAACTGTTATCATACCGGCTAAAGTTATTGTGCCTGGATACAAGCGATAGGATTTTGATGGAAAATTTTTGACTGAATTTCACAGTTATGTCACAGAGCATAAACAAGCCCGCAGTTTCAAGAAAGATAGAAAGCAAGCTGTAGAGCGTAATTGCAAACAATAAAAGGTGGATAGACAAGAAGCGCATTCTTACGTCTGTTCCTGCCGTATATCTTGTGAAGTTTGTTGTGTGATCTTGTGCAAAGCGCAGACAAAAAGCACAAGTTGGTGAGATTTTAGCCACTTTTCTTGTTAGCAGCATAGGTTTTCAATTTTTTTCACGAAACGTGGTAGAGAGTGATAAAGAAATATCCGAAGCCCTGAATGTGAAACAACAAGCTCGAAGATAGCCGCTTGGCATAGTCCTAAGTGTCTGCAAAATTTCTCACTCTCTTATTGCTTATTCTGAAAAAGTGACCTTGGCGCAAAAATGGTTTAACGTAATGAATAAGGAGCTCCGGCAGTATTAAACAAAGTATGGCTAGTTTTATTAACATTATAGTTTTATTTTATTTTCCTCTTTTTTGGTGTCGATACTAATCAAACTTATATTCAAAAGCGGAACAAGACAAAAATAAGCACAACGATTTAAAGTGCAGTGAAAACGTACAAAGCACTTAAGGACATTTTGACGCTTTTCGGAAGCACTCTGATAGCCATATTACGTGAAGTGTGAATCCCAAATTTTTATTAAATTTGTTTACGCCAAAGGGAGAAAGTAATTGAGAAAACGTTGCAGGATGGCAGCTTTTCTTGCAATTGCCGTCTAGTGAGAACTTCAGCTGCATATTTAGAAATTTAGAGTAATTAGAAAGGGTACTACAAAAACACTTACGATAGGTCTCGCATTTCATTCTCGTAACTTATGCCAAAATTATTAAAAGAAGAAAGAGAGAAAAAGCAGTTGAAGTAAATTGGAAGAAGGAAACCAGAATTAAGTCACATTGCTTACCATGCCCAATAAAGCAACCGGAACACGTGCATGCTGCTTTCGAGCATAACCTTTTTCCACATCTCTAACACTATACATAAGATCATGGTAAAGTGGCACTAAAGTAGCCCGTTTTGGATGCATTCTTCCTGCGTTTCAGTGTTCCCTACAATACTAATGTCGACAAACAACTCGTAAATTGGCGGCGAAGGAAAACCAGCCATTCTTATCTGATCTTTCCAGCAAGCTTGCGGCACGCCCGCGCTGTTTTCACGAACACCGTCAAGGTTTAAACGGACCTTGTGCAACGGCCAGCAAGGAAGCTATTTAAAGAGAATGGGCATTGCAGTCCAGTAATTAATCTCAATTTTGTTCAGTAGGCAGATAACCACGTCAAAAAAAAAAGGTGTGGTAGGCAATTCGCGCAGCCCTTCTCGCTTTTTTTTTTTGTTGCTGTTAAGTGATTTTTTGTGAAAGTTTTCAGCCCTCTAAAGATCGCTGGAGACAGAGCTCTTTCCTTGTCTACCTCTTGTCTCTTTGCTTTCTCTCTTTGTGCCCTTAATATTACCTCCCCCCCCCCCCCCCCCCCCCCCCAGCTCAGACTGCTGCCACAGCGAAGACTGTGCGCTTTGCGCTAATGGAAACTCGTGGAAAGGGGTGGGGCGGGAAAGCGTCACAAGAAACAAACGTTCTAGGAGATCGAACACTCGGAGTCAATCGTGGGGAGCACTCCCAATAGCAAAACGCCTTTAAATTTCTATCTGTTCTCTAAAAGGAAGTGAATCACTGATAAAGAATGAACAGAAACATAAGCACTAGAAAGCCAGGGAAACCAAAAATAAGTAGTGCATAGTATTTTTTACATATAAACAATTCCCTAAAAACTACGCGTATACAGCAAGCGCAGAGCGGACGATGTAAATGGAAGACATGCCTAATGAAACGTAAACTCGCGCTTGGCTCTCTATAATGACACCCACTTTTCCACTGTTTCCACTGTTAGACATCCACTTTTATTTTTCTGTAAAGTTATTTTTAATAACACCTCAAGCATACAAGCGCAAAACGCTCCTTTTCGCATATGTACTATGCGAGGAAGTTTCTAGCATTCGAATTTCTCAAGGTTTTTGTGACCAGTGCTCACCTATGTTCTCACCGCATACATGACAACTATGCGCAAAACCGTCCCATGCCGCACTCATTGAATTGGCTTCTGGAAGAAGAGGTTTTAGTCTCCTATTTAATTGCGGATCATTTCACTAGGAAATCTGGGTGACTTTTACGGCAGCGGTTGCCTGCGCAGAAAATGTCTCCCAAGAGAAGGCGTCCTTCAGCTTACTACTTTAGAAGCTATGAATTAAATGAGCAGGCACGGCCATTAGTAAACGGAGCACGCTATTTCGTTCTGGGTGCAATAACGTTTTCCCAATCACAAATGAACAAACATTGTCCACGGCAAAGCGCCCCAACTTCAACGACAAGCATGCACGTACTGTTGCCGGAAATTCACTTCGGCAACGCGTGAAAAATGTTCGAAGACAATTGCGTGCTCCTTTGACTTTTGCCTGCACCTGTACCAATGTAATCACCGTTGCCGTGAGCACGAATGCGCGTCTTTCGCACGCGCCACGTCACTGAAAAAGCTCCTGCGTCATCTCTTCTCGTTGCGCGTCATCGGCTACGTGAGCTTTCGTGGTATCGGCGATCGTAACTCGAATCTCGCTATAGCATCGAACAGAGCCCACTCGCGTGTTCGCAGTAACAGTGATTGCAACTATACTTCCTGGAAGGCGGCCTGGAATATTTTCCACAGGATGCACATACTGGCGTCACGTACGAAGGGCGACGATTTGTTTCACACGCTTCTAGCGGTCTCAGTTGTATCTTAATTTAACATACACTCAACAAGCTAGATGTACAAAGATTAAACGCCTTTTTAAGCATTAGTAATAAGGGAGTAATTACTCGTCGGCACGCACCCGAACGCAGCCATACGGCCACAGGGGAAAGCTATACAGCTTTTTCAGAAACTTCGCAGTTAAAGAAAAATTTGTCCTGGTCCGGGGTTCGAACCCGGGACCACCGCTTCACCGGAGCAGTCGCTCTACCAACTGAGCGAACCTGAACGTCTAGCTTGTGGTAGGGCGAGAGAAAATTGATCAACATCTCGAAGTGGGAACTGCGTTGGTCAAATGTTTAGGGGAATCCCCCAAGGTGGAGAAAATTTGTAATAAGGGACTAATTACTCATTGGCATCCACCCGAACGCTGCCATACGGCTACAAAGGATAGCTATACAGCTGTAGCTTCCCTTTAAAGCTGTATAGCTGTATATCCGGCCTTTGTAGCCGTGTGGCTGCTTTCGGGTGGATGTCAATGTGTACTTACTCCCTTATTACAAATTTCCTCCACCTTTGGGGGATTCCCCTAATCATTTGACCAAAACTTTTTAAGCATTATGCGAAATAAGTTCATTGCGTGCTTTTGGGATGCTTTTCATATTATCCTTGTTTTTGATACCCTGGTCAAGAATAATAGTGATCCCAGCCACCAGCAAGACTGTAGCGGGTAGTGCTTAGCTTGAGTCGTTGCGCCTGCAGTGGTGAATAGTTGCGCTGCTATTTCGGACTATTCTATCGGGCGTGAAAAATATTTACGAATTCGCGTGTGTGATATCTGGGAGAGCTTTTCGCGTATTCATGAGGTTCCCAATCTGGAGCGTAACCTCCGTTTCACGGCGTTGCTGTGCGGACATCATCAAATTTTCTTCCGATTCACTTTCAGTCTCACCATCCTCCTCACCGTTTAACCGATTCTAGGGATAAAGGGAGAGGAAGGCGTTGGCATGACTATACGGCAGTCAATAAGGAACGGCGTAAATAATTAAAACAACAGAATGAACGCTGAACCATTATGTTATACCCGCCCCTGACCTTTTTCAATCGCCGTCTCTGTGCTCAGGGAAGCGTAATTTCAACCAACTCACGTCTTCCGTTAGTGATGATCTTGCTCGGCACGTCCAACGCCGATTGTCAAAGCACTGTGGTGACGAATCATTTTCCAGCCGTGAGACGTTGAGAAGCACAGCTCCTTGATCCATGTTCGTTCCAAGAGTGGTAACCACAGCCGCTGAAGCAGACGATCAGGAAATGTAGGAACGACCACCACAGTCAGTGTCAGAGGCCCATCTGCACACCATGTAGCCTCATTGCCTCACACTGTAGCTGTTTCTTCAAGTCGAGTATCTGCAGCAAGCGAGGGCTTGGCTTTCACACTTCTCAGAAAGTACTCAAAGAAGACTCCAGACGCAACTATAACTGCTTAACAGCCGGCCGTTCTTTTTTTCTTGGCTTGAAGAACAACTGGAAAGCTGTCAGACGTTGGCAGCGGTGCGCACAAATATGTACCTAACGCAGAGCAAGCTAACGGTGCATTGGCGAGCACTACGAAACTGCAAGTTCTTCCGCGAACCCACAGGAGTTCAATCGCGCACCGGAGACTCCGCTTTGCCAGCCCGTTTGAAACTGCCTCCCCTTCTCTGGAAAACTACTTTGGACTGCGCCCGACGCGCTAGATGCTCGCGGCGGAGGGTCTACTGACCATGAACGGAACGCCGAGCTTCTGAGACAGTCTTGCCTCTCTCCTGTCGGTCAGTTCAAAACAAGCACAAGGAGGGAGAGAGGGGGGGTGGAGAGTGGGGAGTTAGCTGGGAGAGAAAGGGCCCGTCTGGCCAGCGAGTGGAGAAAGGCAAAATGCGGGCTGCACTAGCTACATCCGCACGGCGCAACCGTTTGCTGCGAAAGGAACTGTCGTCTCCGACGGAGACTGCTAACCCACGCCCTCGTCTCCGGCTTATTTCATTTTAATTCAGCCTCCCTTCTCCTTCTTTCTGACGTAGTTCAAGCGGCCGCAAAAAAACCGCGTTGGCGGTGGCGAGGACGAGAACAAGCGGGAGGACAATCCGGCATTCGCAGTTGTGTAGTGCGCTGAGCAACGGAGACGGGGGGGGGGGGGGGGGGGGGGGGGGGGGGTAGTGGAGCGAGTGAGACGTGAGACGCAGTCCTGAAGGAGAGGGAGAGGAGAGTTCACGGTCACCGCTGGAGCTTCTCGCCACCCGTATGCAGCTGAAGGAGCAGGCCGGTGGTGAGGGGGAAAGCAACGCGCTTCAAATACGTGATGCACGACCTCGACGCGGCCGCAATCGTGCGCAGCCTCTAATTGACTAGGACCGGCTTTCTAACGGGTAATTTTGAGGCTGCACCTGGATACTTTGTTTTACACCCGTGAGGAATATAGCCGAACACTTTTTGTACGACAGTTTTATGTGCGCGGGGGACTTTGTCTTATTTGAATGGCGTTTTCATCCGAGGAACACTATGCAGGAATCTCATCACGTGGTCACCTGCTGAATCGTGCCCAACAATTCTCGACAAAAGCATTTTCGAACCTGAGAGAGTTTATGTACGCATTTTTTTCATATATTGTAAGATTTCACTATAACAATCAATATACACTGCGTGGTCATGCGACTCAAGCTCTGCAATGGAACTTATCCTGTGGTGTGAGGCGAGGGCGCTCTGTACGTAACGCTTTTTCTGGCATTGCTTTATTAAAGATGGAGGAAAGAACTTCGGAAGTAAAATTCTTTTGGAAGCATCCTTATTATGGGTGGCAGTGCAGCTTCTCACGTGGTCGGCTTGTTTTTAGATCTGGAAAAATTTTTGGTTAGCCCCTCTTAACGTCTGCAATCGTCACATGAATTTATAAAACGTGCAATGCAAAAAAGTGCGCCCACAGCTTTGGTCAGCATGTAATTTAAATGCTCTTTTATTACCAAATTAGGAGCTTGTCGAGATTAGGTAATAGTTAACAGCTTGTTAAACTAGATAAAAATTAATTCAGATGGTAAGGTTGACCGACATTGTTATAATGTCAAGAATTTCGATGTCGAAGCAAAATTTAAGGCCTTACCCCAGTGTAGTTCCGTTCAACACATTTAATACATTACTTCTGCTGCTACCTTTGTCACTTCTTTCTTTTCAGAATCCTAACTGCACTATAGAGTAAGGCTCATTTCGATTATGAAAATATTACTAAAACGAAACAAAAATATTTTTGAATAATTGTTTCCAGAGCCGCACAACTGAAACACTCCACTGTAGACGCCCAAGTTTTACGCTTGCTCAGGTACTCGATCTGCGGTTGCGGAAACTGTTCTCAGCATCGGCCATTGACACAGCACTTTTAAATCTCAAAATTGAAACAGTATCGTAAATGCAGTTGAGCTTTCTGGAAAAAATACTGAGAACATAATAGAACGGATGTTTCCGAAATAGATGTTGCCCAATCTTTTGAACATTTGTAAGGATGAGCCGCTTTAGCATTGTCACTTGTGTGCGGGAAATGGCACTCCGATAAGCATGCAATAATGGCACAAAAAATAACACGAGGAAAACTGAATTTTTTATACTGCGTGGCAACTGAATGCATCGCTGCACAGCTTATGTCATATAAAAAAAATACATTTCATCAACGCAAGGCAAGTCAAGAAATTAAAATATAACGTCTCTACAGTGTGCTTGCTGTCGTAATGCAGTAGTCTGACGAGGAAAAGAAAAATGAGTAAATTATGCAAAGACAAAGCATACACAGAGCAACACTGTGATTGAAATTCAATAAACGGGGCACAATGCACGGCACGTGCGCGTTTCAAAGAAGGGAGCACACATAGGTAAGCAAGAACTCAGCTCGCAAGGCTTCGGGAAATAATCGAGAAGCCGTTTTTCCGTAGGTCGGTACTTTTACTGTAAATATTCTCCGGCACAGTAGTCGGGAAATCCGCACGCGGTCCCTCCAGCGTTACACCTGCCGTAAGTAACCTGTCAAACGTTGGCCTTAATTAAGGCAAGTGCCAACTACGGCGCTCACAGCCGATCACCGACAAACACCTTACTCACGTGAAGAGAAACTAATAAAAACGCAGTATAAATTCGCTGCCAAGGACGCAAGGTTTTATGTCGCGACGACTGCAAAAAGCTGCCTTCCTGGCGTATAAGCGTCGTTGCAGCCCACCGTTTCGTTCATGTTGGCATCACTTACACGCCGTTATTGGGAAATTCCGCGGCTATCGAAGGCCGATATCGATGGCCTCGCTATAGCAAGCACACACGTGGCAAGTCGATTTTTCTTTTTCCGGTGAGCAGTACAGAACCCTATCCTGCTAAAGCAAAAATATCTGCTTTGAAGCGTTTGTTATTCGGTCTATTTCACGGAGCGTACATGCATTAGGAAAATCAGATTTGCTTATCATGATACGTTCAGACATTCTGCGGCACCCAAATCAGTAGAATTTCGAATTGAACTCGCCTTTTATGTCGCTGTCACAGCTTAAACGTAGTGTAAGAAAGGCAATGGACTTTTTTTGCGATGCATCAATAGGTGTCGAGCAGGCGTTGTCTCAAAGTCCCCAAGGCCAGTTGGCCCGCCAGCCCGTCGGATGTGTCACGAACCCGCAACTGTGGGAAGAGTAGGTATAAAGGGGGTACTTCACCAGCACCGAAAAACAGGAAACGAGCTCAGGAGATCTGACCATGCAGGCAGGAAACGGACATGGTAGAAGGAACAGGCCGGGGTGAGGAGCGTCACACTTCTATTTACCCTTTATTCTTAGCAAACGGGAGTGTCTTTAGGAGAGGGTACTCCTGAGGCTCACTTGCAATTGGAGATGCTCGTGATGTGGAAAGTGCCGTCGAATCCGTTCATATTTACAATCTGCACTTTGCTTGCAGGGGCTAGCTAGGCCAGGCAATAAAGGCATTGGTTATAAAGTAGGGTCATCTGCTAAACAGAACAAAACAGGCTTCTCGGCTGTGACAACGTTAAGAAACGCTATTTCGATCCACCAGTCTTTCCATCTGGGTTTGAGTGCTACAGTAACCGCGAAAGTCGTGTCGACAGTATGGGGCGGTATCACAAGGCCCCGATCCTACAAGAATTTGTATATACAGGATGTAGTACGTTGACTAATGCCATGAGCTCAAATCTTCCTGAGAAAATGAAAACTTCACGGGACGATTGCGATACCCGCTAATGCGATATTACAGTGCTACAGCTGTTGTGGGTAATTTCTACTACTAAATGAAGAGGTTTTGTTATTATTTTTTAATTCAGTGCTTATTACATTAAATTCAGACATTCGTCTATTATTTAATTACTTGTGTTTTCTGCACCAAGCTTTGAAGCATGCCTTCTTTTTTTTCAGGCAATTACCTGAATCGGGTAATGTACATTGAAGGACGTCCTTCAATGTGATGAAGGCCGTTTTATTGTGTTCTGTGAGAATAACGCTCATGTACTCTAAGTATCGTACAACGTTTGGTCCCAGATTCGCAACGGCTAGCCTTCGGTGTTATAGTGAATATATCTCAGCCTTCCTTTAACTAAGTCATCAGACTCACGCACAGTCATGCTAAGCATGCAACGTTTTCCTGTGCTGAGCATTATGAGTGGCCCGTACGACCTCCGCTCTGAACCGCTATGAAAATTAACCCCGGCCGCGTGATGAGCGCTCTGTCTAGCGACGTGTTCTCGTTACCACAACAATACCAACTCTGAACCGGCAAGCGAGCCATTAGCAGCTGAAAATAAAATTGTGAACCCAGCTATTTTTCAGAAATGGGGCGGGTTCGGAACGGTCTGAGTACGCTTCTTTTTGCGGCACTTTAAAGGGGCATGCTTCTAGAGCTACGCTGTCAACGATTAAGTAGCTCTGGTTTAAGTATTTGTAATGCGGCAGTCTTGTACACGTTACAGAAAAGAAACAGCTGATTACAAACAAAATTACATAATCTGAAATGTAACTGATTTTATGGGTCAATTACAGCCCCCCAAAAGACTGAAAAATTATTAAAATGCACTTGATTATTGATTATTGTCAATTGATTATTGACTATTCTCCTTCCAACTTTCTTTAACGCATTACAAATATACCCAGCCGCCGCGGTAGCTGAATGGTTATGGCGCTCGGCTGCTGGCCCGAAAGAGGCGGATTCGGTCCTGGGCGCGGTGGTCGAATTTCGATGAAGGCGAAATTCTAGAAGCCCGTGTGCTGTGCGATGTCAGTGCACGCAAAAGAACCCCAGGCGGTCGAAATTTCCGGAGCCCTTCACTACGGCGTCTCTCATAGCCTGAGTCGCATTGGGACGTTAAACCCATATAAACCAAACCAAACAAATATACCCAGACTTCAATCAGTATGCGCGGATTGATCAATTCATTGTCTGTCAAATTTTACACGTTGTCAATATTCACCAGCAGGATTTTCGTCTTCGTAGTTTTTGTCGGTATTTTTTCCATGTTTCCTTGTGAACACATCAACTGCGACTGAAGACTCGTTTTACGCGGTGAAGCGAAGTGTGGTGCTGTACTGTGCGAAGACCTTGAGCACCAGCTTGTAGTTAAGCAAAGTGCTGTGCTTCGTTGCTGCTAGCACTTCGAGGTTAGAGCTCAGAAATCGTGACTATCCCTCGCGCCTAAATTATGCTAACACGTCGCTGTTGACAAGATCAGGAGCATAAAATACACTACAGTACGCAGCACTAACCCCTTATGTCAAATTACTCAAGTGAGCGAAAGGGCATGAACAAGAACAAAAATCAATCGCTCTTGAAAAAGTTGGATAATTTGAATCACAGAAGCTACGCCGTTTTGTTTATCATTGGCAGTGACAAGGTTATTGACATATAGAGCATTATTGCGATGGTCGCTTATGTGCGAGCATTAAAGTGCATCTCTCTGACGATGTAATTGTAGAACACCTTCAGTATAGAGCGTGCAGCGATGTCTTTCAGCTATTGCCTTATGTCCCTCTCTTGCTGCCGCTCCGCGCTGCAAGATTTTCTCGAAAAGCTGCATGTTTTTGCTGTTGTCTCATGTTCCGCGTTACCCCGTTCCGGCTTAGTCTGAAGTCGTACTGATATTGTGCTTGCAATGAAATGCTCTTTGCTGTTGCTATGCGGAAATATGCCGGCACGTTACGTATGTTAATGAAAGCTTATAAGGTTGTTTTGTATAGAAATTGCCTAATTCACTGCTCTTCGGCACTTAAGAGGACACGAAAGAGGGTGAAAGCATCTTGTTATACTGAAAATGATTTGCATGACTGCATATATCGCCATCAGTTGCTATCCTGAATAAATTATGTGAAGTAAGAAGGGTTGAATTTTTTCGGACTATAATTTCAAGATCAAAAAGAAATAGCGCACTCGAAGCACGTGGCGATCGAAAAACATCTAACAAAAAGTGGAAACTAAAATTTGCGAGGTTTATATGCTTCTCTACGCTCGAGCCCCGGGGCTTTCCTTCACCACGTTGACGTCAGCACGCACCGGCTGGACCGCACTCAGACTGAAGCCTGCAGCTGCATTTATCTCTGCAGGTTTGCTTTCTATTTCAATACACTTCGGTTAGATGCTGTACATTAAAAAAAAACGATGCGAAGATTTATGCATGACGTCCTGATCTTTAAAAAAGATCTTTACTGGCAAACGATGACCGTCTACTTTCCTACTTTTTTTCTATGAGCGCGGGGAGGTTTTCCGTTTCATGTTTTTAATGCTGTATGCTGTGTTTGTACATTTCGATTCTTAGAAACATCTGCGCCTTACTTAACACGCAACACACTCAGGACTCCTTCCTTTGATAGTCTCTATGGCCGCACGCAAAAGGGAAGGGCATTTCATTGCACTCGCGCAGCTCAGCGGAGAGAGAAATCTAGCACTAGTAATGTCCGTGTGCACTGCATGATAATGTGGTTGCAGGCGGATGTCGTAAGCCGGCAGAAATCTGTAACCGTCAATAGCGCGTGCCTTGAGAGTGTTTCCATGCTCGTGAGTGTCCTTAAGGCCCTCGCATGCTGATCTGACTTTTGTTTTTATTTTTGTTGGAATTAAGAAAACATCAACTCTTTAATATCGTAGTATGTGCGGTGCTCATATTAGCCGAGCGTTTCTTGAAATCTATGCAGGATAAGTGTCGCCTTCACGGCTCTCTTCGTCATGGACGAGCATGGTGTTTGGTGTCTCTGTCGCTTTATGCTAATTGCTACTTGACGTCAGAGACGTTGGCCTCGGTCGCGGTCGCTTAAGTATGCATGTCCGAGGAAGGTCCCAGCTTAAAAATAAAGTTAATGTATTTGACTCACATAAAACAACAAAACAAAAATAGATAAAGTGGTACTGGCTGGACTGGGAAAGCTTTCCCCTTTCCGCAATGCGTGCAGTGCCGGGCTCCTAATCTTAGACCAAAACAATCACTTTTCAGCCTGGCGACCATTTTAAAAGGCTTTAGCGTCCACTTTTGTTTAAGCAAGCAATGACCGGTCAGCAGCCACGTGGATGGGTACTAAGAGATTCCCATCGCCCGATGCAGCGCAGACAGCATCCGCCAGGGCTTTAGCCTCTAACCCTAGAAAGGTCACACCACAGAACGAAATAACACGCCCAGATTTCCTGCTCTGCACCAACTAGCGTCGACTACCAAGCACCAGTAGCAGATGCCGCGTAACTCGATAGGGATATTTTCAATTCCGATTGTGAGAAAACTAGTGTGTATTGAGATGCTGCGAGAACATGTTGATATTGACAGCCTGCTCTTCAGACGCGCTGAAAAATCTGACTCCATAATTGTTCTTGCACTCATACTGATTACTTGTGACGGACATAGAAAATCAATGGGTGTACCAGCATTCAAAACAGCCGCGGTAATTATGAATGTTCGAAGCCGTACCCTAGATGGCGAGAGTCGCGCAAATAAAAAGTGTTTCTCCATATTTTGTACGGCTTGAGGCAATTAAACCCTCCTCACCCGGAAACGACCAGAATAAACCCCACACGGGCGAGCTAAGAATTTGTAATAGCCCCGACTGCGTTCTCTTGATCAGAACTGGGCTCAACGGCACTGCACACTTCACCGCACCTCCAACAGGAACTCCACAACACTTAGGGATACCTTTTATGTTACAGGCGTCTCTTGTCTTCTCGGCGGCGGTTCTCCATAATGAGTGAACCTCCGTGCATTCGAAAGCCCTGTGCGATAAACAAATGATAGCGCGCCAATCGCTAAAGAAAGCACGCCAACTATTCACCTTTGGCAAGCTTTTCCCACAGAAGTGCACGATATGAGACGAAAATGCATGCCATATTGGGAGGTTCTGCAATTCTACCCCCGTCTGAAGCACCGCAGTATAGTGCTATTTAAAACGCTTACAGTTGGAGAGATGCGGTAACTATCGAGGCCACTCTAGACCAATTGTGCGTGTAAGACATCTCTCTACAAATTTTTCCTACAACTCACTCGATCGCCCGGGAATTCGGCTAGTATCGTTACTCTTTGATGGAGTCACTGAACTCTGATGAAAAGCTGGTTGGACGAAGGGTCATCTGGCTCCTTAAGAGCGGGATGCGTACCATTCATGCCCTGCTTTGTTTGGCAAAAACAAAAATGTCAGCGTGCTGTAGGTGACCTGTAGCACATAAAACGCCCCTTCGAAGGTTCGTCCAAGAGCGTTTTGCATAAGCCTATTTGAAAAGCAGCTACGTATAACAAAGAATAATTCTATGAAAGACAATACAAACACGTAAAAGTAGGGAGTGCGCTGGTCTAAGTGGGCGCCTCGGGGAGATGCTGCCCTTAAACGGTCGTGTTTTCCGCGCACAGATTGCCCCACGGAAAGCATAGCAATTTCTCCTCGCGCATGCCATGTATATGAACATGAATTTAAACAGCGCACCATTCTCGGGACTGGAATGATAGTCATAATTCATATATGTCGCTTTAAAAACGCGCTGAGATACCTCAGTCACACCTCCTTCCTCTGCGGGTGTTCGAGCAATCCTGCTTCTGGTCCTTGTATACTACGATCGCACCAACGAACGCAGTACACCCGGACAGATCTTTAACTGGTGTATGTTTTGCATCCCTAATTGCACCTTTTAAATTGGTTCTTTCGACTAAACCATTGTCATATTCACGCTGTAAATTGACGCCTGTGGTGGCATTTTGTGGTCCATTTTTTTCACATTATGTTTGTGTGGAATGCTTGGCTGATTGGATCAAAATTATTAGAAATCCTCATTGTCTACACTACGAAGAGCCAAAACAAGCGGGATACGCAGCAATGGCTCTGGTTAATCTCGCTTCCTCCTCTGGGTAAACTACCTCTCCTCCCATGCTAGGCATGTCGTTTACCCAGAGTAAGCGCTATTGCGCCGCCATCTCAGGACCATTGATACGTATCCCCCTTGTTTTGGCTCTTCGTAGCCGCAGACGCTGAAGATTACTGCTAATTTTGATTTAATCAGGCAATTACTCATCTCAAGCATAATATGAAAGAAAATGTACCACAAAATGCCACAACATGCGTGAAATTGCAGTATGAATATGCCAGCGTTTTAGCCGAGAGAAGACTCTTACAAGGTGCAATTAGGGATGCACAAATCACACCAGTTAATGATTTGACCAGCCGCGGTGGCTCAGTAGTTAGGGCGCTAGACTACTGATTCGGAGTTCCCGGGTTCGAACTCGACCGCGGCGGCTGCGTCGTTATGGAGGCAAAACGCTAAGGCGCCCGTGTGCTGTGCGATGTCAGTGCGCGTTAAGGATCCCCAGGTGGTCGAAATTATTCCGGAGCCCTCCACTACGGCACCTCTTTCTTCTTTCACTCCCTCCTTTATCCTTTCCCTTACGGCGTGGTTGAGGTGTCCAACGATACATGAGGAATATACTGCGCAATTTCCTTTCCCCAGAAACCTATTATTATTATTATTATTATTATTATTATTATTATTATTATTATTATTATTATTATTATTATTATTATTATTATTATTATTATTATTATTATTATTATTATTATTATTATTATTATTTGGCCGGATTTACATTCGGTTAACGGGGCAGAGACATTTCTAAGTTTCCTGCAGAAGGGACAAGTACTCGACAACGGAGACGTCCTTAGTCAAAAGTCTTAATGCAATAAACGTTCAAGCGAACGATCTTTGAAGTGCATGGTGAAACTGGGGGAATCGCTTTTCAAGACAGACTTCAAGAACCTTGAAACTGCTCCACACGAGGGGGTAGCCCCTTCAACTGTCATCAAGTGACAAAAAAATTGGACGGACGAGCAGACAGTCTAATACGAGCAACGTGCCTAATCAGTGGTGAGTTTGCCTGAGTGCTTCTATGGTGAAAGCTTTTCCGAATTATGCTCTTCCTTTCTCCGCGTTTCTAATTTCGTCGCATCCAAATGCCTGAATTTGCGTCAGATCTTTCAATATTTATTTTCGCTGCGTTAGCGTTAGCAGCGTTGCGTTAGAGGCGTTAGCTGTTCGGAGCGGCAAACACGCCGAACCCCCTTTGGGTCCTTGCTAGCGTCTGGCATCTTTCCTCGCTTGAATCCTGGTGCGCGGCCCGGGGAGCGATAGCTGACTCGGTAACTCGCTAAACAGGACCTTTCAAAGCGCACGGGTTCGCAGTTCTCTGGAGCGGAGAGCTAGCAAGATTCTCAGAGCGCAAAGAGATCTCGGCGATTCCGCGCCTCTCGATTGACGTTATTTCTGACGTGAGCACCGCCAAACGCGAATTGCTCACGCAGGCAGCTGCTTTTTCCCTCGCTAACGGCGCTGCGTCGGGCTCTCAGGGATATGTTATCACTGCATGAGTGCAGTCAGATATTTATTGTCCTTGTTATATCGCTCCTAGCTTTGTGTCTTAATCTCTTCAACTTCTTGGCGAGGGTCACACGGCTTCACTTCACCCTGACACCACGTTCCCGTGGGGAGAGGGAGTACAGCAGTATTTTTGCACTAAACAGAACCACTACGGGACTTCTCTTTCTTGCCCAGACATTTCGAACTGCACCACAGCCAACATAAACAGATCCACTCCTAGCTCTAGATGTCACTTCTGTCTGAGGCCAACGTAGACAACGTTCTATCCGGCCAGCAGGAGAACGATTGTGGTTTCGCTTATGACACGTTGCGCCTACGCCGAAGGTGGCATTTTAATACGGAAATTCATTCTTTGGGGTACACTCGGCACTTTCGGCGTATGCGTCAAGTTTCTGAGCCGCACTAATTCGTCCGCGCCTGCCAGGGTGCCTGGATGCCATCGTCGCTTTTGAATTCGTCAGCTTTCTTTCTTCACCCTCTTTTCTCGCTCACTCGCTTGGTAAGCAAGAGAGCACGTTTGTTACCACGGCCGCGCGTTTCGATGCGGGCTTCATTCCGGAAACCCCCCTACGACACTTTCTTTGTTTCTTTCTTTCTTTCTCTCTTTCTTGTTTTCTTTCGTTCTTCCTTTCTTTTTTCTTTCTCTCTTTCTTCCTTTCTTTTTGGTCTTTCTTTCTTTTCTCTTCTCTTTCCTTCTTTCTTCCTTTCTTTCTTTCTTTTTTTTTCTCTCTTAACTCCCTCCTTCATCGGTTCTCTCACGGCGCGGTTCGGGTGTCACCCGGGAAGCGAGGAAGCCGTTGCGCCCCTTAACTGGTTCTGGTTGGTTCAATTCAATCGTTTTGATTACGGCCCAATGCGAATTAAGTCGGAGTTTTGCGTTATTACCTAATCCCAAAAACGTTAATTGTGCAGTAATGATTTCGTGACGTCCACCTCATACTTTCTAAGCTGGCGAAAAGCAGCAGCTTTTCGTGTTCTCAACGTCAAACGGGATGCGCGATCGTAAGACGCCGCCAATAGCTTCCGAAACACCTCTCAAACGCTTTGTGAGCATATGTGTAGGAATGATGATTAGCTTTATTAGAAAAAGTTCGATAGCATTACGTCTTGCAACGTCAGATCGCCTGTACTCTGCCAGTGAAGGAAAGTGGTTAAAGGGGAATAAAATGGGCCAGAGATTTTTTTTAAAAAAAACGAACAACGTTTGTGCTCTCACAAATTTTCGCGACTAGGGCAGCCTAGGGTAAGCTGACTCAAATATTTTTTTAGTTCAGTTTTGAGCACGATGCTTGTACGCCCGCACTTCTGTATAAGCGTTGGCTTCAGCGGAGTGAAGGCCTGCTCGTTTTATTTTTTTTTCCCTAGTACACGTTTTGCTGTACTTCGTCGCACTTCCCTAGGACACTGCGCTTGTCTTAAACATATTGTCTTCGTGCACAACGCTTCGTATTTCATCGTTCCAGCTGAGCTGAGTCAGGCTGAACATTCAACTCTTTTCTCATGCTCCATTTCACCACACCCTGTATATCAATTCCAGCGGTCGAGAGAATCTGAACATCGTACCGTTGAAGGCAAAAGTTCGTCAGTTCAGTGGTTCTTCCATTCAGAGGAGCAATCATTAAACGCCGTTGCAGGACCGGGCGTTTCGGCAAAACAATGACCTTCGTGTTAGCAATAACCTGCTGATTGAGTGCCTATACCGCTCTCGTGTTGCATTATTTGTTCTCTGAGGGTAAGGGCTGTAACTGTGGCCAGCGTCAGCCATAGATTTGAGATCCTTATCAGAACTGCGCAGTTCACCTACTGTATTAAATCCACGACGCTGTTAAACTATGCAATCGCTGCTGGCCTCAGACTACCCAGGAAGTGATGCAGCTCGAGTGAGCCCTGAAATTGGGTCTGTGCAAGAAGCATGTGAAGCTCTCCGGTTTGTGCTCTGGTGTTTCCCATAGCTGCACATTTTCACTGTCGACCACTCACGATGCCCGCACAATAGAGCTAACCTTGCACGCGGCAGGAATTCCGCTCTCTTCCTAATTCTGTACGGTGATCCCAAAGAGAGATCGTTCTGGTTCAGTGCATGCAGTCGCTGCAACATTTTCAGTGCCACGGCATGCCATTGAACGAGCTTTTCCTACTCCTTATGTGCGGCTGCTACCGCAACGCAGCTGGGATTTTACAGCTACGCGGCTACTGTCCTCTTGTTCGGAGCGTGGTTTGCTCAGGGAAAAGGCCTCCGAATTGCTCAGCTGCGTGTCGCATGCTTCCGCCCCCTTTGCATGACTCGGTCCTATCAAGCTCCTGAACATTGCCAGATAAAACTCAAGCGCCTGGCGGTATTTCGGCGTCAACCGAAAGTTCCTACTCACCTGCAACCTGCAGGCACAATGCTGCCCAGCTGTGAGCCGTAGGGCACTACGGCTCTAACGGTTGTGAAAGCTGGGGGGATAATGCGAGACTGCAAGAATGCACACCGGGGGATGGTTACCGCGGGAACCACAAGAAGGGTTATTAGGAAACGGGTACGGGGAGAGCGTCAGTGCGCGCAAACCAATTTGGGGGGGGGGGGGGGGGGGGGGGGGCTGCTTTGCGCGCTGGCGTTTCCTGCACTCTCACTGTTTCACGAACTTCCTAACACGAACATCGTCCTGGAAGGCATTTCGAGTTCCTGCGCTGCAGTGAAGAAACCATGATCTGCGTGCGTGTATCCACGCCCAAACTGGTGGCAGGTGGACGTGGCTGGGTGGCGTCACTTTTAAGATTGGGGCTACTTTCAGGCGCCCTCCGGGCCTGAAAGTTCCCCAATCTGTGATCTCCTGTAGATGGGCTGAGTTTGCTGCCAACCGCCCTTCGAGCCCGAGGGTTACCCGAAGGCGCACCCACCGGTGGGTCCCGGGACACTTTCCTTGCACCTCCCAAATTCTATTTCTCCCACCTCTTCACCTAGGGCCCAGGGTGGGCTCTGTATAAGGCGCTCGCTGTAAAGAGTGTTCTATACCTATACATACATATGCGCACGTTGCTTTCAAATTATTTGTCTCAATATATCGCGAAATGGCGTCCCTCATAGCCTGAGTCGCTTTGGGACGTTAAACCCTATAAACCGAACCATATCGCGAAATGAAAGTGCCTCAACAGCTGTGCCTTAATATCTCGTCACGAAGCGGTAACCGTATAGTGTGAGCTTTTATTACCTGGTATAGCACCAGCTCTAGCACGGGAGCGGGATAGAAGAGTGAGGAGGAGGAACCGCATTTGTACATTCTCCCAGTTTTCTAAAATCCGTGCTGCCGTTTCTGTAGAGCTTAGCGCTTGTAATGAACGGCTGCACGCCGTTGGGCGGCCTTGCAGGTCCCAGCTCCGGTGGCTTCAATGTTCGCGGCCTTGTTGCGACGCGTTTCTTCCAGGAGTGCAATCTCACTTGGCATTGGCCTCCGTGAGCGGGCTTGTCTGTTTCTGCGTTGCGCTTTACCTGTCAGGCTGTGCTTGAAATGTTTACTAGGAAGTTGTTTAAGGTATACCAGTACGAACTGCTTGCTTAAGAGTGACTATTTTTACAGCGTCAACGATGACAGACGACACTAAAAGAACTACACAACACAAGCGCTGGTTTTCCCTCCACGTCAAACCTTGGCCCCTGACACGCACATTGATTCTGTCCTTATTTTTCATTTGTGTGGTGCCTGATACATCCATGCGATAGAAAAATTAAACCTGCTCTTCTCGTCGTAACCTATTCTGTATTTCAAATGAAAGCTATGATTATTTCACTGCTTTTTATTACACGCATTCATATTTTTCTGCATTTTATTTATAATTTAAAGTAATTTTTAACGAAGATCCTGAGATCCATTCAAGTCAAATCCCCGTGACTTCTTGTCTCCTCCATCTGTGCATATAAGGATGCGAAATATCCTGAAATTGTGTATTTGTGCTTATATAAACTATAAGTAAAATAAATGTTATAGGGTGAACTGCAAGGCTTGTTTTTGGTGTTCTTCATTTCAGTTCTGCTCCACATTTGTGCAAGGCGGACGTTTCCTACAGATCAGGCAGCAGAGTTGATGGAGGTAAAGAGTACTTCGCACGCCAAAGAACTAGCTCGACGTTATGTTTAATAAGCTCGGATTACCCGTCGCAGTGTTATCTAAACTATTCGCTAATCATACCCAGCCCCACACATGCGCAAATGTGGTCCCATACAAGGCTAACCAAAGCACAGAGGTCTTCGAAACAGTTTTTTCTTCATGCGCTCAACAGCTCAACAGTCTATAGATAAAATAAAATGGCGTCATGCTTCGATTGTATGTCTCACTCGATTTTGTTCTGTACATTTCCGAAAAATGTTTCGAAAAAAATTTGAATATTGGAAAACTTCAAGGTACTAGTATAGAAATATTGAATGCAATGGTCTATTTTTCTTATATGTAGCAAAATCTTTTATAGTGTTTCCATCACTCGCATCGAGCACTTAAAACTGTCATAGGAAACCAGTGTGGAATGTTTTTGGCGGTAGCAAAAATGTTAATAGCAAAAGCATTCAAGCCTGCCGATGGGCAATGTTTTTATAGCGAAATCTTAAAATACATGAAAAAATTGCGCTCATAAACTGCTTCGCGCTCAAAAATGCTTTTGTCTAGAAATGTTGGGTATGTTAAGGCCGCATTTTGTTCTCTGATATCAGTGAAAAAAAATTAGGTGCATCATGACCTCGATTACGATTTGCGACGTGAAGTGTGCAGGTACACTTGCCAGTAAACATGTAGATTATTTACAGCTCTTATCAGACCGATCATCAGGCGCCTGCATATTTTTATTCCTCCTCGTTTTCGAAAGGTTCCATCTGTTTGTTTTTTTATCTTAATTAAGAGACGCAGCTCTAACCGGACTACTCATTTATTCACGGGTCTCTCCTGTCAAGTGCACGTAAGCGTAAAATTGCCTCAGGTGTGCTTGCTTATGTTTGTGGTTCTGCGTCTGCTGAAAAAAAAAACAACAATCTCAATGCTGAAGTGAATGCAGTAAACAGCTTGTTGACGACAGCTATTTTTATGTATTTTCCGATTGCTATCTGAAAGATCTATCCTTGTACTTTTTGCTTCCATGATTTGGCGGCCTCATCGATAACAAACTGCGCCAAAATAATGCAGACAAGGTCACTCGTGAAACTCGCTGTTGCCATGCGGTTCTGCTCGCGTTAGAAACACGAAGCCGTACGCGCAGCATTTTTCTGTCCTCATCTCCAAAGTTCCGAGACCTGTGTACTCGCACGCAAACATTTTTCTAAAATAGTTTTGTGTTGTTCTTTCTTTCTTCCGTGGCATTCTGACCGCGTGACACTCGTTTCCCTCTCATTGTTTCGTTTTATTTTCACCCTTTACAGACAAATATTCGGACCCTTTCACTCTTCTTTCCACCACATTGTCACCCTTCTCGCCTTTTTTGTCCCCGCCGTCCTGACAACAATACATTTTTAGTATTTGAAAAGGCAGCACGAGAAGACACACTCATAGTCGTATTTACATCTGGCTAGCCATTGTCGCGCTTGTGGATGAAGCCCAGATTCTTTAGAACGCTGCCATCTTATCACGTCACCATCAAAAACTTATACGAAATATCATAATATCCTTTTAGATACGAATAAACAAAGAAGTGTCCGTCAGCAATGCCCCAGCAGTTCTTAAAGGCAAGGAATGTGAAAATCTCGAATGCCAAATGATGGACCACTAGCATGTACAGTTCCGAACTGGTTTTACCAGGAATTACGGGTGTGAACAGATGTGCTATTATGACGTTTTTTTTTATCAATTTGTGCCCTTGAGTTTTCTTGTTTCAACAAACAAGGACGCCAACCAGTAAAAATTAATCTGAAGGCCTTTCGACGCCCAGAACGGGGGTCTTGTTCTCAATGGAATAACACCAAAAACTTTTTGGTGTGATTCCATTGAGAACACGGCCCCCATTCTGGGCGCCGAAACGTCAACTTCAAATTTCTTTTTACTGGTCGGCGTCTCTGTTTTTTTAAATGTATCCTCCCGGCCAGACGGGATTCCGTCACACTCTCGACATCATCAATTTTCTTGTTCCCATCTCTAGTACGCCACTGCACCAACTCTCCAGCTCATGTCTGCGTTGTTTTTACTTTCCTTCATCCGACGATTGAATTTCGAACCTTTATAAATGACGCCTCTTTCAAAGTGCTTTCTCATGTGCTCGCATTTGTTCTATGTACTGCATCTTCATCTAACAGTCGCTACTAACACTAAGGCTCTATAAGAAATTATTTACATATATGGCATCAATAGGCACAAAGCTGTGGTTTCTTCTACTTCTTTCTTCATTTTTATAGCGATAGCTACATTACGGTAGCATTTCGAGACTTCAGCGTGGCGGCGCCGCCACCACGCTGTCACGTGGTTGGTCACGTGGTGCGGAGGAGCTGCCGGCGGCGCGGCGCCGTGGCTGATCACGTGCTTCGTCACGTGGTTGATCACGTGACCAAGTTCCACTCAGCCAGCTGTTGCTATGGCGTCACTCCAGGTTTAAAGAGAGCTAAACTACCGCCATTTATTTTATCTAACCTTTTAAATTGCCTATAAACAATTGCGGCAAGAAAATAAAACTGAGTCTAAACTAGTTATAGTTCTGAAATTCGCGATTAGCGTGTTAAAATATCATTCTTGGATATTCTGCTTTTATATGTACGCGAAAAAGAATGAAAATGTGTCCTGAGTATTGAACGTGAGAATAAAAGTTCAACTGAAGAATGAAGCTAAAGCTCTGCAGTTTATTGCAGTGAATTAAGAACAGTGACTCTGTATCGTTCGCATTTCAACACTATCGCAACATCTGCGATCATGAGATCAAGATATTACGCGTTAAAAAATTCTGGGAGACTACTAATTCTACTAAACAGTTTGTTTTGCCGCCGTCTACTGTGACATCGTATGTGGATTACGCATATTGTTATAATGATATAGAGAGGACTCCGGGTCTTTCCAGCCTCTTGCGCAGCGGACGGTAATCGTATAATTTCTCACAGTCCCCATACAACACAGTCCACAATTTCCCGGATGTGCTTTTTTTCAGTTTTTATTAAACCCTCGAAATCATCTGGGTAGTTCCCGAATTCGCGGCACGAAGTTTCTCTCTCTAGTATGAAAAGCGTTCGAAAGTTTTCATAACTTGTACGAAACAACTTAGGTTATTGAGAATTCCCTGTGCTGTCATCAACAATAGACGGGCGCCGACAGAAGTGAACTCCGTGTTTCGCCATCAGCCTACTCTCCAGACTCGAGGTCAATAGTCTTAATGCATCGACGCATTTAACACTCACGATTGCGCCACGACCGAGACCTCGAACTTTTTTCTTTTTTCTATGTCGGTACGTTCGTCCACACCACTTGAACACTCGCGAAAATAAAATACACTCTAGAGAATTTTAGGTCTAGCTGGGTTTTGAACCGAAGAACCTCGGGTGCGCAACCTGAACCGTGTGTGGAGTTTTGAACAGCTCGGCTTTCGCCACAAGGTACCTGCGCATATTTCTATAGGGGGAATTTCTACTTCCAGAAAAAAGTGGTCGAAGTTGAGCGTTGAGAAGCGGAGGGCTCATGACATAAAAACAGCGCGCAGAAACGAGAAAGGAAGCCAACAAACACAAACGCCGCATGGACTCGACATGAATGTAATGGACTATGTTCTACTGTGACTGAATATGTGCATAGATGGTGACTTCTGGAGTGGACTATGTTCTGCTGTGAGTGAATGTGTGCATAGATGGTGATGCGAGAGTGGAATATGTACTATTTTAAGTGACTGTGCGCATAGCGGGGTAGATCCGACAGGTTCTAGGACATTATTGACATAGAAGTGACGACACGTTGGAGCAATTGCCGGAAGAACAAGCAAGTCTAATCCAACCTGTAGCGTACAACAACTCAACTCAACTCAACTCGATTTCAACCACAAAGAAAAATAATTTGGACGCGTCATGAAAAAAGACGAAAGGGTTAGAAGAGACGATGACGTAAAACGTTTATTTGGTCCAATAAGAAATGTGCCTCGTCCGGACGCGGCCCTCAGTCCAGGGCTCCTGCAGCGACTGCCGTGTGCCTAGCCCTCTCTACCAGCTTGTGCTGATCGACCACGTCCGAGATTTACAGCACAGCTTCCCACAAGGTGGAAGTGGAGCTGGGAACAGGGGGAGCTGCAGCTGAGCTGGCAGGCCCAGGTGATGTGGTATAGGGAACGAGGTTCCTTACAATGTGAGCACAAGTTAGGGTGGAGAAGAGGCGAGAAATGGTTCGAGGAGCGATTTCGACTTGCGCCACGAATGCCTAGATGTCTCAAAAGCGCATCCGAGCTTTTGACGCGTCGAAGCGCCACCAGTATTGCTTTCCCGAGCAGTCGGCGAGAGTCGAGAAGCGACGAGCACTTTACACATTAACGTTTCGAGCATGTATTCCAGCCAAGCCTTCGCGGCTCCATTGAAAACTCGGCCACGGAGAAAGCTCGGCCGGTGTACGAGGTCTCCCTTGAAGTCGGCGCCGGTTACTTGATCGCCGTCCTGAACGGCAGCACGAAAAACAAGCGCAATGAATCGAATGTATTAATGGTTGCTTACTGACAACGCTCGGTGTCTACAAATGGCAAGAAAACGCATCGCAGCACGCATGCATGCCTGCAAGGCGGTTGTCCAGACGTTGCTCGGATTAGGACGCAACTTTTTTTTTTCAGCGCCACCTCTCAAGTGACGGTTCACTAAAAATTCATAGGCGATCCTCGGCGGATCGTTTGAATGTGTTATCAGCCAAACGTTCATTAGATCACAGGGTGACACTCTAAAGTTCTAGATGGTATTTAAGTTCGTCATATCTGAGGTTCGTCATATCATGAAAGTTCGTTATATTCGAGAGTAACACAAGCCGCAAGTTCGGGATAGCCGAGGGTAAGCCAGAAAAGTTCGTTATATCTGAGCTGGCATACCATACTAAGGTTCGTTATGTCTGAGGTTATATCGGCCTTGCGTATAAATACTGGAAGATATCTACAACAGCTGCACAGCTTCCATAGTCCCTCCATAAAGCCACCAATAAAATTCCAATCACGAAAGGTGTCAGGCAGGGAGACATGATCTCTCCAATTCTATTCGTCGCCTGTTTATGGGAGGTATACAGAGGCTTCCAGGCTATAATATAATTCGATTTCCAGGCTATAATACACTCTTTCTTAACCGAAGCTCAAAACGAGGTGGGGACGTCGCCCTTCTAGTAAAAGAAAGCTATTCGTGCCATATCTTGCCGGAACACAGTCTGAGCGACGAGAATATTGAAATGCTTACAGTCCAATGTAGCCGTCAATCACTTACCGTCGTTTACCGCCCACCACAAGGCAATATGAATGAGTTCCTTCGTGTTTTTGAAAAAGAAATCACTTTTTTGTCAGATAATTTCTTATCTTGTATAGGAGGTGATTTTAATATAGACATGGGTGTTAACAGTCCTGCACAACAAGAATTCACAACATTGCTTCAAGCCGCTAGCTTCCAGAACGTTATAAATAGCCCAACACGCATAACTTCCACTTCAAATACCATTATCGACCTTTTCATCACAAATATGATGTGCCTCTCAGCGCAGGGCGTTTTGCAGTAGACATCAGTGACCATCTGCCTATTTTTCTGCGCGTTCAGACCAAACCCCTCTCAACACAAACCTTTAATTCACGTCGGCAGTGTATTTCCCAGAAAAACCTTGAAACATTTAGAAGTCGCATAGAGCTAGTAGACTGGGAACCTGTTTTCCTAAGCACCGACTCGGATGCTGCCTACACAGCTTTCTTGCGACTCTTTTTACCAATCTATCACGAATGTTTTCCTACTGTTGAAGTAAAACTGCCGAAAAACGCTCGCAAACCATGGATGTCCCCTAGACTTATAAGACTTGTAAAAAAGAAGCACAGGATGTTTGCTGAATTTATTAGGACAAGGGATACTTCACTATTGCCCCGTTTTAAAGCATTTCGGAACTCTTTGAACAAAGAACTCAAAACAGCTAGGACCACTTACCACAATAACCTTTTTGGTAAGGAACTCTCCAATCGCCCTAAAGAAAAATGAAAGCGCCTTAATCTACTTCTGAATAGAATTACACATGCAAATAACATGACAAGTTTAGTAGTTGATGGAACTAACCTGAGTGGGTCTCGTTTGGCCGGTGCTTTTAATAAATTTTTTACTACCGTTGGCAGTCGGTATCACAGCCCTGACTTCTCAAAATTTCTGGGTGATAAACTTTCACAATCCCTCTTCTTTGAACCTACAGATGAAAATGAAGTGTACTCTATTCTAAAAAACTTGAGAGACACGACAGGCTTAGACTCTTGCGATCTCCAGAGTCGCCCAATAAATTATGTCCTGCCTTCAATAGTTCCCTGCTTAACGCATATATATAACACGGCGCTCACTACAGCCCACTTTCCTGCTGATATGAAACTTGCTAGGGTGGCAGTAATCTTCAAAAAGGGGGATAGATATAATTTAAGTAATTACAGGCCCATATCGGTCTTATGTTTCTTCTCCAAGGGGCTAGAACGCGTAATTCATCATCGAACTCATAATTTTCTTCTAAAGCACTCTATTATAAATGACTGCCAATACGGGTTTACCAAGAACAAATCAACAGAACATGAATTGCTTGATCAAAAAGAATATATATTAGGTAATATTGAATCCCAGAAGCTCACTCTTGGAATCTTCGTAGATTTCAGCAAGGCGTTTGATACCCTCAATCATAGCACCCTCTTTGCAAAACTTGAACATTATGGTATACGTGGCCATGCCCTCAACCTTTTCAAGTCATATATGTCCTCACGTTCACAATATGTTGTCATCAATAACTGCCGCTCTGATGTCCTACAAATTTCAAATGGAGTGCCACAGGGTAGCCTCTTGGGTCCTATACTTTTTAACTTATATATAAATGACATCACTAATATAAGCAACGAGATAAAATTTACTATTTATGCTGATGACACCACTTTGTTCTGTTCCTCCACTGACATTAACCAATTAACCGATTCAGCGAACTTAGCATTGACTGCTCTGAAGGAAGGGTCATCCTCAAACTCCTTGACAGTAAATAAGGAAAAAACAAAGGCGATAATATTTCATGCTAAGGGCAAGTTGGTAGAGAATGCACCGCCTATCTTTTTCAGTGGCGCACAAACTGAATATGTTGAATCATTCACATCACTTGGCGTAGACTTTACCCCGTCAATGTCATGGGATGCTCACATAAACAAGGTCTGCATCAAGCTCTCTAAATTCATAGGTATCGTCTCTCGCCATAAATATATCTTACCTACAAAGACAAAACTTGACCTTTACTATGCATTCTTTTTTTCATACTTGGGGTACTGCTATTTGGTATGGGGAAATACTACAGCGTCCAATTTGCAAAAACTTTTTCTTCAACAGAAGAAAATGCTACGAGTCATTACAAATTCCTGCTATGACGCCCCAACTCGCCCCATTCGAATAAAATACAAAATAATTCCAGTTCCTAGGTTGTTTGTGTACAGGTTTGCCTGTTTTTATAAAAAACAGACTGCAAGAGATGACCCCTTTTTGTCCCGTATTGTGCAGCTGGTACCACACAACACGCCGTATACCACTAGAAACGCTGAAATGTTTTCGGTGCCCAGATGTAGAACAAACTATGGTTTTGCTATGCTGAAATATATACTACCAAGATGTTTGAACTCTTCTCTTTATAACAATATAAACACAATGTCTTTTCGTGCACATCGTGAAACTTTTATTGATTAGGTTGTATCAGTACTGAAATACATATGTCGACCGTTTTTTTCTTTCCTTGTCATTGTTTAATATATCTAACCCCCAACCTGCATTATAGCACAATCTGTTTTGTTTGAGATGTGAATTGTTATTTGTATGCCGCAAGAACAGCCGCTGCTGTCATCGTCCACTTTTTCGGGTGACGAAGCCCGTCAAGCAGTTATTGTGAACCGCTTTTATTTTGTCACCCACGCTTTCTGTAAATGGCAAAAAGCGAAATAAACAAAAGTGAAAGTGAAAAGTGAGAAGAGTTGGATTTAGAGTTTATGGAGAATACCTTAGTAATCTGCGATTCGCTGATGACATTGCCCTTTCTTAGTCGCTCAGGGGGTGAACTGCAAAACATGATCAATGAGATAGACAGGCAGAGCAAAAACGGTTGGTCTAAAAATTAATATGCAGAAAACTAAAGTAATCTTCGACAGTTCTGGAAAGAAACAACACTTTACAATTGGTAGATGGATGCTGCATGTGGTAAGGAAATACATCTACTGAGGGCAGGTAGCGACCGCTGATCCGAATCCCAAGAGCGAAATAACTAGAAGAATAAGAATGGGGTTGAACGCATTTGGCAGGTTCGCTCAGATCATTAATGGCAGTTCGCCAATGTCCCTCAAGAGATAAGCTTATAACACCTGTATCTTACAGGTACTCACCTACGTGGCAGAAACACTGAAGATAACGAAAAGGGTTCAACTTAAGTTGAAGATAACGCAGCGAGCCTCTTACAATTTACAATTTACAACAGTTGTAAATTCAGCGCCTTCGTGTGTCTCGTCTCGTACTCTGTGTGTGTTTTTAGCGCTGGTTTTTAATGTAACTTTAAGACACCGGAAGCGGGCAGAATGGGTGAGGGAACAAACGCGGGTTAATGACATGCTAGTCGAAATCAAGATGAAGAAATGGGCTTGGGACGGGCATGTAATGTGAAGGCTAGATAACCGCTGGCCTTTAAGGGTAACGGAGTGGATTCCAAGAGAAGGCAAGCGTAGCAGGGGGCGGCAGAAGGTTAGGTGGGCGGATGAGATTCGGAATTTTGCAGGCATAGCGTGGACGTAGGTGGCAAAGAATAGGCTTAATTGGAGAATCATGGGAGAGGCCTTTGCCCTGCAGTGGGTGTAGTCAGGCTGATGATGATGATGATGATGATGATGATGATGATGATGATGATGATGATGATGATGATGGTGGTGGTGGTGGTGGTGGTGGTGGTGGTGGTGGTGGTGGTGGGGGTGGTGATGATGATGATGATGATGATGATATGTGATGTAATATGCTATGTTCATACGTAGCCCGGTGGCCAGGTTGCCACCAGCCACTGAGTACTGACAGACGGCGGTTGCCATTCCCGCTTGCATTTACCCCTCTAATGCTAAAGCACTAACAATCTGTCGATGGTAGTGATGCACGATTTCCTGTAATTAAATTCGCATTATCTTCACCCAAGGTAAAAAAATGAGTGAAGAGCCACACGCCAAAGACTGCAAGTCATCAACATGGGCCGTTGATGGCGTCCTTTTAAGCAATCAAGAGTTGCGACATGAACGTGAACTGAAAGAAACACGTCGTAAGCACGCGTCTAATGCCTCACCCCTCCTTCATGTCATCTCTTCAGACAGTTGAAACAGGGAAAAGTTGTTGTTTTCAGTTTTACGTTGTTGTGGAATCACAACACGTATTAAGGATACACAGTTCCTACTGCGCCGTACGGTGTGTGTAAAGGTAGCGAAAACATAATTTAAATTCAGGCAGAGCAGCAAAACAAGTATGGCTCAAACGAAGCAGAATGGTGTGATTTCAACTCGCTCTGATTTTGAATGACCTTCGGCGCCGCCTTTGGTGTCATTCGAACTGCGGGATACATTCAGTTTCGCCAGTTCACTTAATTCCTCGTATTTACAGACGTCAGCAGCCCATGAGGAAAGTTGTAGAAAAAAAAAATGACTTGGAAAGGCCTGTGTCCCCTTTGCTAATTCGTGTGCATACGTACAAATATCTAACTTAAAATTGAAATCGGGTGAAAAACAAATGAATAAACAGATAAAATACGCGTCATGGTAATCAAGCAATCCAACGAAGGTAAAAATCAGAATGCTAGTTTTGTTAGAGTGAACCGACCGTTGATAACCTTGATCAAGGAATGTCCTGTGACGCCCGTATAGAATAATAAAACTTGAGGACCGCATTCAACAACAAACAGCAGAGCGACGTTCTTAGTGCAGAAGTTGGCAGTCTCCTGACATCGTTGACGCGACACATGTTAATTATAGAGCTTCAATGTGCTCTTAAAACTTAGTTTGACAATCCTTTCGCTTCCAGCGACCAGATGAGATACGTCAGGAACGTTTTAGCATACGCTAAAAAAGTGGGAAAAATCATGAACACAGCCGCAAGACTGCCTAGAAATAGCACAATCGTAACTATGAAAAAAAAAAACATTGTAGCCGCGCCTTGCGACAGTAACCGCGCCTTCCTTAATGTTTCCAATCCTCCTGTCGAAAGAGAATAATAGAAACAAAAACAAAACACCGGCTTTTCGCTTCTCAGAAGAGGGTTGTCGTTTGCCTTGAGCGCGGGAAATGTGTGTTTTGTTTATATGATCAAGTAATGTACATGTGACGTAGGCGCAATTACACGCTTGATGACTGCGAGCTTGCTACCAGATGCGCGTGGGATGACGCACACTGTATCTTTCGGTGTATAAGCCACGCCTTCTTTTTATCTTGGCAGAGTGTTGTCGCATCCACTTTTATGCGTACCTTTCTTACGCATAAACTGCGCGGTACGCTTTTTTTCGCAGGCTACACGAAAGCTTTTTTTTCTTATTTCAAGGTGAATTTATCGCTTCACGCTTCTACTGAGCAGTGCGACGGCCGCAATGGTACAATTTCATCGAGTATATCTTAGGTTATTAAGACTTCCTGCAGCTAGAGAGTGAAGGTGGGGCTTGCGAATCACAGAACGACGCAAGTTATACGCCGGAAAATGCAACATACTTTGTGAGCTACTAGGTTCACCGTCTATCACGAAAAAAAAAATTGTTAATAAAGGCCGCGCGCCCACTTTCGTGAAGACCTTTATTCTCTTACTGGAGGCGGCATACGTGTCATGTTTCTTCGTGCCCCACAAAGTAGTCGGGGACACCGAGCATGCTGCTCGGAGACCGCTGCTCTTTTGCTACTCCTTTTTTTTTAAACTACACTAATTGAGGCCACATTTCTTTACAGTTACCCGCATTAGTAAACATACGTCGTGAATGTGTGCGTATGCTATAGTCATAGTCTGTAGCTTTTCGAGATTTTTTTTTCATTTCACAGACACTTTCGGCTATTGGCGCGGCGCTAGCTGCGCTACTCATGGCAGATGGGCCACCTTTTTGGCAGCGGTTTCCTGCCATTGGCCACCTTTTTGGAAGGGGGTTTCCTGCCATTGGCAAGAAACCCATTTCCAGTCAATGGCGTCGACCGATTCTCATGAGCCTGCAAGCGTGACAATGCAGGGAGCGGCAGATTGTCACGCCACTCTCTGCACTGTCGCGCTAGCAGGCTCATGAGAATCAGCCGACGCCATTGGCTGGAAGGGGGGGGGGGGGTCCTTTGAAGGGGAAAGCCGCTTCGTTCTTGAGTTGTATCCGACTATAGCTTCCTTAGTTGTCACCACGTGGCGCATAATTTTGAGCGTTCTAAAATAGATCGTTGAAATCATTCGTTACTTAATAAAGAAAAATAATGACCGACAGCCTGAAGAACAAGACGTGATAGGCCGCTAGGCATACAGGCTGGAGGATAAAGGCTGGGCGCTGTCTGGCAATGGCGAGGTGCCGGGTTTGATACCCAGTTCCTCTAGGTTCTGAGCAGGTATCCGTGCAGTACAAGCAATCACCCGCCTTAGAAGCCAGGCTCGGCTTTTCAGGGGTGAAATGCATGAAGAGAAGGGTCTTTTCTCCGCTCTTCCCACGGATTTCTCTATAAAGTGCCATTTAAAGCCCACAGCGAGAAGGTTTATTTATTTTTATTTTATAAATGCTGCAATCACCATGCGGTGATTCTAGTTGGGTGATACAAGCGTATTACATACTATGGCATCTACAAAAAATGCACAGGTTAATAAAACTGATATTTGAATAAATAGAAAGCAAATAAGTTAGGATTCATTAAAAAATAAAAATTACAAATTAGGTTACACCAAATAACAAAAACATTGTCGCTGCGGAGACGACACATACAAACTAATTTCACTGTAAACATGATAAGAAACAAGTTAATGTTGGCGCAGAGACGACGTAATTTTTAGCTGATTCCAGTCTCTTATGATGTGTGGGAAGAACTAATACTTGAAAGAGTTGTTACGCGAGGAAAAGAGAGTTATATGGAGATTATGCATTTGCCGAGTAGCGTATCCGGATGAGAAAGATATGATTTATGTTATGTCAATTTCGTAATGCGCCTTAATTTGTTGATATTAGAAATTCAATCGCGAACAACGATTTTTTTTTTTTTTTGCCAGAGAAGAAAGATTAGCCCCCTTTAAAGTTTCTGTACCAGAAGTTCTTGTGAATGTGTTACAAACAAAACGCGCGGCTCTTTTTGTACCTGTTCTAGTTTTGAGATATTCGCTTTTGTAAAAGAACCTCATATGACTACAGCGTAAATTAAAATAGGCAACCGAACAAATTTGTATGCCAAGAGGCGAACTGAAAGAGAAGAGCACCTAAGTGCTCGCTCGAGGAAAAAAGTTTGTAGTTAGCGTTTGCAGTACTAAATGGTTCATTTTTTTTTCTATCTTCAAAACAAATTGAAAGAGTGCGTGCGTGTTTTTAAGTGTGGAATCAACGGAAGGGCCCGCTAAGTCAGGTAAGAACGGTGAACGGTAAACAAAATTCTCGGTGCGCATGAGTTTAGGCAAGCAAGCCTTAGCTTCTTGTGGGTTAAGCTACGTGCTTCCTAAAAGACTAAGCATTTACATCTGCCCGGCAGCTCATCTTTCAAGCACCTGATTCCAATGTATAAGGCATAGCAAGCTGTTGATTTTTCTCTGGAGCTTCAATGCTGTTGAACAAAAAACTTCGCGGGGCTGTCTTTTAGCAAAACATATTATACGGACTACACATGGATGCCTCCACTGACAGCAATCAAAAGCAGTCGGGTTTCTTTAAGTTCTAAAGCGACACCATAATTAGCAGAGTGCTATGCGGGTCGATATTGTCAGATTAATTAAAAAGACTAGCGCATAGGACTAGGACAAACTATTCCTAAGATAGATCTTTGTGTGTGTGACAAGGAAAGAGAAAGCGTGCTTACGCAGTTATCGCCTTCCTTGCTAATATGGTAAGCCTAGCATATCACACGATGCAGCCTCATATTCCTCCCCTAGCAAACACTCACGTGGCAACAAATGCTGGCACCCGGCCAAAATTGACTTAAATTGTTTGGCCAGAAAACAACCCCCCGCTAATGAATCAACCGCTGCATGGTGCTTTCGTTGCCAGTCGTTTAGGCAGCGTCCCGACTGCTCGACATGTCACTTCCCGCAGGAAAGTGGGATGTGGTATACGTGCCAGTTCAGCAAGGTACAAACTTGCATTCACGGTTTATTGTACAGGCTGGCTTCTTTTCCTCGTTCACGGCTTTGCGCATGCGCACTAGCTTTTCAGAAGCAGTGAACAAAACGTGTTCACCGCAATTGTCTCCAATTTTTTTTTTCAGCCAGTGGGATAGCTAGTGCACGTACTGTATGTCTGTTTGCCTCGACTTTTTTGCACTCTTTTTCGGCTGCCATGACATAGCGCGCACCTGCTCTCATTTCTTTCATCGGGCATTCTGTCACAGCCGTCTCTGTTTCACAAGGAAAACAGGCCTTGGCCAACCTGTAGTGTTTTTGATTAATCATGAACGACCAACTCGCTTAGATTTCTGCCGTGACTGGCATTGTCAACTACGGCAGTATGGCGATGAAAAGTGAACCCACGCGGGTGTCTCGTAACAGCCACCAATGTACCGTGAGCTTCAGCCGAGGTCAACGTGTTGGCTTGTTTTCGAGCTCTCGTGTTTACCCGGTCACGTGTGAGGGGTATCAGATGAAAATGCGCCCCGCCCAAAGTGTGTCAGGCATGCGCGTCGCCACGCGGGAGGCGAAATGACGCTCCCCAACATCGTCTAAACTCTGTATGACGTAGCTCTCGTAATGACCTCTGATCGGCGGTTTCCTCCTCACTCGGACGACGGCTGAAGTCGAGTCATACGCAGACTAAGCGACGCTCACGACTCAGGTATGCGACAGCAATTTAGAAGTGGCGCATAGCGGCATCTTCCATAGGATTAAAAAGTGAGAATGCTCACAGAGAGAATGCAACAGAATTAGAGGAAAGACAAGGAGGTCAACCGCAAGGGTATTCCGGTTGGGTACTCTGCACGGGGGGCGTAAAAGAGAAAAAGAGAAAAGACAAATGCAGTCGGCAGCAAGGACACTAAGCTGAGATACGAGCGCTAAAAGTCAGGCCACCGCAGCAGATGCCTCATGCAGTAACCCAGCGTTTCGGGCGTACACTTGCAAATTTATTCGTTCTTGTTGATCCGGTAAACAGGCGCTCTACGTTCGTCGGACAGCTTATAGAAGCACCACAGCAAAATTATGCCACTTTCTCTGAACCCGAGAAATAATGAGTGTGCTAAGTTTTTATGTTTCCCGAGAACACTGTCGCACCGCATTAACACTTGGACAGGTGGTAGTGCGGACTCCTGAAGCTTGGGCTTGTCCTTTTCCTGCTTCAAGTGGCGTGCGAAGGAACTTCAAGGGTGCTTCAGACGCAATAATTCCCCTCTATTAAGCGCTTCGTATTGCTTCTTGTAGTCGTCATTCATATTCCTGCCGACGGCTTACAGCCAAACCGTCTGAAATACAGTGAAAAGCTACCCGCCACGCCCTTTCTTGCGCTTGTAGTGACAGGGTGTTCAATCACAGCACGAGTGTGTTGCCCTCCGCTTCTTCCTGGCACTGCGAGAGGAATGCGTAATTGCGCAAACCACGCGAATCAGCTTGCTGAAGGCTAAAATAAAAGAAACTCGCCGTAATCGTAAATACCAGCAGCACTTGTGCGACTCCCCGCCGGAAAAACCCACAAAGCGAACATTCTTTCACGCAAAAGCCCGAGGACGCTGCGAAAAGAATTTACCTCGAATAAACACCTAGTCGTTAAAAGTGAAAGCTCGAAGAGTATATTCCTTCACAGCAACAGCTGTGCAATGGACAGCGCCTGGAGTCAACAACGTCAGCGCGCTTTTTCAAAAACAGAATCTCCGCGTGCACCCGCTGGTCATTGCGTATGTCGACTCCTCCTGTATTTCGATGCGAGCCACGCCGTTTCCTCGCAAAAAGAAAACCCGTTTAGACGCCTCTGTTTGTTTATTTTGCGCGATTTAGCAACACTCAAGCGCCGCAGGGGCTCCCATCATAGCATGAGCCGCTGACTTTGCATCGCGATGCCTTACAGAAAGCGCCGCCTCGCTGAGAAATGGAAAAAAGCTCACAGGACGCTTACCACTGTGTTAGGTAAGATTCAGCGACTGCTGGAGAAGTAGTTTCATTTTACGGTATATTTAGAGCGTTCTTTTTGGTTTTTCCCACATATTGGTTCTTCGAATAGCTCTCCTCTCCAGCCCGCCGCTGTAGGCACGCGGGGCTATACCCTCCCGCTTCCACGGTGACCGCCCTCCGAGAGGTTCCCATGAAAATTACCCTCCAGTTGTTAAGCGGACTACTACTACTACATCGGCGTGAGACCAAGGAACGGGCACTTAACAGTTGTTACTGTAGAAGCTGCTCGCCCATTTCCCGTGGAATTTCGCAGGAGGTAGCAGGAGAGGCGGGAGAGGGCTTGTTGGCCGAAACAGGATGAACTTTGTCGCATTGAAATAAAGGAGGCTTCGCGATCGTCACGAAGTTGAGCCATAGAAAAGTTGTTTACGATAAAGAGCATTGCTAGTGTCTTTTGATACTTTTCTACTGGTGATGGAACTTCGGCGTAAAAGAACTTGGTACGCCGTCTGGAATCACCACGCCGCGGCACCGTATAGATAGGCGGCTACGGCCTTTTATTTGAGGTTACGCCGCGGTGGCTCAATGCACTGAGCCACCACGGCGGCGCCTCAAATAAAAGGTTATGGCGCTCAGCTGCTAACCCGAAAGACGCGGGTTCGTTCCCGGCCGCGGCGGTCGAATTACGATGGGGGCGAAATTCTAGAGACCCGTGTACTCTGCGATGTCAGTGCACGTTAAAGAACCCCAGGTGGGCGAAATTTCCGGAGCCCTTCACTACGGAGTCTCTCATGGCCTGAGTCGCTTTGAAACGTCAAACCCACATAAACGTAAACCTTTTATTTCAAAGAAAATTCTGAACCATTTAGTATTCACATGGCCTCAGAGATAATTGACAGCGCTCTGCTGCCCAGTCGAAAAATACACAAGGAAACCTTCTGTCGTTGCAACCGATATTCTTGTGGTATTTGAGGGCTTCCGTTGTTGTATCGATAGAAATGTTTTTCGAAATTACATTGTCCTGACCGGAATTGCGCAGTCACCTGTCGTAGCGATAGATCTTGATCTGTCGCTACGAAAGTAGCAACACAATACTGTTGAAGTTGCTGTCCTTGAGAAATTGAGAAAGGAAGATAGAGGACGACAGAAAGTTTTTGTCGCATTTTGCATCCGACTCCGTCATCAGTCTTGATTGGGCTGTCCTGTAGAAATATTAAAACTCTTGCCTGAACAGCACTTTGTAAATGTGGGAAACAAATGAGAAAGCGTGCTATTTCAGACTGTACGCTTATTTTTATTAAACGTACGGCTTCTTTATTACATGCCGGACAGAGCAATGTCTCTCCATGTGCCATTTCTTTCATTGCAGAATGACGGCGTCCTTTCGGTCTACGATGGCCGCTGTCGTAGCGGCAGGGCCTGTGCCAAATTCCAGGCGAAGTTTCATGAGCAGTGAAAGCTGTCAAGGGAACCTTTCATTGCCGATAAATCGATTAATTTGGGTGCTCTGATGTAACTGCGCGAAGGGGAGTGTAACTAATGTAGAACTAACGTCAGAACTAATGTTGGGACTTCTTCGCTGGGACTCTAGTGTCGGTCATAAAACAGATTTAGGTCTTCTTTTATTGGGCCTTTCATCGCACAAAAACGGAATTTGGTATTTGGTCAATTTCAGGCTAAGGTTAGTTTTATGCTACCTTACTTTCAAGACTAAATGAATCTGGCACTGAAAACTGAAACACATTTTTTCCGCCGTGTGCGTGTTGGGGGGGCTGGAGAAAGGGGGTTGCTAAAGCAACTAGTTTCACGCCAGAGCTATAGGTTTCTGCACGCCTTTAGTGAAATAACTACGACCAACAACGAAGATGATGATGATGAATCTTTATGGCGCAATGCTATCTGTGGCCAAAGAGTGCTACGGCACAAAGTTTTATCTTCAACTCAAGCTGGAGTCAAAGATCTCATTTCCCAAGCATTTCACTCTAAAGAAGCCGAGCACCAGACAGGTGAAAGCTTATACCTATTGTGTCACCGGTGGGTGCCCGGCGGCGCTGGGGTTCAAACCCCGCATCTCCCGCATGCGAAGCTGATGCTTAAATGACTGATGCTCAACATTGAAAGATCTGATGCCAACAACCGCCACAAACATAAGAACTCTCATCATTAACATCGCTGCAGAAATACCAGTTGTATCAGTTTTGCTTTACACCCTTCGTAGTTCTTGAGAAACCCTTGAAGATGACGACATGTTACTATTCACCTGCAACGGCAGCGTTCGATGAGGCGTGTACTGCTGCTCACCCAGACAGTACATAAAGTCCACATAAATGAGCCTCGGTAAAAGCAGATTCCAGCAACTACTGCCTGATAATTTACCATTTTTCTTACTTCTCACTTAGCTGCCTGCGTCACGCATCTATCACGGTCTCGTTTGTTCTGCTAGATGAACAGTTGAGACTTTGCCGCTTTAGCGAGGAAAGCCCGGCCCCAGTTTTCTCGCTGATTCTTCGGGTCCCCTTATCTTTTCTTGGTCAAATGTTTAGGGGAATCCCCCCAGGTGGAGTAGATTTGTAGTAAGGGAGCAATTACTCATTGACATCCACCCGAGCGCAGCCATACGGCCAAGGGTGGATGCCAGTGAGTAATTGCTTCCTTATTGCAAGTCTGCTCCACCTTGGGGGATTTCCCTAAACATTTGACCAACATAGTTCTCACTTCAAGTTATTGATCAATTCGCTCTCGCCCTACCACAGGCTTGCTGTCCAGGTTAGCTCAATAGGTACAGTGATTGCTCCGGTGAAGCGGTGGTCCCAGGTTCGAATCTCAGACCAGGACTAATTTTTCTTTAACTACGAAGTTTCTGAGACAGCTGTATAGCTTTCCTTTGTGGTCGTATGGCTGCGCTCGGGTGGACGTCACTGAGTAATTGCTCCCTTATTACAAATCTATTCCACCTTGGGGAATTCCCCTAAAAATTTGACAAAGAAAATATAAGGGGATCTTTTCTTGGTGGATCTCCGTGTGGGAAAAACTGACATATCCGGCTGGCAAGCATCCTTCGAATTAAAAAAAGTCAGTTCAGGTCTAGTTACCTTTAAACATAAGGAACATGTCCAGAGTAATCTCTAGAGCACCTCACCAACATTTATTCGTACCATTCAACACATACATAATTTCACTTATTTGTCAAAGTGCGAGGCACCCATAAGCATGAAGCATTCCTAGTTCGAAAATACTCGTGCAAGATTTCTCGGCATTGCCGGTGATACCACCGGCAGTACCACTTCACAGATATTAAATATCATTTGATTGTTTTTGCGTACAGTTCTTCCAAAGCGACTAAGTTTTCCTGATTCAATTCATTTGCCAACAGTATTCCTTCTGATCTTTAAATAAAATACCGTTTCTATTAAACTCTGCCTGTTTTGATTTTTCGAAGAAAAAAAGTGCAGTGCAAGCGCTTAAGGCTGCCAGACCCGTATCAACCTCTCTAAAAAAGCACAGCATCATGTTAACTACTCTCGTTCCATTTTCACTGGAGACTACAATATAGCGCTAAGAGATCCAATATGCAGTTAAAGTCCTGCCAGGAACTCCTATAAGCTGGGCAATTTGAAACTCACTCTCTCGGGCCGCTGTCGGTACGGAGTGTTTTGCAAGGAAAACAATGAATCGCGACGTAGTCTTTCAAACCTTTCGCAGTCACACTGCATTAGCGCAACAAATCTGGCATCATTGGAGGCTCACTGCGCCACTCCATCCTGCTCCTGTCTTAAGCAGCGCGATGCTTTCATTTGCGCTTGACTGCTAAAACAAGGCATTTGCCCTAGTACGCAGTTCGTCGTCGTCTCACAATAGGAAAAGTGGAGGAGGAAACTGCTATATTGGTGACTCGGAACTCAAGTCACATGGGTTGAAGGCTTCTTGTTGGTGTTAGTTTAGACTACGTAGGCGTGATGTTGATCTTGATACATGTTTTATTCGTGTGCAACAGGAATTTACGACATCAAATGCTGCGACATTTTTTTTTCTCCTCTTCAATGCTTGAGCAATAATCGCGCGAAAACAAAAAAGAAAGACGCTTCATGTTTTCTTTTTCCACAGTCAGACGTGATTCATTACTCACAGAGGTTACGATGATTTCTTATGTACAGGCTCACTAAACAAACACCAGCATCTATCTCTTACACACTGAAAAAAAAAAAATACTGACACCGCAGATATGTGGTTTATATAAATGATGAAAAGATTAGTTCAGACGCAAAACCTTGACAATCAACCCATGTTTTTTTTTTGTTTATGTACATGTACCAATACCGAAGGATATCTCAATATTAAAAATTCCAAAGTAATTAACAGGAGAATGAGAACATATCAAGTGTGGTTGTCGAAACATTCCGCGGTCGCCAAAGCGCACAGGCCTTTACAGCGATAGCTGTTACTGCCTCAACTCTCGACATCACGGTCAGGTAGTAGTAGGGTCGCGTCGTCCGTAGACGGGTGGTGAACGATGAGAAGAGGAGTGGATATGGGTGGAGTGAGTAAGGAAGGCAGGAAGATATGTCTTCCGGATAGGGTGCTCGTAAAGTGAGGGGGAAAGGAGTGAAAGATGGCAGCAAGGTGTACCGAGTGGAGCGGCAGCAATTGGTGAGGATTGCTTAAAAGAGCGCGATGTGCTGCATGAGGAAACAAAGCGAGCTCTCAGTTGGAGGGTACCCCTTGAAAACACAAACAAAAAATAGCACCTTGCTCGGCGCTCGGTGCCACCGGCGTTGTTTTTTCCCATGCCGTCTTATTCCGCAGTGGTGCATGGGTGGCACGCTCCAACCCGTGCTGGCAGGCTGACAAGTTAGCTGCCGGCAAGTTAGGAAAACCGGCATTAAGACACCCTAGTTCCGCACAAGCTTTAGCAAGGTGATACGGCATGAATACCTTGCGGTGCATGCCACTGAATGCGACACAAGCAGGCTTATATGTTCAAGATTCCACAGTGCGTACTGCTCAAGTCGAAGCGGCGTCGGAGGCAAGCGAAAGAGGTAGTAGAGCTGAGGGTTTCATAAACTATTCCGGGAGAGCCCGTTTGGTTGCAGTTGCTCTGAGTGTGACCGTATGTGGGTCCGCAGTGATTTCATGGCGTTACCACCTTGCAGCCACTAGGCTTCAAGAGGCTTTTCTGTCTGCCGACCTCACTACATTCGCGATGGGCACCAGCAGCCACTCGATTTCGCGTTAAGTTGCCGAATTAGGGGAGCAATTTTTTTTAATCTTAATTTCCAACGTGCCATTGCTATAGAGCGTCGTCTTGGCTGCTAACGAGAGCCGTGAGACACGATGATTTATTTCAAACGTGTACTGTCCTACTCAAAAGGGAACACAAAAGAGCGCAACTTTTTCACACGGAAGAAGAAAAGATGGGCACCACAGCACTGAATTAAACTGGTTGTCTATTTCGGGAAGAAATAGCATGTACACAGGGAGAAGCCTGAAGAAATAAAGAACGAGTTGAAGTCAGCACGATGGTGTCTGTTTTGTCCGTGTCAAAACGCTGCCCTCTGTAGTGTTCCTCACAGCAGTGAATTACAAACAGCCTTATCCGCCACGATCAAAAGGGTTGACAGTAGGTCACATTCCAAATTTTCGATCTTAGTCAAGGACAGTTATCACTAATAAAAACAAGTTCCACCCGTCTATTCTTTCAATTCGCTTTTCTATTCTGTCTTGGAATGTACAGACTATATGAAGAATACACAAGGCCAAAACGGCAAAGACAAAAGTAATTCATCTTTATAACCAACTGTCTTCTCGCTTCGAGAAATCATAACGAGGAAATGAGATCGTGTACCTCGATGTATAAGTAATTTGTTGTCTTTTTTTTTTCAAACAAACAGTGCAGACTGCCCTGTACAAGCACAAGGTTAGCGATTCCCTACAAAGAACACCTCAGCAGACAATCACGTATAGTATCCTACAGGCTTGATCGTTTTCGACGTTAAACTTGAGAGAAACACTACAGAACTCATGTGGCCCGGCAAACTGCTCTTGGACAAATACTTCCAAAACTGCCCATTTTCATAACTGCTACTGATCCAGAGTTCCCGGGTTCGAACCAGACCGCGGCGGCCGTGTTTCGATGGAGGCGAAACGCAAAAGGCGCCCTTGTGCTGTGCGATGTCAGTGCACGTTAAAGATCCCCAGGTGGTCGAAATTATTCCGGAGCCCTCCACTACGGACCCGCTGCGGTGGCTCAGTGGTTAGGGCGCTCGGCTACTGATCCGGAGTACCCGGGTTCGAACCCGACCGCGGTGGCTGCGTTTTTATGGAGGCAAAACGCTAAGGCTCCCGTGTACTGTGCGATGTCAGTGCACGTTAAAGATCCCCAGGTGGTCGAAATTATTCCGAAGCCCTCCACTACGGCACCTCTTTCTTCCTTTTCTTCTTTCACTCCCTCCTTTATCCCTTCCCTTACGGCGCGGTTCAGGTGTCCGCCGATATATGAGACAGATACTGCGCCATTTCCTTTCCCCAAAAACCAATTATTATTATTGCTACATCTGCCACACTCGAGTGGCAGGGAGGGAAGGAGGGAAGTACCATTGTTGCCACCCCCAGATACAATCGACTACAACGCTCACGAGACTTCTGACGTCCCTACCATCTTACATTGCGTTGCCTGAAGATAAAAAATCCACCAGTGCTTACGCTTGCTTGGTAAGTCGCAGAACTGCGCGAGTGCTGAATTGAGCCTCCTGACCAACCACCAATTGCTAATCAACAATCGCTTTTATATCACAGCACAACCACAAGTTGTCACGTAACGGTTTAACAGGGGTTTAACAATGTCAGCTGAGCATTGCCTACAGCGTTCTCGCCTTTTAAGCGGATGCAGTGCAATCTAGGGTTTTGGAACGAAGGTTGGGGCAGCGCCATCTGTGGTTAAGCAGACTTGCAGCGCCATCACGTGCTGAGCATAGTAAACTGGGTGGGGCGACGCGTGCTTCAGTGCTAAAAAGTGCTAGAAACGCTAAAAGTCTCTTCCATTAAAAAAAAAACACATACACAGTAACCGCGTCCGCGAAAGTGGCAAGAACGGCTGGCACTTCAGCAACAGGTACTCTGGCCCCCTCACTAACTGCTGGCTTACTGCATGTTATCACACTCAGTGCGCAAAAACAGTAACAAGCGTAGTGGCATATTTACCTAACATGCCTAAGTAGAAAAGGTGCATGTGCAGCCTTTTTATAACGTTGTTCTCGAGACAGGGCATCAGGATGTTATTTAAGAATAGTGCCAACTGCCATTAAAGAGCAAGGTAAAGAGCTTTCAGTGCCATCTCGTGCTAAGCAGACTAAAGCGGATGGCGTGACGCGTGCTGTGGTGTTAAAATGTCCTACAAACAGTTCTCGCTGCAAGAAGCGCACAGCGAAACGGCACCAGTCGAAGCACGCTCAGTCCGCGGGCATCAGTTTCGCCGGGCTTTGAGGCCGACAGTAACCACCATAAACGCAATCACATCTTCAACAAGCTGCAGATAGTGCAGCGCATTTGGTAATACATTGTGTACTCACGCACCCGCGCATACGCACACACACTGTCCACTCTCGCACACAGAACTGTATCGGCTCGTCGAGTCGAGCCACCACGGTTTCACTCCTTCAGCGAGAGCCTGATCTTGAGCAGCACGAAAGCAGTCAGTCTGCACAGCAGTTCGTACCCGAGCAGAACGACGATCATCACTTGGATCTTCTTATCAGCAGCACCGGTCACATCGAGGAAGTGTGCGGGGTCCTCGTAGAGGCAGATGAACTCGTCGCAGGTGAGCGGAGCGCGGCCGTAGCCGTACACCGAGAGCAGGAGCCCGTTGTACGCGTAGTACATGTACGACACGTCCGTCAGCCACCGTACGTACGGGCTCAGCAAGTGCGCCGGCACGAAGAAGCCGCAGAAGAAGAACGCTGGCGCCACCACTGGCAGGGCGACGAACAACGCCGTCTGTGCGCCAGGGAGGGAAGAAAAAAAAGAAGGCTGCGCTATTCTGCCACTCGTCGTCGCAACTTTACGATAACTGGGTTTTGCTCATCATACATCGAGGAAAGCCTTTGAGAAAAAAAGTGGCGAGGTTTTAACGCAGTTAAACCGAGTACGCTTGCGAAAACGTGTTTAGCCTGGTTGGCTCGTGTCGTCAACACGTCTGGCGACGATATTAGTTCAATAGTAGTATTAGTTGATGACGACGACAATGTATACAGTGCACAGCGCGAGAGCGTTTTGCCAATTTCTTTATCAGCAGTAATAATAATTACGGACTCGTTATCTTTATGCACTTCCCTCTCGGCGTCCACTGAATCGCAGCTCTTTCGGATTCTAAAATTCCTGATCCCTCCACACATCACATCAATTCGATTTCTTTGGGTTCCTGGGCACAGGGGTCTTCTATTAAATGAATTAGCTGATGCTTTAGCGAAGGCAGCCCTGAGTGGACCGATTGTTGACCCGCTTCCAACAACTGCTTACATCACGGCGGCACGCTTTCGACGGTACACTGTAATGAACGAATTGGGCGCATCAGCGTTTACTTCCTTGGACGACTTCCAGCACCTACTGTTCCCATGGAGAAGCTCAGTCTGGCGATCGCGCAATCTTGAAGTTTCCTTCACGAGGCTTCGTTGCCGAGTGCCGCAACTAAAATTTTACCTATACAGGCCTGGTCTGGCGATCTCCCCATTGTGTCCGTATTGTGCGGAGCCGGAAACAATAGAGCACTTTCTTCTTTTTTGCCGTCGCTACTCATCGATTAGGAGGCGACTATTAGAAGTTCCAATACAGAATCTCAGTTTGCGCCTGTCTTCTGCGGTTGTTCTGTCTCTTGGCGCTTCTATGCTTGGCCATACCAATGGGAATGTTTGATCTGCCGTTCAAAATTATCTACTAGAATCAAAACGTCTACCTTCATGAGCTTTCGTCCTGCCCATCCCATTATCAGCTTCTTTAATTCGGTTTTTACAACCACTTATAGTAATCCCTACCCCTTCTTTGCCTAAATTTTAGTTTGTATGACCCCCCTAACCTCCTGCAACCACCTCGGCTACGAAAACTGTGGGATCCAAATTTTGGTAGGTCATCCCATGCTTGCCACATGCAACTGGTCATTTAAATAGTCACCGCCTGGTTATGTCCAATCCCCCTTGTGGGTATGTGCCATTGTGTGAGGTAAACAACAACAACATAACGCGAGGCGCGATCGGTGGCGGCGATAGCATCGTGCTCTCGTGCAGTGGCCAGCGAAGCTGAACCGTTCGCGCCGCCGTGGGTTCGAATCTCAGTCACGGCAATATTTATGTTATTTATGCACCCTCAAGGTTATGCAAGCCACAAGACTCTTGCTTCTGTTTAATCCCGTGAAGCGGTGCTTTCGCACCAAAAACAAATGCTACGAAATAGTAAGAACTGCTACATTCCGGAAATAAACATTTCTTCTTATAAGATAGACGCTAAAACCTTCGAATGGCAATTAGAGGATTTGAAGAAGCCAAGCTTTTTTCGCCATAAGCCAAACTTATGTATAGCTGTTCGAGACTGAATTTACCGTGGATGAACTATTACATAAATTTGAAACAACAAAATTTGTTCTTGCGACACACAGGAGTTTTACGTTCGAAAAACTACGACGACCGACGCCATTGACTAAGAGAAAAATCTCTTGAACAATTACAACTGCAAATACATCTCGTTGTATCTATATGCACAGTGGTCACAAGCGTTGTTACGCGCGGCTCACGTGGTGTGCCACGTCAGTAAGATAGCTCGATAACAAAAATAAACGATAAAACGATGAGCAACTATAAAACAATGAACAACTGAGTTAAAGAAAGATTTAAAGAGAAAGATGCATTTAGGTCTTCTTTTCAGGCACATTTTTTTCAGAACTCCCGACAAAAGACAAGGTTGGCACCATGTCGGCGACGTTCATTATAGTGCCGTCAAAAAAAAGTGTCAGGGTCTTAACTTGGTTAAACCGATCAGAGTGCGAAAGCAAGGGCAACAATAGTGGACGAAGAAGACGATCTGCAATGCACAGCGCGAGAGTGTGTTGCAGTTTAACACGAGGCGTGATAGGCTGTGGCGACAGCCTAGTGCTCTCGTGCAGTGGCCAGCGAAGCTGATCTGTTCACGCCAATGCGAGTTCTACTGCAAGTCGTGGATATTGATTTAATTTCCTTCTTAACTTCGGAAGTTGCGGGTTCGATCCCAGCCGCGGCGGTCGAATTTCGATGGAGGCGAAATTCCAGAGGCCCGTATACTGTGCGATGTCAGTGCACGTCAAAGAACCCCAGGTGGTCGAAATTTCCGGAGCCCTGCACTGCGGCGTCCCTCATAGCCTGAGTCGCTTTGGGACGTTAAAACCTCATAAACCAAACCAAACCTTTTTAACTTAACGTAACGTCGCTGTTTCTAGGCTACGGCACAAGATCCAAAGACTACAAGATTCTTTGTCGGTGGTGGTGAGCGTATGAGTGCTTTTACACTAAAACCCGACTTCGGTTGGCGTGAGTTATATGGCCTCATCTCCGTTCTTTCCAACGGGCTTCAATGCGCACGTAGATCATTTCTAGGTGGCGCTCTTTTTATTCAGCGGGACGACTTATTTACCTGGAGCTTGGCGACAGCAGAAACCATGAGTGCGATGGACTGCGACACGGAGCAGATCTGCACGCAGAACAGCATGAAGCAGGCTGCTCGCCACAGCTCCATGGGCTGCCCCGTAGGGTAGTAGATGATGGCGATAAGAATGCCGAGCGGAAACACCTGCGTCAGAGTTTCATTTCCGTTATCACGTGAGAGGAGTTTCTTGTGCCGTCACTCCTTCAGCAACATAGCACGGTTATTTCGCGTCAAACTCAACACTTGGTACGATCGCTGGAGAGCACATGCGCCACAAGAAAGAGTTTGCAAGCGTTTGGGATGTTGCAACAGCAAAGTCCCAAACAAACATTGCATAGACCCATCTACATCCAAATTTTCCGTAGTTTAAACGTATCTCTCAGACAGCGTTCCCGGGCTAAACCACATAGGGAACTTCTTTGTCTGTTTTCCTTAGTCCCGTCGCCTCTTCCCTTTCTTCCCTTAGTCAGCGCTGCCTGATATTCAAGGTGCCAACAGTCATTTTCGCGTCGACGCTAACTCACCAGGAAAGGAATCTCGGCGATGTAGTTTGCCAGGTAGTAAACTTTGAGGCTGTACCAACAGTTTCGCTGCTCCCTTGCCAAAACCAAGATGTCGAGAGGAACTGAAAAAGTGGAAGACCATGTCGCAAAACAGTAAAAGAATAAAAATAAATCTTCTATCAACAAGAGTGCTATATCTTATCGAAAAAAGCTGACAAATATAAAATAATGTCGCGACCGCTAGCATGATTCACAACTATAAACGACCTCGTCTGAGCCTCTGGAAAAAAAATGGACGGATGTGACACTTAATGTAACAAAATTTGGTCCCTACTGGACATCGTACAAAGTCTGCCCGTACTCGCCACAAGGTAAGATATTTCTAAAGATTACGCCTGCAAAATTTGAGGCCAGCCTGCGTCTTAAATGTGTTAAAGTGGGTACCTGCAGTAGCAGCATATTTTCCTGTCGGTATTGCCTTTCTTTTCTGTTTGAGCCTGTACGCCGTGAGATATTTATTCAAGAAAAAGTCGATGCATGGTTATCTCAAGAATTTCAGCAGAGCTCACTGCTGCGGGCCATGTCAACAAACTTTTATATCTAGCGGACGATGTCGATAGGAGCTCAGTTATGTGAGTAGCGGGTGCTCACTGAATGAAGTACAGAGCAGATAGTTTTTCATTTACTGATCTAAATGCCGTCAGGGGCCATTTTGGTGGCTCATTAGGTTAGGCGTATTCCTCAAGTGACTAACGATATGCTGTACCCGGGCAATGTGATCGATATCTCTTAGCCATTAGAACTTCTTGCTAAGGGTCGAAAAGCTCATCCACAGCCTCAGACGAGCCTCCAGAATCGGGCTTCATGCCACTTGTCCGTGCTTCTTGCACAACAACATAGGTAACGTAGCAGCAAGATTTTTTCACCGCTAATATCGTCACTAAGGGCTAATAATTCTGTTATTATATATTTGGTGCATACGTGAAAAAATTACATTAAAAAATTTGATGTCTACGTCTTATCAATAATTCTTTAACTCGCGGTGACTGGATACAACTTTAAAACCAGCATGTGGCATAACTGCCATTTTTTGTTTTAAAATTGATCCAAACAAACTACGACGTAACATAGAATCGTCGACTATAAAATGCCCATGAACAGAGGACAGGCAACAATGTGGTGCAAACACTGAGCGTAATCAGGGCGGCCTCTATTCGTTAGAAAATCTTCTTTCGCTGGTACCTGTCAGACTCCGGGAACACTGTAAGTTTGCCTATGCCCCAGATTTCGAGCTCCCTACAGTGAATTCTCGAGTTTACAGTAAGTACGAAATCTATAAAGAAAGGGTCGCGGACCAACATGATGTAATCTAAAGCTGATGTTTCGGCTCCCAGTCCGGAGGCCTTGTTCACGATAAAGTGACTTATAAAATGGCTCGTCAATGTCGTTTCTAATAATCGGCGCCGAGAACGTGCGTATGTAAGGTAAAATTGGCCTCGTTACGGTTCAATGCATGACCTGTGGTTTGTTTAATAAGAAACTCGAGATTTATCCGTAATGTTGGCATCCTGCCTGTGCAAAATTAGAGTAAATCTCTTGGCCAGTCGTAACTGCATGCTCAGTGAGGACGTTCGTGCTGATGTATTGCTTTCTCACAATATTCGAGTTGTTTTAGACGTTTTAAATATTTCCTTGACTTCCCGATACATACACGGTTGAAGACTGCAAATGGAACTACGTATACGACATTCAGAAACCTCTCTGTCCGTGTTATGAATTTAACCAATGTACGAACGCTCTTTGCGTCGCTTATTCTTTACGATATAAGTGCGTCATTTCGAAGATCCCCTTATTGTGAACAAAGCTCTCGTGCTTGTAGTCTAAACATCCTCTTTAAATTTCATTGAGCTGGTCGGCATCCGTTTAATTATAATGCATCCTCCGGCCAGGCGATATTCCGTCATACCTTCGACTTCAAGTACGCAATGTGGGGTTTTGATCAGTTAATTTTCTGCTACTTGAGTGGATTTTGTTATTGGCCGTTAGATTTCGCGCTGGAAATTATTATATCGATGTCATTTCTGCTTTTCGTGATTGACAAGCGTCCGTGATTCATCCAAAACTGGAGTTCTGTCAGGCGCAAGAAGCTTTTACGGGGGATTTGTTGTTTTTGTAGGGGCCGTCAGCCTTGGCAGGTTGTGCGCCAAGTTTGGGCTATGCTATATTCGCGCGCAGGGATAGTGGCTCCACCTGTCGGTCATTATCAACACTAGCAACTGCCTTGTTCTTTTTCCTGTTTTCCTCTCTTTAAAAGGGTCTTCTTGCCATTTGACTCCTCGCATAGCACCTTCCGTCTTCTTTCATTCCTTAACTTCATGCGTGTCTTGGTCTTCAAGCTTTGGCTCCCTTTGCCTGCTGGAAGCGTATTTCACTACTATTTTCGTCTGTTCTCGTGAAATGTTTTATTGTCCACCCTGCGTTATCCTTGTATGCTGACATTAGTTCCTTTTCCCTTTCTTGGCTTCGCGTTTTCTTGTTTTCCTGGCTTATCTCCTTTCGATCATGTCGTTTTCATTGTATATAGCATTTGAGTTGAAGTTACTTTGTTACGTTTTTAATTATGCGAACCTCGGCCTTTTACAATTCTACTCAGAACCCTGCCCTTCGGCCCTGGAAGACATTTCAGAGGTTTCAGAAGTGATCTGCTTTCGTGTAAATCGACATTTATATGACATGGCTACATATTTTACATCATTTAGCTTAGCATCCGAAATGTGCCGGGATTTTCGATGATTTAAGTCTACCTATTAGCTAGGTTTTGTCCTAATTTTTAATTTGTTTATTTCTTACAATGTGTGATAACCTGCACTGTTTTAGACAATGACATAAGTTACAAGCCTTCAATCCCACAATGACCCGTAAATGCTTTAGAAGTAGGGTGGTTTCTTGTAAATTGCTTGGGGGCGTGTTACAACATATTAAGCCATTCAAAAGTATATCTATTCCCCCTTTCTCTTTGGCTTCACTCTTTACTGACTCCACTCCTCAGTGTGTATGTATCCAATCACTGATATGCCATATGATGCCAGCATGTGTGAGCGAGTTTCTTGAACTGCCGCATCTCTGATAAAAACCAAAAACTGCCAATGAGGTTAAGGCATTCAACGCTGCTGCCTAACACTAAGCGCCTTTGGGCCTGCGTGGTGTCACATATTTAAGTTCTAAGGACCCATCCAACACGTTCTTCTCCGCATGAACGGAAAGACGTTCTTCCCTAGACATGCAATATGTAACCCTAGAGTGGACGACAGCTAACTGTAGCTGTTTAGTCCTCACCGGATCAGGTTATATTTTTCTACTTATTGCCGCGTGAACGTCTCGAGTGATATTTTAGTGATAATCGAAACTTTTGGCTGTAGTTGTATCTACAGCGCGATGCAACGCTTTGCAAAGTACAAGGAAATAGCAGTGTAATGCGTCTTTATAATGCACAAAAGGATGCAATCCACATGCGTGTGCAGTGGTTTGTTTAAGCCAGCAACTAGAAGACATTTATCAGTATGCACTAGCGATCCGTCTCAATTTGCTGCGAATTATCGCTTAATCACATTTTTCAGCAATTTGTCCAATATTTTACATCTATATGCTGTTTTCGACTCATTCTACGTAAGATGAAGATGTACACAACAGTGTACGAGATTTTTACGAGCTTTTATTTCTACGCTAAACTCGGGGTCGCTTTTAAGTTGGTACTGTGCGAGTAATGCGTATCTGGCGTCGTAACTATATTCATAGCATGTCAGGGGCCGCCCCAAGCTAATGGCCGCGTGGTAAGTTTCAGTCGTCATGATGCAGCAAGAAAGGAGGAACTAGTTATCTCCTTGTTCACTCAAATGATGGGAAAAGCTTCAAAGTTCATCCCTTATTCTTTTTCCCTCTCTTGAGAAGTTCAGTTTGCTATAACTGCTAACCATCATCATCATCGTCGTCATCGTCAGCCTGACTACACCCACTGCAGGGCAAAGGCCTCTCCCATATCTCTCCAATTAACCCTGCCCTTTGCCAGCTGCGCCCACCCTATGCCTGTAAGCTTCCTAATCTCATCTGCCCACCTAACCTTCTGTCACCCCCTGCTACGCTTGCCTTCTCTTGGAATCCACTCCGTTACCCTTTAAGACCAGCGGTCATCTTGCCTTCGCATTACATTCCCTGCCCAAGCCCATTTCTCCATATTGATTTCGACTAGGATATCATTAACCCGCGTTTCTTCCCTCACCGACTTTGCCCGCTTCCGGTCTTTTACACCTTACACCCAACATTTTTCTTTCCATGGCTCGCTGCGTTGTCCTTAACTTAAGCTGAATTCGTTTTGTTAGCCTCCACGTTTCTGCCCCGTAGGTGAGTACCGGTAAGATACAGCTGTTGTACACGTTTCTCTTGAGGAATATTGGTAAACTGCTATTCATGATCTGAGAGAACCTGCCAAATGCGATCCACCCCAATCTTATCCTTCTAGTTATTTCCCTCTCGTGACCCGGATCAGCTGTCACTACCTGCCCTTTTACCACTTCCAGCACCTCGCTGCCAATTGTGAACTGCTGTTTTCTGGCTAGACTGCTGAACATTACTTTGGCTTTCTGCATGTTAACTTTAAAACCCACCGTAGTCGTCGTTTTCTAAAAAACAAGTAATCCGTGTTGCTTTTGTTCCGCCTTACTCTATACCTGCTGCACAAACTGTGGGCAGAAAAACTGCTGACTGTACCATAGTTTGCGCTTGAATGCAAGCTTGTAACTAGCCTCTACAGTCACCACATTTTAAATAGAAAACATCTGAAAAAGTTTCAATTTATTTTCATCATCATAATCATCATGGTCAACCTGACTGTGCACGCTGCAGAACAAAGGCACCTCTCATATAACTTCAAATAAACCTGTTCTGTGCCAGCCTCGGCTATCTTAACCATGAAAACTTCTGAAACTCATCCGCCCATTTAATTTTCTGCCGCCGTCTGTAACGCTTGACTTCTCTTGGAATCCACTCTGTTGCCCTTAACTACTATTGGTTATCTTGCCTTGGCATTGCATGCCCTGCTCAAGTTCATTTCTTGATTTTGACTAGGATATCATTAACACGCGTTTGTTTCCTGACTCTGCTCTCTGCCTGTCATTAACGTCACACCTATCATATTCATTTCCATTGCTCATTGCGTTGTCCTCAATTTAAGTTGAACCCTTTTCGTTAGCCTCCACGTTTCTGGCCCATAGATGCGACTCATCCCAGCTGCTTAATTTTGCATTTTTAAATCATCGGTACTCACAGATGAGGACGGACGGCAAGATGGTCTGGAAGATGCAGACGCAGCACAGTGAAAAGAACATTGTTATGTTCTGAGTCACCATGCTCGCCTTCCTGCCAACGTCATAGAAGAGCATCAGCATCAGTATTCCGAAGGCAATGTACGCCAGCAACCGAAGAGACGTTGCCACCTGCACCGTCGCGTCACCGTATTGAGACACTCTACAACAATGAAAATTTTTTAAACTAGCGCCAGCAGTAACTGCCCCAAACATTTGTTTGAGCCAGTTTCGGGCTCTTGAGAACATTAGGTAATATATCTTTAGGCTTTCCTGTTTATTGGCACATATAGCAAAAAATGCCGATATTTAAGTGTATTGCTCTGGCAATGGATCCCCATGCGAGGCCGGCATATTGTCAGTCGGAATATTTAGTAGTACGCTCCAAACAATTAAGAACTTTAGTAAGGTGATACTCCTTTCCAGACACCAGCTTCGAACTCATCGCTGCACTATCCGACTACAGATCGGCCAATGAAAACCACTTTGTTAGGGCTGTCATAGAAAGCTACAGATTGTCTTTTTCTTCGTATAAACCAGCTCGACCATTTTTATCATTACCACTCATAGACGTGCGCTGAATAAAAGATTTCTGAAGTGTGAAAGGATCAAACCTGGTTCCGCAAAACCGTGAGCCAACACCTCTTCAGGAGCACTTGAAACTGATGGAACTGGTTCACTTCGAAGGTATACCTCCGGTTTGCCTCCGCTTTCAGCTGTCAGGATAAAAGACAGAACATTTATGTCACGAAATGTGTGTCATTCAGCAACAGAAGTGTGTAAGTAAAGGCAAGATAGCAGGACAGACAACGAAGCAACTATTTTGTGGCATTTGTCTCTTGTTCCTCCTCATAACCTAGATAACTGTTGTTCTCGAGGGTCGGCCAAGAAACCATAATTCTCATACTTCCATGAGGTCGTTGGTGGAGGCTTAATTTTCATTGGCTGGACCACAATCTCCGCAAATAACAAGGTCCGAATTATGCAATGGAGACCTTTAGGCACCCAAGAAGAAATATTTGTGAAGGTAGTTCCGTGTTGTAGCTGCATAAAGTTTGGGTGACGAAGTGAAATATATTTGCACAATGTTTCTTGAATTACTCTCTCTTGTACATCTGCAACAAACGGTCAAGTTCATTCTGGATTGTTTTCAGCGTATTGTAATCGTCACAAAACTTGCCTGTTCTTTTAGATTTTTTGGTCCCTTAGTGATGCTCAAGGAGTCGACGACACGCTCACGTGTGTGACAATAAGCAATATGACCGATTGAGATGCTTTCTGGAGTGTGAAAAATTGCCAACTCTGGCAGTCAGCCAACCTAATTGTGTCAATACGAGGAAATGCTGCGTCTTTTAAGAAAAACAACCCCTAAACGATGATGATGATGATAATGCGGTTTAATTTGTCCATGGCGCTACGACACAAGGTATTTTCGTTTCACGAGGTGGGGTCTAAGACCCATTCTCAAGCATTTCATCCCAAAATAAGCCGAGCACCAGGCCAGGGAAAAGCTTGTACCTATTGTATCACCGGTGGGTACCAGGCAGTACTGAGGATTGAACCCCACGCTTCTGCATGCGAGGCGGATGCTCAAACTACTAGGCCAATATGTCTAGCCCTACCATTTCACACGCACAAACAATAGGAAAAAAAACAAGTTATCCATGCAGAGAATGTTTGCACACAGTATAGGAATCGTTCCAGAATATTTAATGTTTTTTCGAGACGCAGACAAAATACCAACTAGTTTGCATGCAAGGCAAGACACACATTGAAGTTAAATAAATATAGTTCAACTCAAGTCTAGCTAATAAGTGACAAGCTTACTTAGAGATTTTGTTGACCATTGTAGCAGAACTTCTGCCAAAGATAGAGGCCAGGCGTGCAAAGAATGCAGTGTATAAAGAAACTTTTTCCGTGTGCAGCAAGTTGGCAGGAGTTCCTAAGCACATGCAGTGTTTTTCTTCTTCTGTGCACAGGAACATACTGCACTGTCAGCTTGAAGCTCTGAGTGAAAGCAGTATAGTGGCGCCGTGAATGTATAACCGTCTCAGCAAAGCGACTAACGCTGATAAGAACTTCAAGCCAAGTAGCCACTGTTCGCGTCTTCGGCGATATCTTATTTTTAGTAAAAAAAAAAAACAATGAATACTCAGGAAGAGAGCACATATATTTTGTGTAATTACTACACCATCGCGCCTCGACTCTGTTCTGTAACCTCCTTTGGGCTGCGGAATAGTCAAGGCGCCCATCGTTCAGTGAGGCAGTTATGGGGCCCACAGCTATTTTTATTATTTTTTTACTGATAAAAAACACGTCTACTCCCTGTTGCCTCGAATTCCTTTCTCGCGCGACATGTCCGACACCACATTTCTTTTCGGCATCGTGAAAGAACATAAACAACAACAACACTACAGGAATGTACAGCAATGGGTAACGTTAGAAACTCACATCAGCACCATGCAAATGTGCTCGCAGGTTGTACTTTAGCTATCACAATACGGATACAGAGCCTGCATCGGCAATATGGACTGTTCTCTAGGCAGAACATGCCTCTGTTAAAACGTAAAAGCACTTGAGAGTACCGCTCACAGTACCGTCACAGTCACAGTGCTGTTTGGTTACGCGGTGGTGCTCCTTCTCTGCCGAGCACCAAACTATGACCAAATTTCCTTTCTCATATCCGTCTCTGCCGTTATTTTCGTGCTCTGCATTGAAATATAAAATTAAAATGAGAACAAGAAGAGAATGGAGAGCTTACGGCATTTTTCGAGCCACTCATGACATCAAAATCGATTATTTTTTGCGAATGCGATATTCAGAAATATTTGCTTATTTATCAATGCTTTTGTACTCAAGCAGACGGCCGTATGCCATGTGGCCTGGAATCACTTCAAGTGTTTTTAAAAAAATAATTAATGGTAGGAAACTGACTATTTTGGTACGACCACTAGGTGCAAAACCACGACCGTAGCTCTTCAAAAGTAAGCTAATCGTCTACCGATTGCAGCCCGTTGTAGGCCTAAACTAATGTCAACTAACCCGACGAGTTCTGCTTTGCAAGAAAGAGCGTTACATGGTAGCTATAAGTAAGCACCGGGTGAGATACCTCGTTGCTCATAATCATCCCTCCGTATTTCGTCCGTGTCCCTTGGATGAAGCCGCTGTTTTGCGGCTCGGGCACCTCGAATTCATGGCCGAGGCTATCACAGCAGTCGCCGTAGTCACCAGACGCCACTTCACAAACTGCGACAAGAAAGACGTCACAAGTGACTCTGACGAACAGGTTATGCAGAGGCCAACCACACTTTCCTTGGATGTTTTCTTTTTCTTTTCGAGGAAAGGGATGTAGTGAAGCAGTAACTACGTTTTAGTTGCCTCTTGAACTCCATACGTTTAGAACTATATATGATCAATGGACAGTCTCTGTTTCCGTGTCAAGCAGTGTGATGCGAACTGAACTGTGCTGCCTCCCCCCCCCCCCCGCCGGGACTGATTTTACCTTAGCTGTGTGATATCTTTATAAAAACTGCCCCATCTTGCAACACTGTTCACTAGTATGCAGAAATAGTATCTGATAGTGTCTAATATCTTGTGTTCCCTAATTACAAGATGGATGCCCTAGGCGCGAAATTAGGCCCCACGAGAATTCCCAAATTTCGAGAACAAAACAAATGGAAGGAAACTATACGCAAGAGTGCTTCACCAAGTTAAATGCGGACAATTAGCTTTTCGTATGCAGGCTACAAACTTGCAGAACAGTTAATAGCCCGGAGTGCTACATTCTGCTCATTCGGTTTAAACGGCACGCAAGTTTAAATAAATCAAAAACGCAATAAATAAAAACTGCTTATTTCCTTGCTCTGTATATTGATGCTTGAAAGAGTAATGAAAGTTCAGTAAAAAAAAAGCTGTAGCGGCAATTTCTACCACGAGCTACTAGTTTACTTCCGAATATCTCAGTACTGACATTGTCCTCGTAACGTTACTTTAAGGATAGTACTCGCCAGTCAGAGAGACGCCAATCATCAGCCAAACGTTATGGTAACTTTGCTTTTCTTTGTTCCTAGTGTGTGCAACTTACTGTAATCGGCAGGATTATGGAACTGTGGACAATGTAGGTTATGCCGAGCCAAGAATCCCAGGAGGTCCTCCACTCTGCCGTTGTAAATGCAACGTCCGTCGGCCACCATGTACAGCTGCACACAACAAGGCTAGTTCAGCGATGAGGTTCAGCATTTCTACATAAATCAGTCTTGCTCTACTGTTCATTTCTCTGCCAAGCGGTGCAACCTTGTCAGCCTTTGATTAAAACCTCGTAATTAGACACCTCAAAGCTCCCCCCAGAGTAGCCTTTACACTGCTAACGCCAGTTTATGTAAAGTTGTCACTGTAAGTCTTTACAGTCTTACTGAAGTCACAGTCGCAAAAAACCGCCAGGAGCAACTAAGGAGGGGAGAGTAATATCGTTTTTTTTTTCGGCACCCCGCTGCTTCTCACTACGACTGGCGATAATTCTACATTATCATCTCTGAATAAGAAGACGTCTCGTGCTGATAAACATCACTGAGGCATTCTAGGCCGTAAGCTCAAAAACCATCTGTTGCACTTAGGCTCCGAAAGAAAAAAAACATCAAAAAGACAGACTAAGCAGAGAATACAGGGATAATCGGTGCGTGCATATTTACGATAAAAGCCTCACCATTAGCAAAGTTAATGTGGAGAATAAGGTGCGACAGCACACATTGCTCATCTCACCATGTCGAAGTAGGAAAATATTTTGGCGCTCGGCGCGTGTATGGAGCAGATGACCGTATGTCCCATGGACGCCATCTTCTTCAGGATCTGCACGCACATCAGGCTGGTCACATTGTCCAGCCCACTGCGCAAAAGATAATGGGACCTGTAGTTGCGCTTTCGGGAAAGGGACGCAAATGAACGTCGCCTCATACACAACAATTGTGGACAAAAGCATTTTTGAGCGAGAAACTTTCATAAACGCAATTTTTTATATAATGCAAGATTTCACTATAACAATCAATATATCCACATATCCCCCGACGGTACTCTCGTATTTTTTTATTCCCGTTTTTGCTCTCTTCAAAAGCGTTCCCCATTCGTTTTCTATGGCAGCCTTAACTGCTCAATGAAATTGATTGAAGACTTTAAAAGAAATATTTTGCTACATATCAGAAGAATGGACCATTACCTTCAATATTTCCGTAAAAGTATCTTACAATTTTCCCATTTTCAAAATTTCTGTCCGAAATTGTTGGACATGTTAAAATCCCTTGCCCTTTTAATATAAGCATTTTTTTAAATAAGCCAAATATGAACATGATAGTTACCAAAGTCACTCCCGAATTAGCGCCGTGAGCGTACGAAAAAAATGCGAGTCATTAAGGAACCCATCGTACTACCGATTACAAATTGCATATTCTAAAATTGTATAATAATCAGGACGTGGCCAGTGCTTTTGTCAAAAGCGTTCCCCGTTCGTTTTCTATGGGTGTCAACTATTTGATCGATGGAAAGACTTTTAAAGAAACAGTTTGCTACATATCAGAAGATTCAAACATTACCTTCAGTATTTCCGTAAAAGTACCTTACATTTTCGTGATTTTCAAAATTTTAACCCGGAATTGTTGGACATTCCTTGCACATTTAATATAACCAATGTTGTTTTCATATAAGCCACATAGGGACATGAGAGTTACCGAAGTCACTCCCACATTAGCGCACCGCGCATATAGAAAAATGCGACTCATTAAGGAACAGTTACAATTGCATATTCAAAAATTGTGCAATAATCCGGAGATGGCTACTGTTGTTTGCTTCATTTAAACACTCTACCCAAATTTACACACATTTACCCTCCTGGGAGCAGCCGTATTGTCACTAAGGCGTGGCAGTAGTGTTTCGGCTGAACATGCACGCCACTGCCCAAAATGCAAGTAAGGTTAGTCAAGCTGTAAACAGCGAAAATGTACTTGCATCGGTATTAAATTTTTCCTAAGCATCGAAGTGGCGGGTTTTCCGACCGCCTACCTGGTGGGCTCATCCAGGAACAGCACAGGTGGGTTGTTGACGAGCTCCTGGGCGATGGCCAGTCGCTTCCGCTGGCCGCCCGACAGGTTCTCGGTTCGCGTATTCCGGCAGACTTGTAAACCCCATTCTTCAATTGACTGCTCTACCTAGAGTGACAGGTGCATGCAAGGAGGTGCATTTAAATATGTATAAACAATTAACAATCACAACTGCACCATTTTACTACAAACCAGCTCGAAATTTCACGACGAAGTGTGGTAATAGGTATTTCCGCATGGAGCCTTGTTGTTAAAGACAGCGATATTCAAGTCGCACCAACACACGATGTGATGAGAAGGGGCGACAAATGGCTAGTTTCCTAAAGGTAACGCGTGAAAAATTGAGGATACTTTGTCATATCTGGACATAAATCTTTTCCCTGCAGCTGTTGCTTAGACCTACGGTATTTAAATCCCTGTCAATAGAATCAATATACCGGGTGTTTAAGCGAACACTTTCAAAAATTTTCGACAATAGGCTTTTTGGGGTAAAATCATGGCTTTTGTGACATAGTATTACCAGTGTTGGCGGGCACCAGAAAACTGGTGAATCGTCTTAAGTACTAAGCTATTCAACTAATTTTTAATTATTAACTTTTTTAACTAGTCGATTTAGGCGCCTAGTTGGAATTAGAGGTTTGTAGCCGGTCGTTTTTAATAGCCACATCAGTTTTTTAGAATTTCGAAAATGCGATTACTCTCGCCGCTGTGGCTCGACAAAATTTGAGTGCATCATGCGAAAATACATGCGCTTTCGAAAGTATGCAGACAAAGCAACCCCTCCAGTGCACGTAAGTAGTAGAAAAAGCCAAATTTTGTCGAGCCACAGCGGCGAGTGTAATCGCATTTTCGAAATTCTAAAAACTGATATGGCTATTACTAACTGCCGGCTACAAATCTCTAATTGCAAATAGGCGCCTAAATGTATAATAGTTAAAAGTTAATAATTAAAAATTAGTTAACCACCTCACTACTAAAGACGATTCACCGGTTTTCTGGTGTCCGCCAACATTGGTAATACTATGCCGAAAAAGCCATATATTTACCACAAAAAGCCTATTTTTGAATACTTCGGAAATTGTTCACTGAACACCAGGCATAAAGCACTTGGAAATTGGAAAATGGTTTTGGGGGAAGGAAATGGCGCAGCATCTGTCACACAACGGCGGACACCTGAGCCGCGCCGTAAGGGAAGGGATAAAGGTGGGACTAAGACAAGAAAGGAAGAAAGAGGTGCCGTAGTGGAGGGCCCCGGAATAATTTCGACCACCTGGGGATCTTTAACGTGCACTGACATCGCACAGCCCACGGGCGCCTTAGCGTTTCGACTTCATCGAAACGCGGCCGCCGCGGTCGGGTTCGAACCCGGGAACTCCGGATCAGTAGCCGAGCGCCCTAACCACTGAGCCACCGCGGCGGGTATACACGCAGTGTGTTCAAAATTAGATTTTGCTGATTAAAAAAAAATGTAAAGCGCCGTACGCTAATGCCGCTTTTGCACGTTGGTAATGCGGCCAGGCAGACACAAATTGGAATAAATATTGTGCCCATAAATTCTGTAATTAACTAAAATTCAATAATTAGCTTTTTTATTGGCTGAAGTTTTTTTTCCTTTATTTGTTTCTTAGAACAAGTAAGTTAATACTGAGAACTTGGAGGCAGTTGCTTTCGAGGGCTATTCCATTTTGTACAATTTTAGTAACGCGCCTGTGTCCTGAGATGCGCACGTCTAAAATTTCGTCCCAGTTCGTCTAATTACGCATGCGAGACAGCGGCTCTCGGCGTGAGGCACCTCCCTCGTGTGACGCAGCTGTTGCGTATGGCACGCCGCCTTGCAAGAGTGTGCAGCGAGCGGCATCCCGCCTTTCTACCGGCTGCAGAAGCGATCGCTTAAAGAAATAGCTCTCCCTTATCGCCGTCCCAAGAGTTAATTGGTTTCGATCGCCGAAAAGGAAAACGGTGGCCCAGAACGAAAAGTCATCCGCGTCGCCGCTAGCTACGCACTCTTGCAAGGCGGCGTGCCATACGCAACTGCTGCGTCACACGAGGGAGGTGCTTCACGCCGAGAGCCGCTGTCTCGCATGCGTAATTAGACGAACTGGGACGATATTTTAGACGTGCCCATCACAGGAAACAGGCGCGTTACTAAAATTGTACAAAATGAAAAAGCCCTCGAAAGCAACTGCCTCCAAGTTCTCAGTGTTAAAATGCACGCTGACTTCAGCCAATAGAAAGTTAATTAATGAATTTTTGTTAATTACTGAATTTACGTGGAAAATTATTACCCCAATTTGTGTCCGCCTGGCCGAATTACCAATGTGAAAATGTGGCATTAGCATACGGCGTTTCACATTTTTTTAAATCGGTAAAGTCTAATTGTTAACACGCTGTATCAATCACAATCACTTAGAATGCATTTGGCGCCCATAAACCGAGTCCTTGTCGCCGAGCTGAGCTGCGCGTTCAGAGGCCCAAAAGCATTTCACAAACATAAGCACGAATACGAATCAGATCGCAAAGCCTTTATTCTCTACATGCAGAAACCATATCAAGTATCATGTACCAAGGACCATACAGTATGCTCATGCGCCGACTTTATGACAGTGTCTCTACATCGTCCCGATAATTCTGGAACTGGCTCAAGGTAATCAGCCAAATCAGTCTTTCGTTCATGTGAGTAGCAGCCACTGCACATTTGTTCAGCTATCCGTGCCGGACGAGCAGATATATACTGCACAAATTCTGCGCGATAATCCAGGTAAACCAGGCTTACCTTTTTCGATTTGTCTTGTGCATCGATGTTGGGCATACGCAGTTCTACGCTCATTGATATGGCTTCGTGTACTGTGAGCACTGGTAGCAGCTGGTCTTCCTGCATGACGTAGCAGCTCTGCTTGTTGAACAACGCCTGGTCGCGCACGAAGCCGTTGATCTGCACCTCTCCCTTGTAGCCCTTGTCGCTGTGGAAGGAAAGAAACCGCAGTTCAATGGCACCAACCAATGATCAAATCGCAGTTTGAGTGACAACAGTAAAAAAAAAACTAAAAAATAAACACACTGAAACCATTGCCCCGAATCGAACACACAGCACCCTTATTGAACATTTTTCTTCTCTTTCTGAGTGGCAGAGAGACAGAAACATAACAGAAGAGCAAGGAGGTTAACTAGGCAACGCCGTGTATGCTACCCTACACTTGGGAAGGGGAACAAAAGGAGCACAAAACTACAATTAATTTTTAAGACAAATCTCCTGACTTACTAGAATCCAGCAAGAAGGTTCAGCAGCGTTGTCTTTCCGGCTCCCGAAGGGCCCATAACAGCCGTCAGAGTCGCAGAACGAGCTTCACCGCTCATGTTGTGCACAAGGTTCTTGCTGGCTGTGAAAAGAAATGAAAATAACAAGAGCACGCAGAATCCCAGACATAAAGCACGTCGAATCATCTTTCTAGCTTGGCCTTTTAGTCGGCAGCGCTTACTATATATAAAAATGTAACGCGACGGTAATACAAAGTAAATAACTATAGACGACACCAACTTTTTTCTTACGTGCTTTCATCTTTCAAATCATGCGTTGGACATTAATATAAATGGATTACCGCGTGATATTCGCATACGACTGCCACATAATCTATAACTGAGTTTCCACTTGACGCTGTTTCAGTTTCGGGTTCAACAACCTAACGATGGCTGCCACGTGTAGTTGACCGTTATGTCACGTGAGGCACAAAAAAAAAAGACAGTATAATTGCTGATACGTCGTTTGTTGTCATTTTAGCTCTTGAATCGGGCTGTTTTAAGCGTTGCAGTATCAGCGTTTATATTGCAGGTTTTTCTTGCATCACGTGATCTAATCGTCAACTACACGCCACATCCACCGTTCGGTTGATGAAACCTAAACCGATAGAGCATGAGACAAGAAGACCAATTATGAACTTTTTAGCGGTTGTGTGCGAGTAACACGCGTTTATCCATGTATTCTGATACCTAACGCATCATTCGAATGAAGAAAACATGCAAATAAAATTAGATGTCTGTAGTCCTTTAACTTTACGTTTCCCAACTCACTCATCTGATTGTGCTGTGATTCCGTTCTTTTACCGCATGCAGGCATATTTCGAAAAACCACGTTGCGATATGTTCCACTTTTTGCATACCAAACATCTTCAAGGTTTGCTAAAAAAGCCATATTAAGGTATCGGCTTCTCGGTGTTGTATCCTGTTTATAGTGTGCGGTTCTGCGGGCAAAGTTTCCTACTTAAGCTAGTCATTCGAAGCTTCTGTCTGCCCAAGTAGCCAGTTCCCGAAGGCAGAGTCAGCCTCGCCAATATTCCGAAAACGTTCTTTGCAGTAAACTTTGACTACAAATTCAACGTTGACTACTACTTCTGTCCCTCATGACTACAGTTGAACCTACAGTTTTACGAGGAGCACAGAACTAAATGTAATGGGCTTTGAAAGCCTCAGTAAATCACCGAATTGAAACTGATGTATGCACCTACCAGTTGTGTAAATATTGTTTTAAAGCAGATGTTTCTGGTGTTTACTTGACCGAATAAGCGGAGGTGCAATTCGTACAACCTAGCCGATTTGATTTCGGACACACTGCTTGCACATTCGCCCAAAGTTGACAAAGAAGGAGGCTCGTAGCAGTTCTTGCAGGAAATTATTGAAAACTCGAATTGCCTAGATGTGATGACACGTGCGATTCGTTCAGGCACTATCTGTCCCTTATTGCATATCTGCATGCAAACGCCGTGCGGAATATTATTTAAAAAATTATCAGCGGCCCGGCTCAGTGCAATTGAAAAGTTCTAAGGAGGCCTATTTCTGTTTGTGACCATCTTGGACAGACTTTTTATTGCGGAAGCATTTCTTGCCTCATGAGTGGCGCCCCAGGAAGCTGTGGACAGGCGCTGTGGACGGACGTTGTGGACAGAAGTGCAGTCGTAGCTCCATCATGCGTAACCCACTAAAACCCCCCTCGCAATGTACGGTTCTGGTCCAGCAGATGGCTGATGCTTATAAGGGAGGAAGGACGCGCAGTAAGAGAAATGGTTTCGCATTACTGCACCTAAGCAGGCTTAAGGGCACCCCTCTAATTTTTTATCTCAATTGTATTATTCTTTTATGGCTGATTGCGCGCTTTAAACGACTTGAAAGCCATCAGCAGTGTCATGATCTATCTCCCCGGCTTATAAGCGTACGCACTGTATTTTATTAAGACGAAGTTCCAGAGGCGTACAGAGGGCACTAGCTTCCACCGCTTTTCATCCAGGCGGTTCACTGTACTTGATAAGAGGGATGAAATCTCCAAAGCGTTCAGCAGTGGGCACATACCTCTGCCACTCTTGACCTTGTAAGTGAGGTTTCTCCAGCCGAGGTTGATCCCCTCGAATTTCCGGTACCCATTCTGGCGGCCGTTGCAGGTGCTTACGATGTAGCCTGGTAGTTCCGTTGCCGCTGCGAAGTGTCGGGTAACGCAGTGAAATGGTATTATTAAAATATTTTTCGATAAAAGATAGCGCACAAACAAATTATTAAGCGAAGCGATGTTTCACTGCAAGCCATGTGGGCATAGTCCTAATACCAGTACAGTCAAGCGGTGATGGAAGTAGTGGTGGCTACCCACAGGTTTCTGCTCCTTTGCGTTGCTGAAAAAGTTGAAAGGTTGTTCAAGGAGCTTACAAGGCCCCAAAGTCTTGTTCTTCTTTTGTATACAACGTTTCCCGGAATTTTAAGAACCACCAGATCTGATTCTGAGTGAGTTTGCCTTTGCGCTGTCACGATGATGTTCTGGAATGAAAATATTGCAAGTAACGTGGACAAGGAAAATTTTCCTAATTTAATCCGTGGTCTTTATTTTGCCCTAACTTTTTACATTCAGTTTTTATTGCTTATCATTGTTTAATTAAATTTATTATTATTCTGTACTCATTTATAATACAAGCTTATGAGTAGAACATCACCTTTGCGTGAATAAGCACCTCCGCAGATTCAAAAAATGCAGCCATCTCTCTTGCCTTACTCTCTCTTCTCTCTTGTCCAAGCCGAAAGACCGCTCGAATCTTTAAAGACGGCAACAAATGATCACCACCTAATTATTGTCCAGTATTTCTAACAACCGTCCTTTCAGAAATCCCGGAGCATGAAATATTTACTCATGCCTACGATCACTGCAACGAATTCCTTCATTACAAAACGGCTTTCGGAGGGGGCTAGTATGCGAAACTTAACTACGTCCATTAAGTCACGACATATATCTTAACATCAACTTTACTACCCAAAGACATAAACATTTCTCGAAAAAGCATTTGACGTAAAAACATAAATGTTATATTTTTCGAAAAATATTTCACATTTATTTGTGTTTTCAATTGTAGACTCATCGTTTCCTTGGTGAGAGAAATGTCACCAGAAATAGTGCACCCTCTTACCTTTGCTCCGTTATCTCTGGCACTTTGCTCATCCAACATGCATCAAAGACGTACTCCACTGAGTCAGTAACAACTGCACTCTGTACGCTAATTGGCAACAACAAATTACGCTGCAAAAACCGTTGAGCAATTGAAAAGTGGTGGACAAAATGTGGATCAAGTGCATTGCAGTTTAATCTCCCGGAGCGACGCATGGGTTATAAGAGAAACTGTAGTGGCGGGCCCCTGGTTAATTTACACCAATCGGGGCTCTTTAACGCGCACTGACATCGTATAACACGCAAGTGTTTTTGATGTAAGGAATGGAAAATGTCTTTAATGGTATACTAGTGCGAGCTGTTTTCGTCTCATAGACGTGTCAGTCACGATGATGTTCGTAGAGTGTAAATATTGCAAATAATTTGGACAGCGAAACTTTTATACACACTCTCCGAATGCCTTTATATCTGAAAATTTTATACCCACTCTCTTGCACCTTATAAGTGTCAAGACTGTAAGCCCACGCTACTTGAAAATGTTTATGGCTCGCAGATGTTAACCACTTCTTTTTCCGGCGTGAGCTGATTCCTTCGGTACTTGGCACAGTAACATTCACTGCCTAGAGTCCACACACAGCTTACATTATTCATATGCACATCGCTAATCGGTTAAACTTTGGAGTACGCAGCAGCTGCTTGGGACTCGCATCCCAATTATTTTGTCCAAAATTTAGAAGTCGCAAAGCCGCGCAGTTAGACGCGCCCTCACCGACTACTCGTCGTCACGAGTGTCACTCAACTGAACAAAACTTCCGCTCTTATCTATACTCGCTCATCGCCGTAAAACTGCTAGTCTAGGCTGCTCCACAGATACTTTTACACGTTATCGCTCAGCGTTTGCATCTCGAAACCTTCGCATCTCTCTTTTTCTTGTAAAAGCACCATACAACTTTAATACCCTCACACAAATACTCGCCATTTCGTGCACTTATTCTTTGTTCGGACAGGTGGACAGCTTGAAAGGACACTGCGACTGCATTAGACATATCGCAATTTCGTAATTGTTAAGAAAAAACTTATAGCGATGAAAACATGTTAGCCTACATCTTTTAGGGTTGTGTTACAGATTTTATCTCATCGTTATTCCATGTTTTGCCGTTGGACCTTTTTGCTCATATTAGTCAGTGCTCTATGATTTAGTATTTCCTTTAAGTGTACATAATTTTTGGCTTTAGTTATTTTTAACTTCACTTTCTGCTGATCTTATTTTTATTGCTTGGTATACGGCAGTTAGTATTGATTTCAATTCGTATCACTGACAAATTTCCATAACAAGTTTCAGTTCAGTTTATAGTTTGGTTTATATGGGTTTAACGTCCCAAAGCGCTTAGGCTATGAGAGACGCCGTAGTGAAGGGCTCCGGAAATTTCGGAGATTTGATAAGGTTTCGTGCAAGTCTTGTTCCGAGAAACTTTCCATGCATCCAACTCCCCACGTAATGTCTTACTTGTTGGGAGGAGTACCTACTTGAAACGTGGGTTAAATGTTAATAGACGTGCCGCTTGAACCATTTCCTCACTCTGTCCTTACAGCCTTACTGAAAACGAAATACTATTCGAGTTGCCCGCTTCCAGATATCTCCATTCTACCTCATCTCTTATCTCTGCAAGCGAAGAACCACACAGGTATAGAAATGTTGTTCAAGGCAGTAAAATAAGAGGAAATTGACACAAAGGGCAGGGTGGAAGAAAATTTCCTTTCAGGCTTCTGCGCCAAGCAGTCTTGAAAAAACAGCGACGTGCAACTCCGGTTAGGATGTGACTCTCGCGTCCTCGGCGCAGGATGCGATGAGATCACCTTTCATTGCCCTGTAATTCCAAGCCCTTTCCTTTTCCTACAGAGCACAGAACGAAGTGAGGTATAGCTATAAAGGAGAAGAAATGTTAGCGGACAATAGGTACTTCGGTGGGTCTCTCACCGGACAATCCGGATTCCTATATTAATCATTAATGAAAAGACTAGCGCATAAAACTGGGACGCAGACAGAGAAGAAGACAGGACGAGCGCTAATACCGCATACCTCTCTCCTCCGGTAGATGCTATGTGGGGCAGTCTGGCCGCTGCCTACACGAACGACTACGAGAGCACCGCACGCTGGTAGATTCATTGGCGGGGGGCGGCCATTTGGCCAAGTATTGTAAGCAGTGCGTGTGCGTGCCGGCGTTTGATGCCACGTGTGTACCTGGTAGGGGAGGCACAAGGTTGGGGCGTGAGATTTGTGAGGCTTATCACATTAACAGGGAAGGAGATAACTGTGTAAGCACAACATCACTTGCCTTGTCCAAAAAAGAAAAAAAAATGTACCTAAGGAATAGTTTACCCCATTTTGATTAGAATGTGCTTGTACTATCTCAGCCCAGTGTGCGCATGCACCACTCAAAATGCATTTATGTACCTTTTTTCTCGCAGTAAAATCTCAGTTGATGTTTAGCGCTCGTCCTGTCTTCTCTGTCTGCGTCTCAGTTTTATGCGCTAGTCTTTTAATTAATGATGACATACCAACTAGCCCAGCTTTCCGCATTGATTCCTATATTGCCTGGACACAGGATCCATATCATCGTTCACTACTTGATTTCATTAAATCAGCCCACCTTTTCTCATTTATTTAAGCATCCTGCTCATCTTTCATTTCATAACATTTATGTCCTGAGGCAATAAACATCGCTTGAAAAAAAAAAAACAACTTCGAAGTCCGAAGGCAGCACGCGCCTCTGAGCCGAAGCGTTGCTCCTTCCGTTCCTAACGACATCCTCCCTATTTGCGTCACCAGCAGTGCTATTATTAGTGACGACCGCTGTTGCCGCGTCGAAGTTATCGCCAATGCTCTGCATCCTTCCGTTTTGCTCTTTCCGACGCCGTTCCTCACTTCTACGAAGGCCGCGCTTCAAGGCTATGACGTCTGAACAGATAGTGAAAAAAGCGGGGTGAAAGCGAGATCACCTTAGGGTGCGCTCTTGAAACCAGTGCCGTTGAGACTCAACTATTTTGCAAAGATTTATTCCGCGAATTCGAGATATAAAGACGCGTGGATAAAGAGAGATAAAACATTTATTATTTCATTGAGGTGTTCTACGAGTCAGGCAGGCGGACTCCTCAGTTCAGGACTCCGGTGGCTTGGGCGGATGCCTGGACCAGTCTGATGATGCGACACTGGCCTTCCAGACCATTGCTGGTCAGGGCTGCCTCCCACTGCTCGTTTGACATCTGTAATGTTTTTAGATGAGGTGGTTTTTGCGGACAATTCCAGGAAATGTGAAACAGCGTAGGCTTATCGCCGCACCATGGACAGTAGGGGCGGTATTTGGAACGGTGAATGAAGCTGTACAAGTACAGGTTAGGGAAGGTATTCGTTTGTATTCGCCTCCAAAATGTGGCTTCTTCTGTGGTGAGTTTAATATGGGGAGGGGGATATATTCTACGATCTAATCTAAGCATCTCCAGCCGTTCCCCATAGTTTGATGGTAGAGGGGTGAGGTACGGGCAAGGATCCGCTCGGTGTGTTAGCTCACGAGGGTAACTTTCACCGGTTCATTTTACCCTCCTCGTACATGTGTAGGCTCCAGTTGTTATTTGAAGTTTGTCCCTGTGTTTCTCTTCAATACCTTACGAGAACACCGAAAACCATATCACATTGCGTAAACGCTGCGAGCTCAGTTGCATTATATTCGCGCGTGTCCCTAAATAGGTCGTGTCGCGAAAATTTTGACCCTTTTTTTTCTCTTGCACTAAATGATTAATATTGAACTGGAACTATCTGCCCGCCAATGCTTTCAGAACTGAAAAAGTTACTTCAATCAATGCAGGAGTTTCTTGGGATGTGAGTCTCTTAATCTGCTCTGACATTTTGTTTTGCTTGTTCTGCTGCGCTTGCTTCATTCCTGTGATTCAGTGCAGTGCCAAGTGCACTTTTATTAGCCCGTGTATACCAGTTCTTTCGTGCGTACTTCACTCCTTCTTAGGCCATATTTTGGCCTGCAGTATCTGATGAATAAAAATTAATAGACAAAATAAGAACTTGCGAGACAAAGGCGTCTCTTGTGGTAGTTCTTGCTTACGTTGAGTTTCTGTTTCTTTTGTGAAATTTCTTGCTCAGATTTGTCCTAGAATGGGATACCTTCCGCACCAACATTATTATCTTCGCATCGCTTATTTCTCTGTGTTGTAGTTTGTAGCCTCACTGGCATTCGTAACTAGGTGGCAGGGCAATAAAAACGGCCCTTAGGTCAACGATGCACTAGTACTCCGTTCTTTCACTTACCGTCTTTTTTTTTTAGCTGAAAAGCATTTCCGTTATTTCTGTTCGACTGAAAATTACGTCATAAAAAGCGATAATTGCGTGTACAAGCACAACAGTGGTCTTACACTGTGCGGCTTTCTTAAAGCGGGGAAAAAATTATCAGGCCGTCGCCACATCTATAATTTTGCGACCCTTTTCACGCAACAAAGTGGACATCGTCGCAGGCCGCGTTACCAAAACAAGGGCACGCTGTTTTGAGTTTCAGTGCCCCATGACGGGCACAAAAGGAAGTTAACTAATTGCGTTACATCACCTTATTCCCAAGCGATCACATACAGTCGCTTTGCGGCGGTACGATTGGCATCGTGGAGTATACACCTCGTGAATACTGATGCCTCTGCACTTTCGTAACCGTTGGGCAATTATTTCCACTTTATAATAGCGCTTCGCGGTGCCAAAACGTTTATGGTATTGGCGCCTCTAAGCAAGTAGCTATCCACCATCCATGTTCCGGAAGGACACGCTAATGAGGCAGCCCAAGGACGTGTTGGCTGCTGTCGCAATGCAGAGCAGCCGTTGCATGTTTACTACGCCGGGATGGTACAAACTGTGGCATTTCTGTAGTGGCTCATGGGAAACGCTAACCTTAACACACTTCATAATGCTGGACAGTTTGTCACAGTATTAATGCGACGAATTGTGCTTGTTGGTGTGCACTTCAAGAAACTGACAGCATCGCCAAAACAGGACGAAGGACGTTTACGAAACAAAGACGGGCGCTGATGACGCTGTTGAGAGTTCAGCTCCAGTCCTCGTCTAATCTACATCCTATGCCCATTTTTTTTTACTTGCTGTTATTCTCATGATGTCACAGTATTAGCTCTCCTACTGGCGGACTAAGCCAGAAAAATTTCTCTGAATCCCCCTATACGAAGCTCGGAATCAACGCGTAGACAATGGGTGCATGTTTAGTACGGATTTTGTTGTTTGTATTTCTCACAATTCATCGCCGGTTTCTCGGGGTGACCAGGTATACCGCTACCTGCCCGTTAGTCTCCGTGAAAGTGGAATGTCTCCCGGAGAAGTGATTAGCACAAAATCTCAATTAATCAGTTAAGCAGGACCGTACTGCCATTTGTGAGCATTACACAAGACTTTGAAGGTGGTCTTGTAAAATTGCCGAAAGCCCAAACTGTTCAAGACCGGGATTTATAATCAAATTAGATAGAGGGGGAAAAAATGACCTGAGTGCCTGCGATACTTTTGCATGCGCTCCTACCGCTGCCACTACACTGAAGCAGCAAGCTATGAAACCAACTCAAAGCTGCTAGGGGCTGGTGCCGTAGTGACATGACAGATGCATAAAAGAAAAAATCAAGAGCGGAGGTTTGAAGGAAGCTCACAAATTTAAGGAGGACATTTTGAATGAATTAGCCATTGTACATGATGTAACGGCTAGGCGGCTTTCTCTGCCACACTCAAAAATTTTTTCACAACAATTTTCAGACTTCAACCGCATAAACTATGAAACCACAGCCGACTTCAAGTTTCTCATGTTCTATAAAAAATAATCTTGTGCTGAGCAGAATAGAAATGACAAAATATCAAACTAACAGATGCTATGGCCAAACAGCATTCGTTTGTGATATATCATATAGCTTGTAGACCTCTTCCTGTTACTCAATGATAATTAACAAAATGTGCTGAAGACGTCTGGACCTCAGCCAAATGCTCATTAATTGTCCAATAACATAATGTAACAGCAGCAACCTTGGCGCGATTAAGGGAAATGTCCAGTTTTTTAGTGGAGTAAATTTTTTTCCCGAATATGTTACCCTGCTTAACGAAAGCAACCCCTCCCGATTCTCAAAGAATTTTGGGTAAAAAAAGTGCGTTCATAATGCGAGTAAATACGGTGTACAAAGCAGTAGCTCCAGGAAAGGGAACCACTACGCAGTTCACGGAATGAACAGGTAATGATCAATACAATTGCTTATTAACGCTCATAATTAGGATACAAAGGTCAAGAATGGTGGCACAGAAACCAAAGCTCGCTTGTTAAAAATTTTTGAGCATCAACGGAATCGAAGGCATATTTTAAGCAAAGAAAGCTGCCTGCAATGAGCTTAATATTTTTGCAGCAAATTATTGTTTACGGCTCACGTTACGACACCGAGTGATGTCAGCACCTGAGAAAAAAACGCGTGGTGCGTTCGGCGCACCACATCACATTTATTAAGAAATTTATAAAAATGCATAACGAGCAGGCCTTAAAAATAATTTAACTGCTGAGTCTGCAGCGTTGTGACTGGTGAGCCCCATCTTGAATTAAGGAATAACTTTAGCACTAAACAAATGTTAGGGATGATAACAAAGATTTGAGGTATGTTTAAGTCAGTCCTGAGACATCAATATCTTCAAAAATTAGATAAACCGTAATCCTGCCTACCATACTGCTTCACATATATTTTCGTTGCTGTTTTACTCCACGCTTGACCTCAACTACACAGGTTTAAAAAATATGTAAGCTGCAAAATGGACTGCGCCCGGAAAGTTGGTAATGGCGTCCTCTAGGGATAGCAGGTAGGGCCAGGTCAGTTTTTATAAAAACAGGCATTTAATTTTCCCACGGTGTCGTTGTTCTTGGTGTGACGAAGGTTAGTTCGTTCGCGACGTTCTCCTGTAACTTCTTTTGTCACTTCCAGCGTCCGTAAAGATATCAATAAGCAGTTATTCATAAGTTTATTATCGCTTTAGTAGCTTCTAGTTAGACACAAGAGTTGGGCAGCAGTATTAGGCATGTGGAATTGTGCGTCGTGCAACAAGCGCTCGGCACACGCTCGTCGCGGCGCGACCTCGCAGGCCGGCGACTATCTGGAATCAACAAAGACTGCCGAGGGGTGCGGGGGGTCGTTCTCTTGGCCGAAGGGTCCTAGCGATAGGCCAACGCTGTGCCAACGACGCTTGATCGAACGATTGGTTTGCCTTGATTCAAGCGAGCTTCCACTCGGGCAAGGACGGGGTCGAAAAATATCCACCGTCTATACTGAGGGCGAAAATATCTGCGCAGCGTCACTTCGGCAGGATAAGTCATAAAAACAAAAGTCTTGATGGTGTCGATGGTCTTGATGATAGACAGTAAAGGTAGACTACCATGTATTTTGTGAAGGACTTTCCCTGGCGTCCCGAAGTATTACACCAAAGGCGCAAAGATACATTTATATGTGTGTGTGTATGTGTTTATATAGAGCAGCAGATTGGACAGCCGTCGCCGTAGCTGAGTTGGTAGAGTACCGGACACGATATTCGGAAGTCGTGGGTTCGGATCCCACCGGCGACATGATTTTTTTTCTGCTTTATAAGTAATTTTCTTTAAATGACATATCAATTTAAGTATCGTTCTCCCATTGATCAGTGCTACAAATAAAAAAAAGAAACATCCCCCTACGCACCTTGGTCTCGGTGACTATATATATATATATATATATATATATATATATATATATATATATATATATATATATATATATATATATATATATATATATATATATATATATATATATATATATATATATTGGTGCGAAAGCACTAATTAACGGGGTCAAATGCAACCAAGAATCATGTATGAGGCCTCGGAGTAACTCGGGTAACCTCGGGTTAATTAGGAGGTGCGTCGCGCCAGCTGTAGCCAATGGAAGGAGGGCGTCGCGCCAGCTGCAGCAGAGTGGAGAGAGGGTGTGAAGATGAACAGCGAGAAACGCGGTTGCCTGCACATGCAGAAGCCAGAAAGAGGAGGTGAAGAATGAAGGCTTTTTTTCGCACGTCAAATAGGTATAACTGCGTTAAAACCCTACCATTTTCTTTTAGCTGTTGTTCAATGGTGGCCATCAAGGAAAAGCACAATATCATAGCGTTTTCTAACATGAACCTTGGTTCTAAAAATCAAAGTACAAACAAGGAATACATGTATAGAATCGAGGAGATAATTGAAATCAGAAATGCTCTTTATTACATGCCCTTTAAAATGCTCTATTCGTCGTGGCAGCCGTGTCGGCACGAAGGTCCACGGCTTTCACGGTAGACTAGGCGAATTTTGGTTTGTTCATAGCCGGCTACCATCAAGTATCGTGCTCAGTTCTTGGTAGAATAATTCCGCGAGCTTTGGGGCGAGAAATAAAGAAAATTGAGGCAACAGCACTAACCCCATTCCAAGACTTTTCGCGCGTTGCCAACAATAATTTCTAAATAAGCTTGCCTTGAACGCGGCCTGTATAGTTTCTGTTGCTCTATTTCTGCATAAATTACATGTATCGGTGCTTTAACGCTCCCATGGAAAGAAAAGATTGACGAGGGGCATCGAGCCAAGTACGTCCTACCCTTCCCGGAGCCCTTCACTACGGCGTCTCTCATAGCCTGAGTCGTTTTGGGACGTTAAACCTCCATAAACCAAACCAATCACCCGACACACAAATATAAAAGCGCCTGGAAAGGTAACAAACTCGCTCACCTCGAGACCATTACGGCGTCCTGGCAAGCGCTTGTAGGATTTAATCGATTAGTAAGAAGTATTTCACAGTTGCCAGGACGCACGCAAATAACTGCGAGTCATTTTTGTACCTTTTTGAACTGAGTATGGGTGAGTATGAGTATGTGTGAGAGTGGGTTACAGCATTTGACGTGGCAACACAGGCTCGCGGCTACAAATGAGATCTTCCGCTTGGTGATTGCAAAAAGATAAGCACCAAATAAATTGATCGAGCCCAGAAGGCGCCGTGCGTAGCAACACTACTAAAAACTATCATTTTACAGTGAATTAGCCCTTGAACGATCTTTGGCAAAGTCTTTAATATAACTTTCTGCCGGGCTAATTGGTCACTCAGTTTTTTGAAAACTGGCTGTAGCGCTATTAGTGAGATCACAGAGAGAAGACGGCAGAGCTTTCTTCTATGCTGTGTGGGGATGTCTCTGTGGTCTTCCTAATAGCGCTACACCCAGCTTTTAAAGAATTTGGCAGAATCCACAGCGGAAATTCTACCGTACGTAATGCAAATAACTTCAGCCGAAAAAAATTTTCACACGCAGCAACTATCACTTCAGCGAACAATCAAGAAAGAACTAATGGAGTGAAGATGAAGAATTTCGAGAGGCTTACAGCTGTTTTCGCCCGCGAAACTCCAAACGTGCAACTGCGTAGCTACACGGCTTGTGGAACTTCGAAGCATCACACTTCCCTTCCAGAACAGCGGAGTGTGACATCTGCCTGAGACCGTTCTAGCTACGCTTCTGGCTCGGTACAGCTATACATGGCCTGAGCAGTAGCAAGGAATATTAGCTAGCGTACCGGCCTTAACAGCAGTCACGGCTGCTTTCAGGTAGTAAAATCTTTACTTACAGCAGTGGAAGAGCTTTCGCTTTTGTAGCGGCATAGAGTTTTTGTTTTTTTTAATTGCACATTAAATGCCAAACTCCAGCACATAATTACCTCAGGTTATTAAAGCTGCCACGTAATTAGCTGCAGAGTTTTTAGTACTGAAAACTACATTGCCTCTAGAAACTATTTCTGGGCTGATATTTGCTCCTCTTCATCAGAATAAAGTTCGGGATACTCATTTAGATTTCCTTGAAGATCCCCTTGAAATCGTTCAACTATTATGCGCTGCTAGTTTCCGCAAAACTTGTTATATTAAGAGTTACGAAAACTGAAACAGGGAGTTCTGGACCGGCTTGAGAATTGTTCAGGCAATAAACCTTGTTTTCAGTGCCCCTGCACCCGTATGTACGAGTAACTTTGACGACAGTCCGAGGCCACAAAGGAAAACTCGAGACAAAGCACTTTAGAGAGTGCCTGGTAGAAGCTGTTGTTGTTGTTGTTATTAGCCTATCAACAGATGGCACATACCGACACTGGGGGATCGGCCAAGAATCGGGTAACTATTCACCTGTATTCAGGTAATTAAAAGGAAAAGCACGCGGGAAAGCAACACCGGAGGATTCTTCCTCATGAACAGAAAAGGATGAAAGTTTTGATTACAAAATTAATAATAATAATAATAATAATAATAATAATAATAATAATAATAATAATAATAATAATAATAATAATAATAATAATAATAATAATAATAATAATGAGAGGGACTGGAAAGATTTATGACGTCAAAATGTACTAACTGAGAGGAAAGAAAATTTGTAACCCTTAACATTGCAGTCGGTGAGATTGTAGTAAGAAATTTAGAACAGCGGTGCAAACAGATCTGTGGCTGACGCCAAATATGGTGGCACCAAATCATAGCAAGAGCGGGCTGCTTAAACTAAGACCAAGGGGCCGCAAAGGCTCCTCCAGCAACATTCTTCTGAAGAGGTGTATCGGCTACAATAGAGGAAAAAATGCTCAATGGATTCAGGCTCACGGCAAAATGCACAAAGGGGAGAAAGCGCCAAACCCGACCTGTGTAAATAGAAATTTACAGGAGGTATACGGCACCGCAGCCTCGTCAGAGATACTTCAAGCTGGTAGAAGCGCAAACAAGTTTGAATTACGCCTGTCTTTTTTTCTTCCAATGTCCTTCCTTTGCAAATTTGTGATACTCAGTAAACTTATATTTCGCTATTCGACATGAAATCTATTTTACAGGATCCTATTCTCGGTCCCTGTGCAATACCGGCAGTTTAAAATGCAGATTTACAACGGCGAGAAAAGCCGCTTAACATAAAGACAAACCAGAGAGATAATCCCTTCGAGATAAACGGCGGTAACGTAGCAACCCTGGCTACTTCTGGTTGCCCCATCTTCTGTGCCGTGCGTGCGTACCACCTGTATTAGAAATATGCATTCGTCGTTCCCGAGACTGTCTCCTCAATTGCGGAAAATCAAAACTGCAGTCAAATAAGTGCTAAGCTGATTAAATACGCAACATATGCGTAGCCACAATCCATTTTATCTCTTTTTTTTTTCTCGACAGCATGCATTAAAAATAGCTGGCGCCTATTGGAGTCGATTTCAGTACGGAAGAATAATTATTATAACGCTTACCTTCATCGATGCCCTTGACTGGCATATCCAGGGCCAGGTTGTCGAAGCCGTTCATCTTGAAGCCGTTTTCTAGCTTTCGCGCTTTGATGAGAACTGCATCGGTATCCATCCTCTCTTCTAGAATATGAACTCCGGACGTTCACAGACAAAATAAAATGCACCAAGTACAAGTTTCAGCGCCACGAGTCCTTTGTCCACTAAGCGCGGCCCCAAGTTCCGCTTTGCGTTCACGCAGATACTTTTCGGCAATTCTTCTCGGCGCTAAGGAAGTGGCAAAACATCTGGCACCAGCAAGTGTCTCGAAAACGGATAAAAGCAGGTAGAATTATTGGCTGTAGCTTACAGTGATCCTTCAACTTTTTTTTTTTTAATAAATTCAGAAATAATGCTGGTGAATGCGAGTTTGCTCTATAGACAACGCATGGTGGAGGAACTCTTGCAGGTGTCCGCACTCGTCTCCAGGAGAACTTCCTCGCAGCATGAGATTCCTCTTTCGTTGTCACTCCTTCAGGCTCGCGAAGATCTAACGCGCACGCGCGACAGATCCGCTTCGGAGAAGCTCTGCCACCAGATATCCGTGAGCCGAGAGCCCCCTGGCTTACGACCGGCAACAACCCCAGACTGCTGCGCCAACGAGTGCCCTTCCCTCTTCCGCAGGTTGTCTCGGCCCGGCTCATTGGGAGAGAAAGAGAAGGCCGAGAGAGTGGACGTCCGTGGAACTCAAGAGAAAGGGAAAGCTTCGCAGCCATGCTGCTATCACGGTGCGCCACAACCCGTTCCTCCTGGGGAGCAATACCCCGTCGCTTTCGTTGTCGCCGAAGGCCGGGCTATTTCGCCGTGCCTCTTCGCCCTTGCACGATATTTCACTCTCTCTTGCCCGCTCACGTATACGAGTCACGATCTCGACGAGCGGGGAGAAAGTGAAGGGACTCACCGCGCTCAAATTTCTGTCCCCACTGTTTCTCGAAGCAGAGGCAGCGTGGCAAGAGACAATGTCTGGGCTGCATAGGAGAAATGGCTGGTAGTCGCCAATCGAATATACAGTTTACAGCTTGCTTAACCGTCGCGGACTGTAGTTTTAAAGCGGCTTTGGTAAGGTCACTATCCTTGGTTTATCACTTTCTGGGTCTTCCTGGGGCACAGGGCTCGATGAGAAAGCGCGATGAGTGTATTTTCTGCGATTGCAACTGCTATTGTATGAGAAAGTGCAAGTGTGTTCTCTATGTTTACAACGGGCACTGTATGAGAAAGTGCAACTGCATTTTCCACGATTGCCACAGGTGTTGTACTACACCACATTACTGGTCCATGTTCACACAATGCTATACTCTTTTGCTCAAATAATGGCTCCGAGCACATTGATTTGATTCTTGTGTTTCCTCCATTCATATCGACTTGATCACTGTTGCTCGAGGGGTATCAAAGATTGAAATACATGATATTAATAAGTGAAGCATTGGCCAGAACCTCGTGTCGCATCAGGCCGAATTCCCGTTTGAACGTCGGCTCGAAATAATCTGAGGTTCTGAGCGAAGAGTATCCACATTAGTTATGATTCACCGTCCATAGTGGCACAATACAGTATGCTGGGCGAGTTGGTTTTCAGGTTCAATATCTACAGCGCTAAAGACGGGACAGAAGGAACACACACTAGTCACACAACAGAGCGCTGTTGTGTGACACATAAGCGCTCTGTTGTGGGACTTGTGTGCGTTCTTCCTGTCCAGTCTTTAGCGCTGTAGATATGCAAGTCCATAGTGGAGTCCTTCATCTCATGGGGTTCTTCCCCTTCTCCTATCCATGACGTCGTCACGAAACGACCTCCGAATATCGCGTCCGGTGCTCCACCAGCTGAGCTACATCGACGGCTGTCCAATCTGTGCTCTCGTGGGTATTTATGTTTATTGAGTGTAAGCGAACCTTGAGAGTGTAAGTAGTTTTCTTTAAATCAAAGATTATTTGAGGTTTTATTCTCCCACTGATCCACATTTTAAATTTAAAAAAAAGAAACATTCCCCTATGCACGTTGGTTTCCGTGACTGTTGGCTTCCTTCGTATATATATATATATATATATATATATATATATATATATATATATATATATATATATATATATATATATATATATATATATATATATATATATATATATATATATATATATATATATATACAATGCATTAAGACGGATATTGGTGCATCAATATCCGTCTCCAAGAACATCAAAACAATGTTAAAGGTATAGCCATTTCTGGGCACCTGGCTAAGCACTGTTAGAAGTGCAAAATCACAGAAAACAGCCCTGAAAGTATCTGCACCCCTGACTTTAATAGCTGAACAACTATCGGCCGAGGACGAGATAGGTTGACGAGAGAAATCGTCGAAGCCTTCCAATGGTGAACAATGCGTAAGCACTCCATCCCTGTCCTTGTCGGAAAAAGAGCTGAATTTTCTGGCTGGCTTGATGAACACCTAAGGTTTCTTTTGTGCCACATACAGCTGAATGATTCAATGATCCCTTGTTGGTAGTGCCTTTATCTTGTTTTATCCTCTTCAGCATCTTAAAAAAATTTAACGCTTTTAAACCCCATTTTTGGGCACGTTTTTACAGCTTTTACCTTCTTCATTTTTGATGTATTCACTTGTATATTCCCCTTTTGTGTCCCTCATGGTTTTAACGCATTCTCCGTCCTCTTGGGTAATTTTTCATTGGTTTTGTTTTTGTTACTGTCACCTGACCACCTCTTCGCGGCTCTTTACACCGTCCTTTTATCGCTTACTTCGTTTGTTCCTGTTTTTGAAATCTTGTGACGCGACCACACTGATTGCCGGTTATCGCTGCAGCAGCCCTGTTACCCACCCTCTCATGTCTTATATTTGAGCATCTTTCCTTCAAAATAAAAATTCAGTTGTGAGTCAGCGCTCACGTGTGTCGTTTCTTCGTGTTGTCCCCGTCTCATCGCGCTGTCTCTAAGTACAATTCAGACAGCAGGAGGGCCCAGGAGGGCACAGGGAGGGCCCAGGAATGTACAAAAAAATTGTTCTGTCAAGAAGCAGGTCTAGTCTCCTGCCCCGCTAACAATGACAAAAAAGACGAAAATAATGTTACGGAGACGCCTTTACTTATACAACCTCGACTACCTTAAATAAGTCAATGTTTCACAATTGTTTGACTGTACAAGGCACCCTGGCCCCCACTGTGGGTATGTGCCACGCCAACAGAGGACAACTTATACAAATGCTCTAGCAATAGAACTGAGTTCATTTTATGTCCTTAAGAAGGCGACACTATGCACTGACCTTTCAGACGTCTTGCATAATACTCACCCTGTAGTACTGGCCCCTGAAATACCCACAATGACACTCTGATGCTTCTGTGGTTTCAGGAGTTTCTAATCGTGCATTTCTGCTAATGATTTTGGCTCTCGGGAGCTACTTTTCTATGCAGAAACACTTAACGCATATCTCATCGCCTCTTCAGTTTTCATGAGCATTTATACATATTTCCTCACGTACGTTTCTAATGTAACCTGCCTGGTAATTGCCTGTTGCTCTTGACTTTAATCTATAGGGTAATTGTTAAAGCAGACCTTAATAGTGTTCTTCAGATATTCAAGTTATAGAAAATAAAAATATATATTTCTAAGTGTAGAACGAAGAGTTTTTGTGCAACTACATAGCTCAACCTAAACGTCCTCTTAACGAGATGAGCTTTCCGCATGTGTGCACATTACATAACTAAACTTGAAACCAGGCCTTTAGCTCGCATTGGAATCATCAAAAAGCCATTTCATGCAACTTATGCTTGCCCTGTATTACAACACACTTGCTTGAAGCCTCACTCATGTAACACTGATTAACGATTCGCAATCAGTACAGCACATAATCGCTCAGAACATTTCATTATTTACAAGTACGAGTATCACCAAACATCGGGCGCAGCTGTACTGAAGTCTATCCTTAACTTTAACTCCTTCTTCAATCGCAGAAATTTCCCCCGCCTCCATCTGTTCCGTGGGATTTGTTATCACAATCGCATGATATAATCGCGCTCTATTCTGTCTGCATCTGTTTATCATATAGGCTATATCATCGTTACAATGTTCATGTTCTCATCAAATTACTGCAAATCATTTTTCCCTTTACTTGTTAAACCATAGCATGACCGAAACCACTTGTCTTGCCTCATTTGTTCCTATACAAAGCTTGGTCAATTAGAGCATTGTTAATCAGCTGCCACCAGCTTTGGCTCATTGCTGCCTTTCTTTTATGTATTTGTCTTAATACAGATAAGTAATTAACACTTTTTTGTTTCTTTCAATTTCGTATCTCTTTTCTTTCACGTTTTTTTTATGGTTCATGTTTTACACTGCATTTTAAGTTTGCAGCATACTAAGTATCATAGTTTTCATTCCTTTCTTGTTTTGTATTTGCCTTTATCCTCAGTACTGCGGTATACTTTGAGGGTTTTATAAATAAATAAGGTTGCTTAGGTGGGTGCGTTGACGAGCTGTTATGAATGTTGTAGTGCCTCTAATTACAGTTTGTAGCCATGTGCTATTAATGCTTAATACGTTGCAGTCTTTTAATGCGCTGGTTAATACTGTACAAAATAATACCCATTGAGCGGAACACGTGCCGACTGACATTGAGAAGCTGTCTGTTATGGAGTGCCCATCTGTTAAGCCCCGTCATCAGCAATTCGGAACAGCTCCGAGATAGCGCCGCTAAGCTTTGAGACCCGTTGCGGTTCACTTGGGCGAGTAGTGTTTTTTTTTCGTATAACTAGTCGTACAGCTAACGGAGTGGGTTTTGCTCAGGGATTTAGAATCTAATGGTGATTTCCCGCACACATCAGAAGCATCGGCGTTTTTATGTCTCACCTAGCACTAATTTAAAATAGAAATCTATTTTAAGCGATGGGCCTCTAAAGAAACAAACAAAAATTATGGGCGCACTTAAGTCACCGAAGTGTGTCATGGCTTTCGAAAGCCTTGCTGTCACCGTAAAGAGCTGCCGTGGTGTTATGGAAGCGTCTCCGTGTCGAACGCCAAATGGCCTGCTTCGATTCCCGGCCAGACCCCCGTTTTCTTTTATTCACAGCACTGATGACGTCATCTGATTGACGGGTGAGGCGGAGAGTTTCTGAGGACGCACAAATCCTGCGCACGCTGATGAGGCAAGGGCGACCCACATGAGCGTTTTTCTTGCGGAAAACTGGCGTCCGGCCGCCGGCAGCAGGCCGCCGGGTTCGCCGCTGATCAAGCCGGGCTAGATATGTCCACCCGGCGGTCAGCCGCTGGATGGAAGCGGCCAACGGGGGCTGTCAGCGCGGGCCAATCAGGGCGCGACCGCGTCTCACTTGCTCCAGCTTCTACAACATGGCCGCGCCTGCCGAAGCGGCCTCTCGCTTCACCACGAACTCGTCGTTGTCACCACTACACTCTACTTTACGTCCACGGCAAGCAAAAGTCGCACGAAGCTTTCGCTTTGTCTGAAGATGAGCGCAGCACAAAATTTTAGCGATGAAACGCGCCACATTTTCAGAACGCTTCTGGATTTTCAAAGCTGCTAGGCTTAGCCACTACGCGTCAGTTGACGTCAGGAAGCGCGGGACGTTCGAACAGGTTAACTATTTTGGTTCAGAAAGGGGTCACAATGAATAATTCGGCCTCTTTGTCGTCTTTGAATAAATAATAACGTAATTGTAAATGCACAGCTCTTCTTTTCAGCATTTTACTAAGCATATGGAATCACGCCGTTTCTAAATCCTGGCGGTAGCGGTCTGGCAGCAGCCGCCCGTTTTCCGCACGGCGGCGGTGCATCGGCGTTCCGCCGTGCCGCTCGAAATCCGCCGCGCAAGTTCGCTCCATGTGGGCTAAGGCTTTAGTTGCTGGATGTAACGGAAGCCGGACAGATCCATGGCCGCGTGTATGGGCCATTAAAGGCTTTCGCCTTAAAACAAAAATTTACAGCCCTCTTTTTTTAATACGAAGTGCGTCTTGTGGAACATCTTCTATCTTTCGTTAAACCTCATTTCATGCCATCACGACCTAGTGTGACCAGTCCGGTCTCTACGGACAAGGACGGTTAGACCTCGCCGCATGCGCGAATGCTTGGCCAGCGCTTCCGCCATTACGTCCTACTGAAGCTCCTCAGCCAAGGCTCCCATCACCGAGCTCATCGATTGTTACGAACAGGCTCCTAGTGTAAAAAGGCCAAGCCTTCGTGATCCTGAGGAAGGTGGTCAACGCCATTAGCCTCCTGCTACAGGCCCTGCAATCCTAAACCACTCGAAGCGTCTTTCTGGTGCTGAACTCCCTCGGTCCAAAGCTTCAAGATCTTTAAAACACAATGGCTGCCATCCTCACACGCTTCGTGAGGAAGTCAGAGGCGCAGCGCTCTTTCAGTAGAACGAATGAGTCTTAAAGTCCATAATCTCAAGTTTCCGGCAATATCTTTTCACCAACCACTTCTCGGTATCGATCATCTGCGAGCTTAACTTATCACAAGAAATCAGGCTCTCCGAGTACGAGCCCCACTTTGCCCCTGCTTGCTGGGAACGTATAAAAGTTCTGGTCAACATCCGCACGGACGTGACGTACGTTTGATGCCCAGCTCAACCACACACTGAGAATAAGTACGCGTGCTTGATCTCTCTCTCTCTCTCTTATGAACAATAGTGCTAACACTGACAGCAGCGTTGTCTCCTCCCCCCTGGCCAATTCCACTGCGAGAGGCTGAGGGGCATCATGGAGGCCATCTGTTCATGGATTATTGGCGGCGACTTCAACACCCACCACTTACGTGAATAAGTCCTAGCATCAACGTCAGAGGAAGGAATCTTTTTTGTTTGCTTCAGACAATGAACTTTGTCCACCCACCCACCAGTTCCAACTCGGTCACCTAACCCCATGGTGGGCATCAGCATCGGGGAGTTTTCTGCTACAACATTACACAACGCCGACGCTCTGCACTGCGGAGAAAGTCCCTGCTACAGATACCACTGCAAAACGAACAAACCTAAACACGGTGCTGGAGGCTCCCATGCCTCGCTGCATTGCACCTCGCTGTCGACTTCGCAATTGCGGGACAAGTTCTGGAGGTCACGAAACTCGACGCGCCCAGCTCTAAGGCGATGCTATCGTGCGCGCAAGGTGCTAGCGGGCAGTTATCGTCGAAATCACTCGGCTCGAACTTGAAAACCTGATAGCAGATAGACGAGGGAAAGGGACAGGCACAAGGACGGCATGAGAGCATAAATTAAGCGTACGTACGCATGGCGCCATCTGTTATTGTCTGCTGTTGTGTAAATATATGGGACAAAACAGAAGTGGTACCGTTAGAAAATCACCACAAACAACAAGCAAGTTAAACAACACACGTGACGTTTATTGCGAGTTAGTGCAAAAAGTGGGCAACCTGTTGGCCCTCCTTGAAAACAAGTGGATATAGCACAAGTCACTGAGGGTGGAAGGTGGGTTGCAGCGTCTGTGCGCAAACGGTGAGGTGAAACCTCCGCCATGTCGTAGTGTCCGCCACCCGAAGACTTGATGCGCCATTTCGAGGTCCCCCATGTCAAAGCTGGTCGATCGTGCGCGACTGCAGTTCGCCGTGTGGCAGGATTCGATTGCGCTGTCATCTGTGATTGGTCGTAGTCATGGCACCATGCACGTCCAATTTCTTTAATCGCCCAGCTCAGTCACGTATCGGCTGTCCTCAACAAGGTATACGCCGTTGATATCAAGAAACCAGGAAACGACTTTACACAACGCCGACGCTCTGCACTGCGGAGAAAGCCCCTGCGACAGATACACCTGGTTTCCTTCATGCGGTGCGTCTTGTGGCTTTTCGCCTCACCTGAACCATCTCATAGTTTATCTCAAAGTTTATAGTATTCTTATATTCTTTTTCTTTACATTTCAATTATCCCATAAGCCAGCGGTAAAACTACAGGGAACGTCAAAAGTTCCTATGGCACAGGGTGATTTGCTTTTCAGCTGTACATTCAGGCACTTCAGAAGCCTGTGAAGATACCAAGGCTGTCAAAGGTGAGATTGATGCTTCTCTTCGAGGTTAGGGGGTTTCTAAATGCCCCGCTACATGGGTAAAAAAGCAGACCCTGTGTTCTGGGAAGTTTTGACATGCCTAGTACATTCTAGATTCTTAAACACGAACCAGAACGACTCGTCACCGAATAGTCACGACAGTATCATGTTCTGAAGGTTGACCTGACGTGCTACCTAACCGTTGTCTAAGCGTACAATGATTCCTATTTAGTTACACGGTCTCTAGTGTCATCCATTGGTGAACATTGGCAAGTAACTATACTGAAAAATGATCTGGTACCCACGTGGAAGTCAGAAAAAGAAGAAAACTTTACTCAAATGTAAGCACACAATTACTGCCATATTTTTACAAATCAAAGATACAAAAAAAACAAGAACGCTTGCCCAGACACGCTTAACGCTAATCGCTACGAAAATGCGAATACTTCATGTTCTCAGAGCATAAATGTACGCTCATAGGCTCATGAATTCACTGGCTGTTATTTCATTTGAAATTCGCAGTAGTACCTACAAGCAAGGACAATTGGGCATCCTTCTGGAAGTAATGGACTGCCTACACCTATCGACCGCAGTAATGACGATGCTAAAAGTTTGAGCGGTGATCGTCGGCGTACCAACTGACATCATCCGAACAACTAAGGGACAAAATCAAAGGGACCAAAAATTGAACTGCTAAACAAGAACTGTCAGGGGACCGTAGTGCCACAATCGGAAGAAGCAGACCTCCACGATCTTATATGTGGTGTTAGACTCGAACCAGCAAGGCAGTTTACTTCGCCACGGCTACGCGGAAATGCACCTGCCTCTGCTTGGTATCTGCTTTTACCTTGCCTTCGAACAAGAAAAGGCACTAGTCCTAACTACCTCCTAACGACGGCCTGTTCAAACACATCGGCTGGCCTGGCTTTTCTTTGGTGCTCCGCTGCTTACCGGCAAATGCGCCAAAAAGTTCAACGTTTCACACGCCGATTTCCGAGCTGCTCGAGCCGTAAAAAGGGAAGGAACAAAGCGAATGCCCAGATGTTCGCACACAGCTGCGTGAACACAGAAGCGCGCACAACGCAGACCACTGGTTCCAGCGTCTTCACTCTTTCCTGGCCAGCCGTATCCTCAGCAGGATGTAAGCAATCAGCCTGCATATGGCCTCGTACGCGAGCAGCGCCAGCACAAGCACGTGGAACTTCTTGTCCGAGGCGCCGACGAACTCGAGGAACTGCGCGGGGTCCTCGTAGAGGCAGATGAACTGGTCGCACTCCAGGGGCTCGCGACCGTAGCCGTACACCGAGAGCAGGAAGCCGTTGTAGCCGTAGTAGATGTAGGAGATGTCCGTCAGCCAGCGCGCGTACTTCGTGAGCAGGTGCGCCGGCACGAAGAAGCCGCAGAAGAAGAATGCCGGCGACACAATCGGCAGGGCCAGGAATACCGCCGTCTGCGGGAAAAGATCGCGAAAGAGGAAAGGAATGGGCTTGGAATGAACAGATGTTGCACCGCATAGGTGAATAGCGCTCATTGAGACGGCAGAGCGGGTGCAAATGTCGAGAGGCCAACCATAGTGCGCGGCATGACAGAGAACTGCAGGGTAGTCTTGGTTAGAATAGAATGGCCATGGACCCGCCGCGATGGCTCAGTAGTTACGGCGCTCGGCTGCTGACCCGAAAGACGCGGGTTGGATAACGGCCGCGGCGGCGGAATTTCTATGAAGAGGCCCGTGTACTGTGCGATGTCAGTGCACGTTAAAGAACCCCAGGTGGTCGAAATTTCCGGAGCCCTTCACTACGGCGTCCCTCATAGCCTGAGTCGCTTTGGGACTTTAAGCCCCATAAACCAAACCAAACCAGAACGGGGATGTAAAAGCAGGGACGATAACGAGGCTGAGGTCCAGTCTGCTGCCCCGCATGTTGGGGAAGAGGAAAAGGGAGGAAAGTAGAAAAGATGAGAGTAGAGTAAGAAAAAGAGCGCGCATACAAGAGGACGCATGCAAGCTCAGGGCACAAGGTTATGAGTGGTCTCGAAGATCCTGGGACCCTTGGCATCGTCAATCAATGACGTAGATAGCTATGCGACATCCAGTTATTAAAGTATACAACTGAAAACTTACAATTGTGTGGTGCTCAAAGCGGTTAGCTCGAACAGCGGTATTTTCGGAACACTGGCGGAGGCTCTTGGCTTACGGTGGTCTGGGCTCTATTATTACGATAATAACGGCACGGTTTGGGAAGTTGAGGCCGTAAGGTGAACGGCAGGAGCTCTGAGTTTATTGCGTATCACTTTGCGGTCGGCATTGTCGTATGTTCATATCAAGCATTGTTATACATGTACAAGCAACGTTGGTACCTTGCCTTCATGAATGTATAGAGCAAGAGCACGTAGTACTGTATATTGTCTCATGGTGGTGACGCGTACAAATAGTCGAGGCACTAGATATTAAAAAGGCGGATGGCTCGCCAGGCAGAATCACGTGTACAAAACGCAAAAGACAAGCCTTAGCGATGATTTAGCTAGGCACGTTATCAGTCATATAATTTGACTGAAAGACAAAGTTGGGACGAGTTGGTTGAAAGTAAGCATGATTGCCACAGAGAAGCAAGATGGCACGGCGCTGTCTTGATGACTGATTTTTTTTTTACTCTCGTGCGGTCATTGAGAATTAATGCATTTTGTTTCAGATTCGAGCATTCCCGGTGGTTATTACGATGCTTCGAGAAAATGCCTCAAACACAGCGGCACATGTAGAGGATCCTCCGCTATTAAAGGTAACAACTAGCGTGCACAATACGACAATTTTTTTTATTTCTTTGCTAAATATGAAAATTACTATTGGGATATTAGATACTAAGAGGAAAACTAGTTAGAAAATAAAAAAAAACAGTTTTTGTTATAAATAATTGTAGATTGATCATTGAGTGAATGCTCAATATTTGTTTCTTCTATAGTAAAGGAACATTTACAATCCTGGCCACGCTTCTATAGAGGGCTCCAGCGGAGCGCGCCTCTCCGTAAGAAATAAAACCTGACCGCCGCTAACCGATTCACTGTGCACGAGAACGTGTAACTTCTTGCATGAACTTTGGCCAACATGCGTTTAAGTAAAGCAAGTGTCAGTTGCAAGAAAACAAAGAAGAAAAAAAGTCATTTCCAGTAACGAAATCTAGAAGAGTGCGGTTATTCATTGTTCCCATAATTCCAGTGACGGTTCTCTCCGCACTCATTACTGCATCCTGCTCCTGTGCTGTCGCTGTTCTTAGAAACTGTAGCCTGCCAGAACGAAACCTTCGTACTTAAGTTACGATTAATAAGCACTTTACTCTTTCACTGCATTCCTAATTGTAGTTCGTACCAAGAAAATGGCACAGATAATTTCACAAACACAGGAAAGGGCACACAAGAGGTGGACGTATTCGTATTACAGCTGGAATAACTCGTCGCTGCTGAGAACTTCCTCCACGGCAGGAGCCAATCACCTTTGCTCCCTTTGGTGGTTGACACAGTGGCCACAAGCTGACTTATACCCCTGTCACTCGGGCACTCTAAAGGCACTTTGAACTAATGCTTCTTTACGCTCCCAAAGGAGCCCTACTTCAAGGGAGTTCGTCCGTGCTACACGGTCGCGGAACGACCTTCGCAAGAAGCTTTTAGCGCCCTCATCGGCGAAAAGCGTTATTAAAATTGCAAACCTCACTGCACATGTAAATACAGAAATGTCACATTTTTTTTTGGTAAATTAGTTTTATAACCGTATTATGTTAAAGCAACGCAATTTTAACTGCAATAATGACATGATTTTTCAAGTACAGAGCATAACATCACAGTGCTGGCCACACTGAGCCCAACTCGCTCGTATATTTGGAACGAGAGTATGGCGTGGTGAGACTGCCACAAAACAAATGGCCTTATATTTTAAAACACCACTAATCTTATGAAGTGAATTAATAAAATTAAAATTGAACGTTTCTTTTCTCAATTTATTTATGCTGTTAGCTCGCTGGGAGAGAGAGTACTCCCTTGAAGCCTCAAAGGACGAACTCGAGCTGCCTTGTTTCGAAGCTCCTTTGAGCTAGGTGTTTTTTGGCGCGTCCGTGTGGCAGCGCGCGTTCGTCCTTAGAGTAATGGAGCATTAGTTCAAAGTACCTTTACAGTGTCCGTGTGACAGGGGTATTAGATTAGCCGCTGATCAACAGAATTCGAAAGCTCAGAAATAGGGGCATATATCGCAATGTGAACTATACAATAATTTATTTTCAAAGCACGCCTTGTTTTTCGATTTTATATCGTTATAAAATGGCATTCAAAAATAAATTGGAAGAACATGTTCATTACCACTTTCTTTTCTTTACTACTCTTGGTAAACCTGAATGTCTGCACGCAACAGTCTTGGCATCCTTCTAGCTCTCGCATTGCAACGGGAGATGAAAAAGTGTTCCCAATCTTCTAGTTCTGCTTCTAGAGGGTTGACGGGTGAGCATACTGCGGTAGTTTGTTACACATATTTCTGTGCAGTACGCGACGCAAGTATTTCCGCTTTGTGAGACAAAAATAAGGACGTTGACGCGTTAAACTACGAGTACGTCTCCTTGAAATTTCACCGTTTTCACGACTAAGCAGCTGCTTGCGATCTCACCTGTAGCTTGGATACAGCAGAGACGATGAGCCCCATGGCCTGCGACACGGAGCAGATTTGTACGCAAAACAGCAGGAGGCCCGCTATCCGCCACAGCTCCATTGGCTGACCCGTCGGGTAGTACACGATGGCGATGAGCAGACCGTTTGGTATGACCTGCATGCAGAAGTCGCAATGACGTGATCAACATCGTTTTTTTCATGTCGACCTACCATGCGAGCGAACACACTCCGTACCTGAGCACTCGGCTCGGTGAACAACGTGTGTGGTGTCGCGTCGTAGTCACTATCTTAGTGACAACAGTTTTCTGATACCAAAATCTAGTATGTCTTCGTAATTGATGGGCACGAATCATGGTACAATTCTTGCCAACTCGTGCAAGAGTGGGATAGAATTTTAGAGCCCACGTGAAGTTTGAGCAGCGCTTGACCGACTCCGTCTGCGCAGTGCTAAGGGAATCATAACATTCAATTAACAATATCGTCTTTTTAATCCAGCTAAACAGAACGACTTTCTATTGGCCTCGCATCTTCTCGCGAGATTAGTTGCGTGTTTCCTGATCGAAACAGCAGTATAACGCAACCCAGGTGAATGAACTAGAAAGACGAGAATATGTACGTCGATACGAACAAAAAAAGTTTACGAAATATAAAAACAGCTTCTCTTAACAGAATATTTGCGCTTTAGCTGTTTCATTACAGCGCGAAAGCTGAAAACGTACCTCGGACAAGAAGCAGTAGACTCGTGCGCCTTGCGTCCATTTTTGGTGGCAACAACATTGTTCAACAGCAAAGCACGAGCGAGGGGTAACGAGCTAAAGATACAATATTCCGTGCTGCGCAAATGGCACGGCATCAGTGCTGCCATGGTGCTACCGAGGCCGGCAGAAAATATGGCAGTTTCTGTGTAATAATCAGCCTTAACGCCTGGGCTCGGGCGGAAGTCACAGCAGCCTTGTTAGCAATTATTTGCCGGCCTAAGTCAAATTACAACTATTTTTTTCACAAATTCTAAGCGAGACAGAAAGGCAATAACTCACCAGAAAGGGGAGCTCCGTGACGTAGTTCGCAAGGTAGTAAACTTTCAGGCTGTACCAGCAATTTCTTTGTTCTCTCATTAGAACTGAGATGTTTACGGGAACTGCGTCAATGAGGAAAACGAAGGGGAGATACAGTCAAAAACAATCGATTAGTGTTTAATTTCCATATTTCACAGAAACGCGAACTTCAAAAGCGAGTTCCATTATTTTTGTAACGAGCGCTACAAAGCAGTGCCTTGTGTAGCTGATGGTTCACACTCTAGCCTCGGTAGAGTTTGGGTGTGAAATAAAAGTGACATACCAAACACCAAGAACACAATCAAATACTCTTTCAGGACAGAGATACTTGAAGTGTTCAAACACTGACGTCTCTCGGAACGGATAATAAATTACCAACCAAATAGCCCGTGCAAGGCCTAGGTATGCTTTTAAAGTTGTCCGGGCATCTTCAATGGGAATTCCACCACCATACAGAGAAAGTTGCATTCGGGTGCCCAGTAGGCGCCGCAACGCTGAGCACGTCATACCATGTTAGCGCGCTTCACACTTGGTATTGCCAACTACAAGTTAAAGAGCTTGTCTCTTAAGAGGAAAAGCCGGCGTCAATAGAATGTTCGTACGTGAGCTTTTATGTATTTGACAAATAAAAGATTGCACAGCTTATAATTAAAGAAATTTATGCACCCAATGGTTGCAGAAACTTGTCCCACTCACTCTAACTGAAACACTACGTAGTGGTCCGAGTTTCTACTGCTATTAAGTTTCAACCACAATCGAAGAATAATTTACCACCACCTTGCATGATTCGGTTTCATACCATTAACATGCGTCTTTTATTATTGGTGCGCCTAAGGAAGCCCTGGATTGGCTTTTTGTCAATCACCAGCAAGCCTTTGGAATCGGTATCGGGCGCATAATGTGTAATACCGCTTCGAAAGAATTCTTGTAAGTGTAGAGCCAAAGCGTGGAAATTATGTTGGCGCGAAAATTAATCGTTCTTTTTGATGAAAAAAGTCCAGAGAACTGCTACTTTCTTATTTCAACAAGCTTGGCCTTGTAAACTGAACACTATGACCAATTACTCTATAATTAGGCGCCTTTTTTCTGGACTTCGTATCCACAGCAGCGCCAGTCTCGTGTTCATGGCATCCAGACAATCGTCCAATGGCAGTCGTTCACAGGCACCCGTTCAGTGCCGTCATCTTGCCGGTGCCCGCCCATGCCCGTGACTGTGCGATGACGGCAGTTTGCGGATGTTGAGGCACCAGAGACCCTACTGTTGCAAATAAAAGAGTAATTCACACTGCGGTTCATTTGTGGCTGTTAAGGGCTGTATAAATTGGCCGCGACGTTAAAGGCGTCATAACACGTCTGTTTAAGGTGTTTACAAGACGCTCAAAGAGGCGGTACGGGATCCATTAGGTGCATCAAAAAAACTAATAACATGTTCATGCGCCGAAGACCACGCGGTGTTTAATGATTCGCGCTCATGTCAAAACTCACAGACAATGACGGCGGGCAGAATCGTCTGGAAGACGCAGATGCAGCACATGGAAAAGAACATGGTGGCGTTGTTCATCACCGTGCTCGCCTTGTTGCCGATGTCGTAGTACAGTATCACCAACATCAGCGCGAAGCCCACGTATGCCACGATACGGAGAGGCGTGGCCACCTGCACCATTTCCAAGGGCGGGAAGAATCCGTGAATGGCGTACATATTTTAAAGAGCGGCGTGCTCCCAAATCATCACTATAAACAACATATTTTTGCAGTTGTACGCTACTCGTGAATGTGAGTACTTTCTGACTTTTTTTGCGCGAAAGCGCTATTTCAAAAGGTCTAACCGGCTCACCGAGTTTGTATGAAGCTTGACCTTGAGGGTGGCCTTGGCCAAACCATATATAAATAAATAAAATAAATATCACAGTGATTGGCATTCGAACCCGTGGAGGCGCTAACAGGTAAGCTTCACTGGCCACGGCACGAGAGCCCTATGCTATCGCCGCAGCCTATCACGCCTCGTGTTAATTAAACTGGAACACACTCTCGCGCTGTGCATTGCACATAGTCGTCTTCATCAACTAATATTAGTACAATCAAAATAGTATCGCCGCCAGATGTGCCGACGACCCATCAAAGCAGAACCATCAGCCAACCAGACTAAACACATGCTTTGGCACAACTACTCGATTAACCCAGTTAAACCCCTACCACTTTTTTTTTGTTGTTAAATAGAGCCGCTAAAGTAGACAATTCGGTTGTTGCACTTTTTCAGCTCCTCGACTTCGGGCAACAATGTAGTGCTAAAGCGGGGTCATCTATACATGTATAGCCGCCAAAAAGGGGTTGTTTCGACACAATTATACCCCGTAGCGTTGTCTTCTGATATAAATTCCGCTTGTTTCCTGCAGCTAGGTCTGAGAGCAGCCCCGCCACTAAACAAATTCCAGCCGCCTGTCCTCCCTCCATTCTCCAACCTCTATATAATACATCTACCTCAAATAATAGCGCTGTAACGAAACAGGTCGCCTGCGGCGTAAACACATCCGTCGGAAAACATAATTACCCCTCTGCGGGAAAGGGTCGCAGGCAAAAACACTTGTGGCACGAAAAATGGCCGGCATATGGCTTACGCGTGGCTTCATCACCTTGTTTGCTGCGCATAAGCTGCTCCAGCACCTTCTGCAATTTCGCGGTTGTGAAGGCTCGCCAGAATGGCCTGTTTCACTTATTGTGCATGACGCATACAAGCAACTGTCGTTCTCTGCACGAACAGTATCTCGACTGAAGACGGGAGGGTCAAAGGAGGTGCCTCTTACTGCTATACGTGTTGGCATATCAAAAGCAAAGAGTTCATTAATGTGTCCGCAATTCAAAACGCAGTCGTCATGTTCTCTTTCAACGCCCCTAACTCGCAACATGACCTTGTAAAGTTTCCGCAGCGACCAGTCGGAGCTTGTGAAAGAATCCGAAAGCTCCTCTCCTGACTCACGCAGCTCAGATTGCATGTCGACCGTTTATTGCAGTGCGTGGTTTCAGAAGTTACCGCACATACAAAGGATGAAACCTTCATAAACGAGAGGCCCCTGGCCAATGCCTTGACGGCAGCATGCACTCGCCTAACTCCCTCCCTCATGTGGCCTATAGCGTGGCATTTGCAACCCTCGCAATTCCGAGTCCAGCTTTCTCGGGCAAAAATTTTGAAAATTTAAAGATTGTAAGACACTGTTATGAAAACATTGACGGTAATGGCCCAATGTTCTAATATGTTGCAAAATCTTACTTTTAAAGCGTTTCCAGCGATCGCATCTAACACTTAAGACTGCCATAGAAAACCATTGTGGAACGCTTTTTACGACAGCGTAAAACGTGAGTGGGAAAAAATACAAAACTGTCGTCAGGTAATCTGCGGATATATTGAATGTTATAGTGAAATCTTATATGAAAAAACTGCCTTCATAAACGGTTTCCTGCTCAAAAATGCCTTTGCCCAGAATTGCTGGAAGTGAGACAGTCGTCGCGAAGAAAAAAAGTACCAGTGTTTTAACTTGGCTAAACCGATCAAAGTGCAAAAGCGCGGGACCGAAGCAGTATTAGTGGACAAAAAAGGCGGTGTGCAATGCACAGAGCGAGCTCTGCTCTCATGCAGCATGCATATTGATTTCATTTCTTTTTTAACTTAACGTGGCATCGCTGTTGCTAGGCTATGGCACAATATCCAAAGATGACAAGATTGAAGATGACTGCTGTCAAAGAATCAAGAGAGCAGAAAAAAAAAGATGAACACTCTCCACTGTATTGCATTAATGACACATTGTTCCAAGCCATCTGTCAGGTAGCTCAACATAGACAGAATAAAGCCTCCGTGTTTTCGCGCTCGACTAATTGCCAGCAACATAATAACGGCTAATACCGCTGTAATTGTAATCGGCTTGCAATAATCTGTCATTTACTGAGCAAGCGGACGGTGCACTGCTTAACATTAATGCTTCATACACAGGGCACACGAGGGCGAGAGTGAAGCAGCAGTAGAAACTCCTATGTCCATGCATTAGTGAGTGTTCTTTGCTCCTCCATGCCATGAATTATTGATGACCTTGAGCATTAACTGCATGATGGGTAAGCGGGTTGAACTAAGGCAGTTACGTACAGCAAGCCATCTGAATGTTTGTAATTGAACCTAATGTGCCGCCACAAAAAAAAATAATAAAGAGGAAGTTGTTACGAGCACGAACACAAAGAGGTCAATATAATGGCTAATAATAAAAGATTCTGACCTTGTTACGAAAGACCGATAGCCAGCACCTTTTTAAAAGGATTTGGAACTGATGAAACTGGTTGACTTTGAAGGAGTATCTCTTGTTCGCTTCTGCTTTTTGCTTCGGGAAGAACAAGAAGAAAACACAGGAAACATTTTAATGTCTGATCTCTGAAAGCTGTCACACATTCTAAAGCGAGCATTATTACGAGGTAACTGCGAAAATGACGCAAAGAGGAAGGTAAAGGTGCCATGCAAGAGCGACCTTCGGGTATCGAGGCCCCAACCTCTCTCATGCTCGGCAAAGCCGCGGAAGTTTTTTTTGAACGAGGCTCGGGCCAGAGAAACTCTCACCGATAATGTAACTCCGATGCAAATCGCAAAGCAAAGTTCGCAATAAGGGCTCACAAAAGATCAACAACTACAGGATCCGCCAACCGCAAGCAGCGCCGAGCCTAATGCATCTCGTGTGGCACTGTCCGTACTAAGCAACACACAGAAATGGACACAAACCACAACACGTACACTCGTACTAGGGCTGGGTATTTCCCAACAAGGACCCGTTCAAAACAGTTACGAACCTATGTAGCTTCGCCTTACAGTGCAAGTGTCATTTGTTAACGGGAGAGAATCAATGCACGGATCTCGAAAGATGCTCAATAACAAGATCTCCCCGAATCTTAGCTCCATTCCACTTTAACATTCAGTGGCCACGGGCCCTCCTCTTTACAAACGTATTCATTCATTCAATGGAAGGTAAAGAACCTGAGTTGGCGAACATTCTTTAAACCACTTGCTCTTCTAGGTCGCTTTTGCGGAGAGCAATCAACAAATGCATATTATTATGATCGTATTCATTGCTCGCAGTGAGTCATGTCCAGCAGCCAGTGAAAATGATTTAGCGTAACCTCTCACGCTTATAAAACATGCAGCCTTTTTCGGGAAATCAAGTTTCTAGTTGCTCCTAGCCAAGTAAATGATTCATTCGCAAATGCAAATAACGTAGTTGACAGCGTTTATATACAGAAACCTTTCAACCTGGCGTAGATTTTACATAAATTATGGCATTTAAAGTTCGCATGAGCGCAGTCGACGGCGACAAAGCAAAATATGAAGCTCGCTCCAATAGAAGCTGTCCGTGAATTCGTCTTTGTTCAGGACTCAATCCTGGGACTGCCGCCGAGACAGGACAGTCATTCGGGCAATGGAACTAACCAGCAAGTCCAGTAAGCGGCTGCCTAGATTTTTCAGTTATTCCTCTTATATATTTAGCTATTTAGCTAGTCAGGTGTAAATATAACGATACTGAACATTTAGAACTTAAAATTTGAAGACTGGCAATGTAAGGCAGTTACACAAGAAGTTTAGCTGCCTACAGTTACAAACCATTAGAACGTAGTTAAGTCAGGTCAAAAAACGATTAATCAGTTTTAACACATTTATATTCATAATTCATGTTACGTAAAGCTCTTAAATCAGACAGAACAAGAAACTTTTGACTTGTGAGGTTTGACGCCCCGAAGTGACAAATGAGCTATGATGGCCACCGTAGCGGAGTTCTCCGAATTAAATTACGTGCGCTGATATCGCACAGCACACAGGCGTTATTGCATTTCGTTTGAATGAAAATCTCCCGGCCTTGGGACCAGCAGACGGACTCCAAAGCCGCTGAGTCACCACAGTGGGTCATAAGAAAGTTTTAAACTACGATTAGGCATATTCTGTAATATGCACTCCTTCGCCTGTTTATGTCAAAGTGACACAAAACGATACGGTGAGCTAAAACAGCACCCTTATCCCTGCCCATAAAATGACAGGCCCAAACGGCGCACTGTATGATTCGCCTCTTCGTTCAAGACCTGAGAAGGCAATCAAGGAATTTGTGCAACGCACCTCGCTTGACATGATCATACCGCCATATTTTGTCCGCGTCCCCTTTTCGGCAACGGTTCCGTCTGGTGGGGGCAGCTCGAACTCTCGACTCAGCAAGTTGCAGTAGTCTCCGTAGTCACCTGATGCCACCTCAGAAACTGTAAGCAAAGAAATTGGTGGGTTTTTAACGTGGTTAAACCGAGTATACGTGCGAAAGCAGGTGTTCATTCTTCGATTGGAGGGGGCACTTAAGCTCCGCCTTAAAGGTATGACGTGATATTTTAGTGGGTTAATCAGAGTTAGTCGATAACCAATCAATCAAGTCAACGAGAAAACAACCATGGCGCCAAATTTAAAAGCCGACCTGTGTCGAGGAGGCGTCAATGCTTTCGCATTCTTCCATTGCGGGTGGCCGCAGTGACCTCTATATTTCGCTCATGTAAGCAGAATTGGTCGTTCCCTACTTAACATTCATAGATTGTGGCGAGTCCTCGTACCACTATCAGCGCAGCGGTTAAGAGATGCGCCACTGCACTGGCAGGCGGCTGTTTTGAAGCGAAAAGATTCACTACGCGGGTCAGAGCCGAGCTTCGCGTGAGCCGAACTGGTGAGTTATGCGTATGCGCGAAAACGAGTGACGTCACGCGCCGCGCAGGTGGTCGCTCCTCGCCGCCGCAGACTCCGTCGCCTGACCTTTCGGCGCAGCCGCGCGCTACTGCACATGTGCGTCATGTGCATGCGCAAGGAGGCTATATAATGCGCTTGCCAGAGAATAAGCGTGCACACTCGACATGGAAGGGAAGGAGAGTGCGGCTGCTGCTAGACTACGCAGATAACCTGAGAAACTAAATTCGTCCGATCCAGAAGTACTCGCTTGGGAGTTGGCTGCGCAACAGCGAAAGAATGATAAAGCCAAAGCTAAACGTGCAGCCGAAACGCCTGAACAACGGGAAATACGCCTTGCTAAACGACGTCGGAAATAAGTTGAAAAGCGTGTCTTGGCCGCATCTTCAGCCAGCAGCAGCCAAGCGAGTGAGGAAGAGGAAACAAGAGAGTCAGAAGAGGAAAATCCCAAGACTCGCCGTTACAAGCTTTTTTTCTTGTATACCGCAGCTAAGCTACTGCCTAATTTTTTTTTATCACAGCCACAAACAGCGATTGTGTCACCCATGTTGCTCTTGCCGAACAACTCGCGTAGCTGACGCGTCGATCCTCCGGACTTACCCGAGTTCCTACCCGAATAACTCAGGTAAGCTCGGGTAGTAACTCGGGTTGCTAGGCAACGGCAGAAGACGGTACACGTATGGTGAACGCACGCACGCTGACGAGATTCTTGGTCGGTTTTCGTGAGTGTATGAGTGCTTTAGAACTAATAAAGCGAACCTACTCAAGGTATTGAACACGGGTGGCAGAGAGTGCAATGTCAGAGCAGTTCGGGGCCTTCCTTGAATACGTTTCTTGCGCCTCTTATATGTACACTTATATGTACACATATCCAATTTCGCAAGTGTCGAATGTTTAATCTCTACTATAATACGCGGCGCATTCCGAGCTGTTCTGCATCGCGTGGTGGACCTTGCGATCCAGCTGTGAGTTTTTTGCCAATATTGTGATATTATGAAGCGAGGGGCGAAAGGAGATAAATGCTGGAGCAACCCATGAGTACTGTCCGCAGGCTGTTCCGGCCGCTGGCGACCTCTATCCTTAATAACCTCCTGTCGCTAATCTGGTTAACATCTGTCTGCTAGCATCCAACATTCACTCATTGCCAACCTGTTTTACATTGCCTGAGTTATTTGGAGATCACTTCCACATTTCAAGTGGAGGTAGCCTTCACTAAACTATTATTACTTCACACCAAGTTTAATGAGTATGACGCTTTATGAGCAAGCGCCGTTCGGTAGTAATCCCTCTACGGCGCCGCGAAGCCACCAGTCAGTTTAAGTTTGTTTCAAAGCACATCTGGCGCATTCCTGCCGGCAAGAATGAAGTTGCGAACAGACTCCGCTACATTTCCCTTTAAATCATAAGCAGTTATGAAGGAAGGGCATTCTTCTCACTTTAGTTCAAACGCGAACGAAACTTGCCACACTGCATCACTGATTCGATGGACTCCTTCGTTAATTGTGTTTCTTTGTGCAACTCACTGTAGTCGGCGGGGTTGTGGAACTGCGGGCACTGCAGGCCATGTCTCGTGAGGAAGCCCAAGAGGTCGTCCACTTGACCATTGTAGATACAACGTCCGCTGGAGACCATGTACAACTGCGCAAAGCAGGGCAAATTAATTCAATAAACAACGGCATTCCTGCAGCGATTTGCCCGAGCCGTCAACGCAAATCTGCTTCTGCCGCACAAAATAAACGCTACCATTCTGTCAAAATAGACGCTACCACTGACATCAAAGTTCGGCTGAATGGCTGGTTTTCCCTCTCTTTGAATACAGTCGTATCACCATGGTAGTGCAAGCAGACGCGTAATGCCCCTCTATTCGAAGCACCAGCAAGCAGCATGCGGTGTCAGGGGAGAATCTGTACACAGAGTGAGCGTAGGTCCGGTCTGTAGATGTTCTCCTTTGTCATTTGAGTTATTCCAAAGCGCTTTGCGTTATGAAGTCAAAAGATAATTACAAGAAGTGTGTGTGTGTGGAGGGGGGGGGGGGGGGGGGGGGGTGAAAGCCATGTCAACGCAAGCCCTCTGCCTTTACTTGTTAAAACTGCAAAATGACGTGGAAAACTGCAGACAATGTGTAAACTTCACAAATTGTGGTCGGCCTTTATGCACTTGTTATCATTGAGGCTTCTGGACCCACTAGTTGCATATCTATTATAGCACACGTGTGCGCAAACAGGGCAAACTATTAATATGCGGTCACAATGTGCCCAGATAGTGAGATATCGTGTTTTATTGCTTTATGTTTGTTGTTTTTTTCTTGCTTTCGGCTTGGTTTTGTTTGTTTTCTTATTACATGCCACGCTAATAGGCTGAGAATCAACGGCAAAACCAAAACATTTATTTCTAACTGTTAAAAAGTTCACAAAACTAAAGGCCTCACAAAACACTTTAGCAATGTGGAGAGCACAAACTAACCACCCACCGTGCTTGGCGACTTCCGTGCAACGCACAGGGCACTTTAAGTGACACCGCAAAAAAAAAAAAAAACTTGGTTTAGCTCGCTGAACAAAAGGCACGTCTTTAGAAACGGAGAACAAATGAAGTAAAATATAGGTCTCTTTGTTTCTCCGAATTTACTCTAGGATTTTGGTAACTCATCTTTGCTCTGTAATCTACGTTATATTTGTTTTCGACGATTCAGGCCAATCAGTAAGATCCACAAAAAAAAACATGAGGCCGTTGAAAGCACTCTTATTTATTACAATACGTTCGTTTTATTGCCCCATGTAGCATTTGACAAAGATATGTCATGAGATATGCTAACGTTTTCCCCAGTGATAAAATTCGTTGCATGTAACCCGGTGTCGTAGGCAAAAATGAAGTCCCTTGAAATTTAATCGACATCAGGAATATTGCATTTTACACATAGTTACGAAAACTCCGCTCAAGGCAGCCATGCGCAAGTCTCACCATGTCAAAGTGGGAGAATATCTTTGCGCTCGGGGCGTGTATGGAGCAGATGACCGTGTGCCCATTGGAAGCCATCCGCTTCAGGATCTGCACGCACATCAGGCTTGAGACGTTGTCCAGGCCACTGCATACGGCAACTAGTTGTTACGACGGATAAAACAAGGCAATTTAACCAGCGTAAACACAACATCACCTGTGTGCTTCACTAGTCAGGGTGCCCTAGAGCGCGGTAACTTGATTCGCCAAAAGCAATACCGCAGTTTCAGTTTGTTTGTTTGTTTGTTTGCTTGCTTGTTTGTTTGTTTGTTTGTTTGTTTGTTTGTTTGTTTGTTTTCGGTAGTGTATGGAGCACAGCGCTAATGTATATGTATGATGGGAAGGGACGGGAGAAATACAAGAGCGTAGGTACGTACAGCACATCACATCAAAACTGATGTAAGACACGAAATGCAAAGAAAACAGGAAAACACAACTAGCGTTGTTCAAAAACTAGCATTGATTGCACATTGATCACTATGCAAAGTTCAGGACAATTAAAAAAATTCAAGCCGCTGACTGCAATTTCACCTAACCCGCTAGATTAAAGTTTTATGTGTCATATTTGGCATTGAACAGAGAGATACCATAGTATATGCTAAGGCATCTGCCTTTGGTAGAGCTCTCTGCACGCATGCATGGGAAGCATGTGAAATTTTTAAAGCATGCATTTTACATAGTTGGCATATAACCTCTCATGCCTCGTTCGTTCGGACAAATAATTTATAAAGGTTATGTTTTAGATGGTGGTGATGCTAACAAACATCTGCAACAAATATAAATGTTTGACGCCAATACCCACAGCTTTTCTCTGGCAACTACCTTATATTTCTTTCAACGTATCGGATTTAAATTTTAATGTTCCTACTCCACGATGAGTACTAAAAAATTCCTTAAACATCATTAATGCTCGCTGAAGTAATGCTAGTGCTAGACCCATGTAATATACACCCTTAAATATAACCACAACTCGAGCGGGCTATGCTGACGTAACACTGCGGGACGCATTCATGCTATGTGAACTCCCTCCCTTACTCTGTTTCGAATTCTCGACCTGGATTCTTCTTGTATGACGTCATTTCCACACCAATCACGTGACGGCGCGCTAAGGCCAGCTATTAGCCCGATTCTATCAGCGTCACGAACGACAAGTACCAACGTAACCCGGATGACACAGCAAAGTAGGCCGAGCAAACGCATGCGAGTCGCACGCGTCGGTGGGCAGTAACCGGCTTGCACGCGCAGGCAAAAAAAAAATCATTAAACGCATTCACTAGACAGAGCATCGCAAAAATGTTTCAGTGCTGGCGCACTTCCGCACCTGCCAGCGATATAGGGCTTATGAGAGGAAGGAGAAAGTTTCGGACCTGCAAAGTGGCCATTTTGGACCATTGAAGACTGTCCATACAGAATACTATTTTGAAATTCCTAGTGCAGGCGACTGCATAAGTCGCGTTCCTTTATATTAATTATATTTTGCAGTTTTAATAAACGGTGCCTGAGGGCCACCTTTAGAGTGCCGCAGTTGACTTCGCTTCACCAGCGCCCGTGTATTTTGACAATAAAATGCTGCTTACTTGAAGGAGCACTACAACCTGTGCTTGTTGTATATCAGGTAACCGCTCTTCCTCATACACATCACTAACAATAGACCGTTCAACGCTAAAGGACCGTTTTTTTCTTAGAGTTGGTGGTGATAAATATTTATTTTTCTGGCTGATCCAAGGAATCATTGCATACCTTCCTACTGAATTTTTTAAAACATTTGCAGCAATGTTCACATAAAGCAATAACCCTGTTCTTTCCACTGTATCATTGTACTGTGTCTATTCTTTCTAATACCAGTGTTGATACTATGCGAACAGGAGAAATCAGCTGTATCAGAAAGAAAAGCTTTCTGAATTGGAGTCTTCAAATGGTCAGTGAAAGTTTGACTGCTGAAGTATCTATAAAGCGAAACTCCACCTTGTTCTTGGTGTTCCAGGTGTTCCAGGTGTTCCAGTAGCGATGACAAAAAGACGCAATTCATATTTCGTGCACGAAAGTCGCATACCAAATCAGCGGCGGCTGAACAATAGAAACTTCATCCGCCGTCACGGAGAGAGAGCTGCCGCGACATTATTTGTCATCGAAAGGGCGTGCGCTAATGAAGCAGCACGCGATGTATTAGCGACAAGGGGACGATTAATTAGCCTTTTGTAAACACACCTCCACTGCGTCATAGGCTATTGCGCACAAAGGCCCCGAGAAACGGGTGCTGTTGGGACGCAAACCTTACTTAATATTACATAGACTGAAAACGTGGCTCGTTCTATAGACGGGGAAGTAATTCGCGCAGTTTATTTTTCCTCTCCTATTAGCGACCGATTCATCCAGCCTAGCTTAAGTTAATTATTACGTATCCACGCAGATTGCGTAGCTCGAGGAAGAAAGAGCCAGGCACGATGCCAGGTTGTCTCTACCTTACGCACGGGAAGGTGGATAAGGAAAGAAAAACGAAGCAGCAATGAAGTAAAAAAACAAGCAAATCTTGTTCATATGCAGCCGAAAATAGGGAGGAAATCCCACAGCGCATCTACCTATAATGGCGGCCGCTTAAGTTTGCAGCTTCAATAGTCGGACAGTTTCGCATAGGCCTTGGGTGCCCGTTTCCTTGCTTGCTTGTTTGTTACTTTTGTCGTCCCCTGTTGAAACGACACCAATACGTGTAACAACCACTGCAGGAACAAAAAAAGAATTTTGGAAGGAAAGTTCGTGCTTTCAAGTATTATAAAATGTACCGTGATTTCGCTTGGAACAAATCGTGACAATTTTGAAGGAATATTTTAATCATGACACCTTTCGCAAATATCTATTCAAGCACTTCATTGATAACGCATAGAACGTCATTTTTATACTCAAGATGCATTAAACTTCGTTTTCAGCTGCTTGAGACTATTGCCTATTTGGTTCTGTTGATGCGCAGCTTTCCTCATGTATGCCTGATATACTCTTTTGCTTTTGTATAACTTTTTGTGCATTTCCCCTATTTTTGTTACACGACGCATAGTTGTGTTTAACTGTTATCTCTTTTTGTGAATTGCGACATCGTATCTGAGCTCACCTGTTTGTTTTTTTGTGTGTGTTTTGTTGTACTTTACTATGTTTTTCTGATTTCTAACCTATTTTGCACAAACTTCTGTATTTGACCCCCCTTGCACAATGCCTCTCCGGAGGCCTGTAAGGTATCTCTAAATAAATAAATAAATAAATATAAACAAACCAGACTCCTGGCTGCAGTCTTCATACAGTCTTGCAGTGCAGCTTGATTCACAGAGCTTCTTGCCAAGTTTTTTTTTTCTTTACATTTTCCTTTTGTTTCTTCCTTTCAAACTGTATCTGCTTCCGCTTCCCAGGCTAAAACACTCTAGCCTCGCGGCTGCAACAGTGAAATCGTGTTACGTAAGACTGCACGCCTTCGCGTGCTCCGTGGCAGAGAACATCGACCTGATCCCCCTTTCCTCCTAGCCTTGTTCCGACCCAGGCAACTTTCTCGCGTTTGTTTGCAGGGGACTGACGACAAGCAGGAAACGCCGTGCGCCAAGCGTCGCGGTGCAAACGCCGATCTGCGCGCCGCACGTTGAGGGCATAAGGAAGCAACAGAAGCGCGGCGCGGATATGCCTCCTGTCCAAACAACCAGAAAAAAAAAACAAAGAAGAAAGGAAAACGGGATAGGCGGAACGCTTGCCCTACATCCCGGGGTAGTTTTGTTTGCACTCGTGGAATTCTACTAATGTTTGCTGCGTGAGCATTTTGAGGATAGGCTCGCATTACGGTAATCTCTGTCTTAACATCGCCACGGGTTCCTGAGAAGCTTATTCCTCCTCCTCCTCCTCCTCCTGTCTTTGCATCTTGTGCTCTCACTTTTTTCTTTGCGAAAAAAAAAACTTTCAAGTGCTCCGTACTTTGGCTGCTCTGTTCGTCTGAGCTGTACTGCGATAAGAGAAAAGGAGAATAAAGAAAGTACCTGAATAATGCACAAGGAAGTGTATCTAGTCAAACAAAGCCGGTCTCAGGCAACAGTCCCGTTTCCACACTGCAACTTCCATCATGTCACTAAGACTTGTTGCATCGACAGTTTGAACTGGGATCCGCCTCCATCACCTACTTAAGATCTCAAGACGCGAGAACAAGAGTACTCTTGGCAGACCATACATCTCTACTCGACCCGGCCACCCCCCCCCCCCCCCAAGCCCTCTGTGGGTGGCCGCAGCGGCACAATGTCTTTCGCTGCACAATTTCGTGGGCACTTGTACCTGGTCGGCTCGTCGAGAAACAGCACAGGCGGGTTGTTGACGAGCTCCTGGGCGATGGCCAGTCGCTTCCGCTGGCCGCCGGACAGGTTCTCGGTGCGAGTATTCCGGCAAACCTCCAAGCCCCATTCTTCAATCGATCGCTCCACCTGTTAACAACAAACCGGCCGACAATGCGGGGTGTTGTGAAACAAAAAAATGCGAATGAAGCAGATACAACAGCAACAAGGGGAATGTTGGCAGCGCTGTACGATATTACGCCTGTGACCTGTACGCCTGTGAGCAATGAGCAGTTCTCAGGGCCCCTTCTAACATACATTGCCTCGTGTTTTGAGTCATCATATCTGTTATGTCCTTCAGTACTGGCATATTAATTCCTCAATTTGAGAGCGCGAAGTTAACATGTAATGCAGCTAACGCGTAGGTTTGCTGATTATTTGTTAACCATACTGGTCTGCAGGTTTCTGTAGGAGAAACTCAGGCATACCAACGGAATAAGCAATGTCACAGGCAAAACGAGATATTATTTTTTACTTGTGATATTCATCGCACGACTCTTATTGCACAGTAGAAGCGATATTCGGCCGTCTTAAGGGGACAACATAAACAAAAAGACATGCGAAAAGATCGACTGCTCGCAGAAATTGAGCGAAAACATTTCTACAACTCCACAGCCAATTCCAGCTTGATCGCGGTTTTTCCGCAGGCAGGTGTTTCCTTACATGCTCTCATTCGTCGCTTGCAACTTGAAAGTTCACGCTTGCAATATAACCTTTGCCACGGATGTGCAGTAAGCCCCCACCGTGCGATGCACCACCGAAAACACCACAGTGCAGGGGACCCTCTTGGAAAAAAGTTTAAAGGTATACTCACATACATTCTCTGTACGCGCCGATAGATGCAGCCCCTCTGTATTACTTTCAGGTACAAAGAAACAAACAATACGTGGCCCTCAGACATATAATCATCGCACATATCATAAAATAACAGATATCAACTAACTATGACTTAAATATCGTGCAGGCCATGCTCTTATGTAAAAACAATTCGTTTCCTCCCAACTATTACCGCGTTGCAATTTTTAGCTTTTGAGAATTAACACCACAAGCAATAGGCATACTTTACCTGCGCGCAAAACATTTGAAGACGCATTCTTTGTGCTATCGAAAAAATATCAAGGCAATCGATGCTAATTTTTCTTGGAACACTGTACTTGCCTCATGCGCAATATTCTTTCACTGACTATGCTTGGTATCTTTAATATAAAATCTTGCTATATCACTTTCTTCTACGTTTGTGTTAATCTAGAACCTTACTCATCTCTTTAAGGCACAAATTAAGAAAAAGCGCCATAATGAAGTATTTTTCCCTTACTTCTAGCCAAACTAGCGTCGAAGACGATGATGCCGGGCGAAACTTCAGAGGTCGATGTGCACTGTTGCATCAGCTGTGCATCAGCTGAATCATATTTCGCATTTTTGCAGCGAGCAGCCTCGAGCACATCAGCAGGCATGACAAACCGATTAAAAGTGTTATATTGCTCATAAATTTCGCGTAGAATTTTAAAAAATGTTCAAAAATTGTGCGTCTTGAGCTAAAGAAAGTGAACTGAACATACATAAAAAACTTGTTACTGGCAATTTCATGATGTTTGATTAAAAAGTAATATTCATATACATTGTTCATCTAAAATTTGGAGCACAAAAAAGAAATCATTTCTTTGTAGATTTCCGCGACGACTTAAGTTTGCACTAGTCTGGAAAATTCAGAGTTGTCACAAGACAGGAAAATTTTTTCCCTCGAGAGATATTAAATGAAATTGCATTTGAACAGTTGAATAAAAAGCCATTAATTTTTTTAAAAAACAAATCGAAGACGTTCGAGGGCGAACTCTGGTGTGTTTGGCATGGAAGGACCCGCGTTAAGTATATAAAAGATAGAGAGCACTGATCTTAACGGCACCTCATACTAATCTTATTTCCAGCAACCATAATTATTGCGGCCTTTATGCAGGCTGTGTACTGGTATCCAGTGAGCTGTATACTTTTGAAGCATTACAGATCTCTCGACATAAAATGTTCTGCCGCTTTCATCTAATTTTTCTGTAACTATGCCTGCTGGCGCAATAAATATTGAAAGTTATATTAGTCAGCATTTCTGCATTTCTAATACATTTAAAACCAAAGGTATCATACAACTATCAATAGTACCATGTTCTCTAAATTTTCAGATGACCACCCCACTAAGCTACCGATTACTGCTCTCATAATAAGCATCATAGCTACAAAATAGTGGTTTGTCTATTTCAAGCGTAATTTATTGCGAATACCCCACAAAAATATTTCGGGCTTCTTTTTTTATTTTACCGCCGTTTCCAACAGTACACGGGAAGCTTTAGAAACTTCGTTCCACGTCCAGAACACTGTTCCAGGGAGGAAGCTTTAAGAGACATTCTGAACATTGTAGCGCTGGCAGACGACGTACGAAGGGAAAACAAGACACACAGTGCGCTCCGTCCGTCGTCTGCCAGCGCTACAATGTTCAGAATGTCAAACCAACTTGCCCAGCAACACACCCTGTTTAAGAAACATGACTTGTGAAGGACGGATCGACTGTTAATATACTCCAAAACGTACTTAAGCACTTTGAAGCGCACTTTGTAGCTGCGTGTCTACGAGTACTTTGTAGAACTAGTTTTTAGAACTAGTTACATTTCGTCTTAATCATTGATATGCCGAGTGCACCAACTAAAATGCCTGCTCCCAGGCTCACCTTCTTGACTCTGTCTTGTGCACCGATGTTGGGCATGCGCAGTTCGACGCTCATGGAGATGGCCTCGTGAACGGTGAGAGCGGGGAGGAGCCGATCTTCCTGCATGACGTAGCAGCTTTGCTTGTTGAACAGGGCTTGGTCGCGCACGAAGCCGTTGATCTGCACCTCGCCCTTGTACCCCTTGTCACTGCGGAAAACAAAAGAAGGCGATAGACTCTTGTTTTGGCGTCGACCTCTGCGTGCTGCGAGCACAACTTTCGACAAATGTAAGCGCGGAAAACAGCTCAATGGCCTAAAGGAGACGCAGTGCATTGGAGCGTAGATTTTTGCATGAAACGCTCCCACATGGGCACAGTACCCTTACCTTATTTCCCTGAGTAGCTCTTAAGCGTGTCTTGAAGTAAGAATAGGGTTCTAATGCCACTTGTATGAGCTAACAATGGCCGCAATTCACATGATGCATATCTTAGAGTGCACTTAGCAGATTACCTTAACGGTACTAAACACATTTGAAGAAGTGTAAATATAGCTCGAAAATTTTTTTTCAATAACAAAGAAAATTGATGGTTTGTAGCGACTGACCACAAGACAGTAAAGACATAGTTACACGAGGTTTGAGCCACCAGGAGCTGAGACCATTTGAAACCTTGGTCATGTAACGTGGGACGCCTGTTATACATTGTTTGAGTTCGCACACATCGCGGGCCTCATCAAATGCTTACGCAGAAAAGATTTGTGATTTCTGTTAATATTTTCTCGATGACAAGTTAATGCGCAGCAGAATTTTTCGATTAACCTTAAGAAGCACTCGACAGCAGCGAAAATCCCAGGGAGTTAGAACCCACTCCTGCTGTTCCTTCGAGCTTCACCGAAGTTATTCACTTGTCAACAACTACGCTACGCTAACGGTTCCAATGTTACGCCGCTGCTAGTTAACTTGTTGTTTTGGCGTTTTGGAGTTTTTAACTGTAACTTACCGCCAACTACGCGAAACGGAACGCAGGGAACTGATGACCGATGGTATGCTGTGGTAAGAGAGTGGACTCAAGGTCAAGAGAAATTGTAGTCGGAGCAGAAGCCGGAAGAGTCAGCTGCGGAAATATTATTACGAAATTTGCAGGATGCGGAAACCGGGACTGGTGTATGGCAGGGCTGATCGAAGGTAAGTAGGAGAGACATCTGTACTGTAATGGACGTAGTCTAGCTGATGATTATAATAATTAAGATGATGACAACCACGGCAATGAATGTTTTTGACCGCCGAAAAGATGATACAGTTCGGGGGCGTGACTCAGAGATCGGTTCCTCATTGGTCGGTGCCGGTTAATTTGGTTAATACGTCATCGACAAAACGAGAGCTAAGGCAGCCGGGTGTCCTGACTGGCCTCACGTTCTGGCCATGCGAGATAGACAACGAGGTAACTGCTAAGGTCGCGACCAGTGCCGGATCACTGTTACGTACGGACACGTGTACGAACAAGCTCTGTCAATTTCCCTCGAAAATGCTGTTTCTGAGGCTTTGGGTTGCGCACTACAAAGTACAAACAATGCATCGTTGTATTTAAACGCGTCTACGTGAAAAGTAGTATGTACAACGACCGCGCGACTGCCATTTTACGCGAACACATTATGCACATGTTGTTGATAAAATATGATATAAATATGATACGAAAATATAGGTAGATATGGCCAAATAACTTTGCTGCAAGTGAACAGCTATCAGCTGCGCTAGAAATTCTAACTTCTTTCACGTCTGCATGCAGATGCGACACACAGCCTTGCCGTGAGCAGTAGAAGTTGTCATTATAATTATTATTTATTGCTGTTCCGGCTATTGACGTTATGTAGCTTTGAATCTAGCCTCTCAACGAACAAGAGCGGTTGTGCGTACTTTGGAAAGTTGAACGTCGTCTCAGAGCAGTCCGCCTTTTCTTCTAATGACTTCGTACGTGCGCACACTGTCGTGGGCGTCTGGCCGCACGTGACACCGTACTCGTGCATGCCGAACGCGAGCCAGCAGCAAGGTCACGTCGCTCGTACAGCGTAGAAAAATAAAGGCGGACGCCACGCAAAAGAGAGACACCACAAGACACAGACGAAGCACGAAACAAAAGACAACGCTGAGGAGTGCCAAGGTGCCGTGAACGATGAAACCGTTCTTCACTATCACGGAAACAAGGCATCGAAATCGCTTAAATTCCCATTCAGCCAGGCCACATAATGAGCAAAGAATTTAGAGAGTTTTCGTATAACGGGAACGTACTAAGGAAGATGTGGTTTATGGGGATTTAACGTCCCAAAGCGACTCGGGCTACGAGGGACGCCGTAGTGAAGGGCTCCAGAAATTTCTACCACTGACATCGCAAGTACACGGGCCTTTAGAATTTCACCTCCATCGAAATTCGATCTCCGCGGCCGGGATCGAGCCCGCGTCTTTCGGGTCAGCAGCCGAACGCTATAACCACTGAGCCACCGCGGCGGCCCACAAACGCAGATGTATTCACGATCTGCAAGGAGCCTGTCGAGCATGGGCAGTGGCCAGGTGGGGAAGAGCACCGGCCACTGTGCGTGCATGCGCACCAGACACCAGGCTCGTCCTCTCTGCGTCTACAGTACAAAGCCTCCGCTAGGCTAAAACTCTAATGTCAGTACTGACGAGAAAAGGAATTCTGTTCGCTGCGTTGCAAGCCTTGATGCGCGCTGTGTAGTGCGTTGTTTCACATCGTCTGTCTGCTGACCAGCGGGAAGGTCATATTCCTACAGGTCACGCGGTCAGCGCGTACTCTTCTTGACCGGCTTAACCCTTCTCCGCTTGCGACGAGCAAGACGTGCCCTCGAGAAGCAGGAAGCGTGTAACTGCGAGCGTACGGAACGACGAGGACGAATGGGCATTCGTTTCGCAGCGACAGCACGGCATATTCGCTCTCTAAAGGATGCACGTCAGCAGAATGCGCACTCTGCGGCGCACTCCCCATGCCGCATGACGGTTGGTACGGGGTCACGTAATCGATCGAAAGCACAATACGACCATGACGCGTCGTCAAACAAAGGAATCCGCTTTCGCATCGCGCTGTACCGACAGAGTGCATGTGCGGTGCGGGCGTTTTCCTCGGGTGAACTGGGACGTAGGTTAGAGGAATGTGAGCCACGTGACAGTTTAGTTGAGAAGAAACAGATGAAGTCACCCGCCTTAGCAAAGCGACCAATGAATGCATTTGATGCACTTCTTTATCCATCGCACGCGATCGCTTTGTTTCTTTTTAGCAATTTTCTAATGATTTTGGTTCTCATTCTTCTACACAACCGGAGCCGCCGCGGTGGCTGAGCGGTTATGGCGCTCGGCTGCTGGCCCGAAAGACGCGGGTTCGCTCCCGGCCGCGGCGGTCGAATTTCGATGGAGGCGAAATTGTAGAGGCCCGTGTGCTGTACGATGCCAGTGCACGATAAAGAAATAATAATAATAATAATTGGTTTTTGGGGAAGGAAATAGCGCAGTATCTGTCTCATATATCGTTGGACACCTGAACCGCGCCGTTAGGGAAGGGATAAGAGAAGGAGTGAAAGAAGAAAGGAAGAAGGAGGTGCCGTAGTGGAGGGCTCCGGAATAATTTCGACCACCTGGGGATCTTTAACGTGCACTGACATCGCACAGCACACGGGCGCCATAGCGCGATAAAGAACCGCTGGTGGTCGAAATTTCCGGAGTCCTTCACTACGGTGTCTCTCATGGCCTGAGTCGCTTTGGGACGTTAAACCCCCATAAACCATAAACCATCTTCTACACAACCTGATGCATCAACGAGTGCTCAATATTGCAGCGTGCTTGCACGCGTGAATGCAGCAGTGCAGCAGTGCAGAAGTGCAGCAGCGCAATAGCGCTTTGTATGCCTGCACGTTGCATAATGACGCTGTACGCCATGGAAAGGCGGAAAGAAATTCACCCTATTGCTGCACTTTCTCATTGACAATGGAATCTTCTGTGCATGCAGAGAAACCTAAAATAAACCTTAGCTCGGCAATACAGGTATTGGGACCAAAGGCATTCATATACTGAAAGAGATGGCTGATTTCATCCCTGAACCGTGATGCCGAAAAATTCTCGCCGGGGCCAGTGGTGCAATGGTCGCACGATGGTGACTACGTGCATGATGTCAGCTACCAGTTGGAGAAATGCTCCAAATCGGCAACGAAGTCTTACAATGAATCTACCTCTTCAAAGGCAAGTCAGTGGAGGTAATATTAAAAGCAGGTTGAATGGGCCAGTTTGAAGTCAAAGAAGAAAACAGGGGTCGAGCCGCCTGATACGCAGCCTGGACGTTCCCGTCTAGGAAGAAAAATAATAATTGGTTTTTTGGGGAAAGGAAATGGCGCAGTATCTTTCTAGTATATCTTTGGACACCTGAACCGCGCCGTAAGGGAAGGGATAAAGGAGGGAGTGAAAGAAGAAAGGAAGAATAGGTGCCGTAGTGAAGGGCTCCGGAATAATTTCGACCACCTGGGGATCCTAAACGTGCACTGACATCCCACAGCGCACGGGCGCCTTAGCGTTTTTCCTCCATAAAAACGCAGCCGCCGCGGTCGGGTTCGAACCCGGGAACTCCGGATCAGTAGTCGAGCGCCCTAACCACTGAGCCACCACGGCGGGGCGAAGAAAAAAGTGGTATGTCGGAGTATTCTACAATCTCTGATCGGACGACTAGGGACCGGATACCGCGGTAGTGAGAAAACTATCGATGACGGTAATAGCGATAAACCGCGCAGTCATCGACTCCTCAACAACCTTTACAGAAATGCTGGTGTACGTCATTCACAGCAAGATTTCAGTGAGCGTAAGCGGAAGGGTTTCTCGAGGACAGTGCCTTCCACACGGTGTCCGCTAATGAGTACAGCTTGGCTAAAGCTATCAGAAGACTTTTTTCGATTTCTATCCAAAGATAACACAATTCTGACGTACAAAAGTTCCCTTCTAACCAATTTATCACTTCACAAATTTTTGGCACACTGGCATGGCTTGGCTAATGCTAAGTTATGCTGCTTAAAGCCGTAATTTCCAAGCTTCGAAGTCTTTTTTATGCAAGCATGATAGCTGTAACTGCGCAAACAGCATTGGGAGCGCTAGTGAATAATAACGCCACTGGCGGAACTCACTAGAAACCTGTGAGCAAGTTGAGCAGCGTAGTCTTGCCGGCGCCTGAAGGACCCATGATGGCAGTCAGCGTCCCCGAGCGGGCTTCCCCGCTCATATTGTCCACCAAGTTCCTGGAAACTGGCACACAAAGGGGCAAACAACGAGATAAGTGTCAATAAAGGTTTTTAAAGCCCTCTATCTTTCAGATGAAAGTGCGTTATAGTTATAACCTTTATGAAGCGTGGAATTATAGGCAGCATGGAAACCCATTTGACGCGAAAGTAAAATTTTATAAATTATTTAGAAACGCGCTCTTTTGCTTATATGGCTGTTGGTTTTTGATTTTTTCGTAGTTTCAGGTTTTTGTGCGTGTTGGGCAAATGAAAATGAAAACAACTAATTCCAAATAGTTTTGTAAAAAGCCAGATGTTATTTGCGCTGCGAAGATTTTTAAAAATAATGACAACAAGCAATATACACGGATTTCTCATTTTTAGTGCGTCCTACGAGTTTACTTGCATACTGTTCGTCCAGTGTGTGTAGTGCAGAGATTGAATGAGTAAGAAATGTTTAAAACACGCTTTCTTTTTACTTCTTTTACTCACGCGGCGTGTTCAGAACGACAGCAGGCAAATTGCCTTAATTTCGCTTTTTTCCGCTCCCCCCGCTCCCCTCCCCCCTCCATTGGTTTCTTCCAAAGGAAATAAAAGTTCACGCTGTTTATACAAATATTCTCTCTGGTCGTACCGTCGCTCTTAGCAGCACTGAAGCTATAGACAGAGTATGACTTTGACTATAGCTTATAAATATACTACAACACACTTATTCGCAAATAATGTGCCATTTAGTGTTAGAAATTAATATTCAGCATTGGTACTGTTTTTTTTTTACTGCGTTAGCATTATAGCACTCATTCGGCGAAAACGCCGATGTATGCGTATCCAAAGTCTCCAACCACCCCTCAAACATCAACCCATCTTCACGCTTCAGAAGCCTCTACATACCAGAATTCCAAGGAGATTCGGTGCGAAAAATAACATCGAAATCGTATTAACAGACGTGGCGAGAAAGTTGGCAACTTAAAAGGCAATGTAGAACCAGTACTGCTGACGCAGATTCGTCGCGTCGCACCATCTGATCGCCCGTCAGTTTTTTGCGCGCGTTTGACTGTATCGTTGAGATTTTAACCTTTAGGTTTAGATTTAGATTTCGGCTGTCTGCACTCTACCAAACTGCTGAGCTCTGCAATACCGCCGTCTCTTTAAAGCTGTCCCACACTAACAGTAATTTATCGTTCGCTTTTCGAACGCCAAGTTGTGAGGTCGTGCTATGGAGCTCTATGAAGAGGATCTTTGGCGAGTACAAATCAATATTTAGGGAACTATGATATCACAAATAAAAAAGTAACCAGCTGGTATGAGGGCACACTTCGGTGGCCCACGGCACATAAAGTATGAACATATAACACTGATATCGCGCGTTTCCAAGGAACAAAAGAATCCTTGTGTCCCTACGCTTGAAGCGGTTGAGGCACGTACCTTTGCCTTTCTTCACTTTGTAGGTGAGGTTCCTCCAGGCAACATCGATGCTCTCGAAGTTCCTGAACCCATTGTGGCGGCCATTCCCGTTCGCCACAGTTTTGCAAGTCTTGAAATCCGCCACCGCTGCGCATAGTTTGAAGCAACAGTCAGTACACGGCGCAGAAAAACAGGAGAAAAACAGCTCATGTACAGATGCTCGAAATGTAGAAGGGAACAGTGATGTTCGCACACAAGAAGCAAATTAACTTCTTCGCGAAAGCATGCGTATACAGAAAACCTATCAGAAAAATAAAATAAAAACGAGAGTAATCTTTGAAAGTGACCTAATTAAAACATGGGATGTTCTGGTTGGTTGATAGTGTTAGGTTGCGCAAATTCTCCTGACGCGTAATGTAGCTAGTTGACGCTCTGCAGTCATTCGCATACAAGCGTTACAGTTTAGCAGCGGTCATTACCATAGACAGGCCTGGACTAATGATGTTCGAGAATGTTTTTTCTCCTCACTCGATTCTTTCCTGTCATGTTTGTCCCGCCGCCTAATGCTTTTGCATTATTCTTTTGTTCTGCACAGCAACCACTCCCTCAATAATTCCAATCGGCTTGAAGGTGTACTGTGTCAACAAACAAATCAGCATCTAATTTTTCCTGCGCCAAGACAAGCAAAAAAAAAGCTAAGTTTAGTGAGAAAAGCGATTGTGCAGTAACCATCGCGTTAGGGCGCTCGGCTACTGATCCGGAGTACACGGGTTCGAACCCCACCGCGGCGGCTGCGTTTTTATGGAGGCAAAACGCTAAGGCGCCCGTGTGCTGTGCGATGTCAGTGCACGTTAAAGATCCCCAGGTGGTCGAAATTATTCCGGAGCCCTCCACTGCGGCACCTACTTCTCCCTTTGTTCTTTCACTCCCTCCTTTATCCCTTCCCTTACGGAGCGGTTCGGGTGTCCAACGATATATGAGACAGATACTGCGTCACTTCCTTTCCCCAAAAAACCAATTATTATTATAACTCAAGTCTGGGAAAGCAAGCTCGTGCGCAAAGTAACCGCCTATCGCAGAGGTTGTTAAGTAACCGCCGCAGAACTGATCGCTCCATCCGCAAACCGTGTGAACGCAACGAGAGGCGCGCGTGCTCAAGAATCAATCGACGCCAACCGGATATCGTCCGATATTCATACATGGACGATAGACATCATTTTTGAAGCGAAAGCTTATCTGGGCTAGCTGCGGCGCGTTTCGCGTACGCCGGAGTTTGACCTTCAGCAGACCTTCAGCCCAACCACGTTTATCCCTTCCTTACGGCGCGGTTCGGGTGTCCACCCATATAAGTGAGACAATTTCTGAGCCATTTCCTTTCCTCAAAACCAATTGTAAAAACCAATCTTCAATTTTCTTCGAAAGCCAAGGAAACGCGCATAACTGGCTCCCTGGGTCAGTGGGCGCCTCAATCGCGCTTTGGGGTACGTGGCAGTGGTGAGAGAGAGATGTGGGCTGCATGCATTAGCGCTGACAGCGTTGTGGCAGACACGCGGCACTGCAGCAATGGGCCGCAGCGTTCATTGGGTGGCCAACCTCTCGCGATCAACCGTTAACTGAACCGCCACCTGGCAGGGTGGGCGCGTTGCCTACCCAGTGTGGGGAGCGCACTCAACGTTACAGAGGTCAAACGCGTCTGCTTACCCGATACACCACAGCTTTCGCTCTCTAACCAGGTTCAGCAGTAGTTGAACCGCAGATAATTTTTTTTTATCACGACACGGAGCTTTAAAGTGGGTTTTGGAAATCATTCGTGCAAGCACAATGGAAAGCTGCCCGGCAAAAAAACAAAACAAAATAGCATCCTTTCCACTCACACATTGCCAGTATACTGACCGGTTGCGTGAGAATTACATGTCACGTAAACAGCCATCGCGTGCGCACTACTAAATGCTCGGCTGTCATATCCCCGCTGCTGTCCGTGACCAGCGCACGTACACCGAAGCCATCCTCTTTCGCAACTCGGCTTCTGCCCACTACATACTCTCTTACGAAACACCTGACCTTCCTTGTGGCGCAACAAATTTTGCTAATCTTGTGTCGCTTATCTATGCATCGCTGTCGCCTAAAACTAAGACGTTCGATTCCCGAAAACCCCTGGCGCTGTTGGCACGTGACACGCTCTACGTGACGCGTAGGGATGTCCCGTCATTGGATTTGTCACCGAGAGGGGTTCCGCCAGGCCTCCATCGGCGCCGCTTGAGTGCGCCGTGGCCTTGGCCTTGACAACGGCGCTTCTTGCCAAAGGCAAAGGCAGGAAGGCGGCGGTCTCGCACAGGCTGCGCACACCTCGCACGCGTCACTGTGCCCTTGGCCTTGAGAACTGGACTCCTGCCTCTCAGAACACAAAGCGCACCGTTAGGAAGCGCCCCGTTTGCGAGAATGCACCCTACGATGCACGCATACGCTATGACAGCTGACAGCACGAGCGCCGCTGAAGACCCTCTTGCGGTAATTTCTGGAAACGGCATTGATGACCTGTTGTTGGCATCGTGCCCCGACTTCGAAATAAATTGGCTTTCACGTCGTCGCCTTCTGATTGTCAGGGTGGCTCAACGCGAATTCCTTTCTGCGAACGCCGACGATGGATGTTTCTGCATTTGCCGCATTCCGGGGAGGAGTGGCACTGCATGAAAGCGGGACCATCTTCAGTGCTTACGGTAGTAAGGGACAGCCCAGTCCACTTCCGCGTTAAACGCTTTCGGCAAACAAACGCTGCAAAGTCTGGCCACGGAATGCAGTCAATTGTTTTTTCTCGTTTCTTGATTTCCCTAACAGCTCCTGCAGGCTGTGCCTCCTGCGAAGTCCCGACGTGCCAAGGCATCGTCGAAGTCTGATGCCCGTTCACTGTCACGTCCAGTTCTCTAGGCTAGCGGTTCGCCGGCTGCTCGTTTCCGGATGTCATGCTGCTGACTAGTCGACGGAAATACTTTCCTTTAAATTACAATGACAATAGAAACTTCACTTTTTCTGGCTTCATAGCCCCTCAAAAGTGTTACGCAAGCGGTCGATTTGTACGAAAAATGTGGGAATGCCCTAACTTGGTGTGGTACGAGCGCCTCAGTAGCAGTGAAAGAAATAGCGCGGGGATGACGGCCTCTTCATGAGTCTTCAGCGCACACGAAATTTAAGCACCAAAAGGCGTTCGTTCTGGCATTCACTGCACCCCTGTGCAACAAACAGTTCGCAAAGCAGCAAGCGTTTTTTTTTTTTTTCACTTCAGTGCCGCTATAGTAACAAGACCAAATATCGCGCCAAAGAAAATGCATTAGACTAATATAGCTTTTAGAATATCTAGTTTAAGAACGCAGCACTCCAAGCTTCCATTTACTGCATTGTGGTAATTATGATGGTGATAATATTTTGCTGCGGCTTCTATCGCTCAGCTCTCCCTGGGTTCTTTTCTTCGCCTGTGTCTTTTATGCGCTTTTCCTTCCACGTGAAAACAAAGCTACCAAATGATTGGTTTATGTTTGGCACATGTGAGCCTTCGTGATTTAGAAACACTTGTACTCGGTTGGAAATTTGGTCAATATGCAGGCTTGATCTTAAGGTCGTTAGATTCCTTGCCATTAACAACAAAATGCTCGCTGGAGACCTCACTGTTCTGAATGGGTTTCGAAAGCCAAAATTTGCCCCACCACCAAAGCTTTTGCAAGCAAATATTATATACGTGAGCATTGTGCTTCAATACTTTGACTTTCTAAATGACAGTGTAATGTAAGGTAGCATTGGCAGTATCATGTGTAGGTGTAAAGGTGTAAAGGTGACTGTTGTGATCGTCCTCCGAGCAACGCGGGCCAGAACACGCGAGACCATTCAGCTGACAACGGTGCCGTCATCCTCGCGATGGCGCAGCGCCGACACCTGGCAGCGGACGCGGCGGCTTCTTTACTTTGTTTCAGGAAGGCAGGGCTTCGTCCCCACTTCGTCTGCCAGCCATTTCGGCAGGGCGCACAAAATAGCGCAGGACTGCACCAGCCGGACGGCGCCGTGGAAATCAAAGAGCCCATCTTCACTGCACTGACAACGGCGGAGGTGGGATGAGGAAATCGTCCTTTCTAACGGATCACTGCGGACAGAAGGCGACGACCTCCGCAGAAGTGGTTACCATCCTAGAAATGGAGCTGCAAGTTGACCCTATAGTCATCGACCGCTTTCAGCGTGTGGAAAATCACCGTCACTGCCTGAAGTGCGGCGTAACAGTCGCGTCATCACCATCGTTACCAGGAAAGCGGCGAGAGGGCAGAGGTGTAGTCCCTATAGAATATACTTCCAGTATATTTTAGGCACTATAGCGCAGGTCGCGCCTCCTGTTGTGGCCGACTCCGCAAGCCTCCACAAGTGATCCGCTGATTGGACACTAGCCAAGTAACTACATTCCCCAGCTAGAGAGTTGGGGACCGCGGACCGTATAAAACCAGCCGGATGGTAGGCTGTCGTATGCTTTGTGGAAATGCTATAAATGTGTAAAATAAACGGTGCAGTCTTCTTCAGTACCCTCCGCCTCTCGCTAGCCCGTCTCCAGCCGTCCGCTCCTGATCCAAACCCACCCACGCAACATGGTGCTCCACATGATGTCTTAACCCATGAAATTTCTAGCACATCCGTTATATATGCAGAGAGAACCACCGTATAATTGAGCGCGCAGAAACAACCCCAAAGCGCAAGGCGCCGTGGCTCAGTGCATGTCACGTAAAAGCAAACGACGGAACCCACCCCGGGAAGCCATAGCATCCAACGAATCCTAAAGTACCTCCCGTTGAGGACCTGGCGCCTCATATTCTAAATGAATAAGGGCGCACAAGACGGCAGCAGCAAGCTTCTAAACACGCCGGTGACAGAAATAACACGCACTTCTGATTATCATCACCTCACGGCCTAAAGCCTGCGTCTTCAGCAAGGCTTCACAAGCAAACGCATGACCAGCGTTCGTCTGGCGTTTTTGTGTTCCTAACTTGTCCCGCGCCTGATTTTGAATGCGCGCAGCCGCCGCGGTCGGGTTCGAACCCGGGAACGACTACTGATCCGGAGTTCCCGGGTTCGAACCCGACCACGGCGGCTGCGTTTTTATGGAGGAAAAACGCTAAGGCGCCCGTGTGCTGTGCGATGTCAGTGCACGTTAAAGATCCCCAGGTGGTCGAAATTATTCCCGAGCCCTCAACTACGGACCTATTTGTTCCTCTCTTCTTTCACTCCCTCCTTTATCCCTTCCCTTACGGCGTGGTTCAGGTGTCCAACGATATATGAGACAGATACTGCGCCATTTACTTTCCACCAAAAACCAATTATTATTATTATTATTATTATTATTATTATTATTATTATTATTATTATTATTATTATTATTATTATTATTATTATTATTATTATTATTATTATTATTATTATTATTAATGCGCAGCAAAAATGCACTCAAGCCTGCGCACTGCAACGGGTTCGACCAGAACAAATCTTTACTGAAATTTACTCGCGTAATGAAGATGCTCGCCTGAGGAACGCACCCTCTACTTTGGCTGTCAAGAAGCAAAAAATAATTTTTTCCGTCGCGTAATAAAAGCACTCATTTTTTTTGCGTGCAGACTGCTGATGATGACAGTGAATACAAACAGGCGCCCTCCTTCCTTCCTTCCTTTTAAAACGCGCCGTTGCGGTGGCTCATTGGTTATAAAAGAACACTCTCACTTCCGGATAGGTCACTCACTCCAAGGGGGTGCAGGGCCTGGAGGAGGCTCCAGGTCAACAGATTCTTTCAGTACTCTATACTACACGATGAAGAGACTGAGCTCTGCAGTAGGTGCCACAGAATGACTTCGCAAAATCACTTAATTTGGGAGTGTCAGGAGATCTGCTGGGGCTAAATCGCAAAGCGTCCCAGAACCTGCCACCTGTGAAGAGCTGATCCGTAGCCACGACCCGGATCAGCAAAGACTCATCATCCGTCAGGCGGAAACAGCTTACTACAAGACTTTCTCCATGGTCTCCGGTGCTGATAGCCGGCTGGGAAGCACCCCCTCATAATTGCTGCGCCCAGACCGTGAGGCCCCATGATGACGGGAATAAAGTTCATTCATTCATTCATTCATTCATTCATTCATTCATTCATTCATTCAGACATTCATTCGTGGTTATGGCGCTCGGCTGCTGACCCCAAAGAGGCGGGTTCGATCCCGAACGCGGCGTTCGAATTTCGATGGAGGCGAGATTCTAGAGACCCGTGTACTGTGCGATGTCAGTGCACGTTAAAGAACCCAGGTGGTCAAAATTTCCGGAGCCTTTCACTAGGGCGTCCCTCATAGCCAGAGTCGCTTTGGAACGTTAAACCCCCATAAACCAAACCAAACCTTTTTGAACGCCGGAACAACTACGTAGTCTGTCGAATGACAAGGCTGCTATACCTTAACTACGAGACTAACAGCCAATAAGAATGTTCCGCGAGGAATCCGAGAGCCAATGAAAAATAAGCCTGCTCACAAGGGGGTTCTCTCTAGGGTCTGCCATATAAATTATTGTAACAGCTTGTTGCAGTTAACCTTCGCACTGAATGGTGAGCACTGCCAGAGTGAACTTTGTTCGTGCTCTTTTTGGACAGTGTTATGGGTCGCTACACGAGTAATATGTGCAGGTTTCACCTAAAAGTTGTTGGCTGTGCTCTCGAACACACAAAGCGCGTTGAAGAGTGCGTTTTGATTTATTCGTAAGCTGAGCCGCACCAATTGAAGTAGTTATTTAGCCAGCCTAAGTTTTGTCCTTTTCCTATCACCTTGATTTTTTTTTTTCGGAACCTTTCAGCTCGCATAAAAAACATGCCCCCCCCCCCCCCTTTGCGAGAAAAGTCACCAGTTTTCTAATCTTTTAAACACTATTCAAATTCGCCGCTCCATGTGCGACGTAGCAACCTTTTCGACCAATCCGAATTTTTCCCTCACAACAACGGACGCCGCCGGATTTTCCGCTGAACGGGACCGTTGAAGCTATCGCTGTAATACGGTACGTGCCAGAATGCAAGCGATAAACAGCAGCGGCAACCTCGCAGCAATCAGCAAGCAAGCAAAAGCGGCCTGGATAGTGCTTCGCAGAAACGATCACAGGAGGCGCACGCGTCGCTGCGCTCATGGCGAACACGGGTGCGCCAGCAACATCGTGATCTGATAGCACAGAGTCGCGACACCGCGGCAGATAGTTAATTGTGCAAAACATGCTTTCGTTGAGGCCGCGTGCATGTATGTTTATGTGCGTCGACAAATTATTCAAAGTAAACTATTCAACACTATAATACGCTTCCCAAGTTGCACCGTGCTTCTCTGTCGCCCTCCACTTCCGAAACAGAGTACTTCAGTGCTCAGCGGCTCAGCGAATGTATCGGCTGTACATCGACCGGCTCCTAAGATAGTAGATAATAATAATAATAGTAGTAATAATTGTTTTTTTTTGGGAAAGGAAATTACGCAGTATCTGTCTCATATATCGTTGGACACCTGAACCGCGCCTTAAGGGAAGGGATAAAGGAGGGATAATAATAATAATTGGTTTTGGGGGAAAGGAAATGGCGCAGTATCTGCCTCATATATCGTTGGACACCTGAACCGCGCCGTAAGGGAAGGGATAAAGAGGGAGTGAAAGAAGAAAGGAAGAAAGAGGTGCCGTAGTGGAGGTCTCCGGAATAATTTCGACCACCTGGGGATCTTTAACATGCACTGACATCGCACAGCACACGGGCGCCTTTAGAGTTTTGCCTCCATAAAAACGCAGCCCCCGTGGTCGGGTTCGAACCCGGGAACTCCGGATCAGAAGGCGAGCGCCCTAACCACTGAGCCACCGCGGCGGGTAGTAGATGCAGATGACGGTTTTGCGCGTGTTAAGCTTTGTTCAAGTGTGCCGAAAGATAGTTAAATAAGAGAAGAGAATAAACCCTCTGCCTCTTCCCGCGGCATGCAACAACCTTGAATGGTCTTTAAATTTCAAATGTCTGCGATCTGGCGCTCGACCATCTCGGATTTGTGTCTTTTGCTGGAAAGGAACGCGTAATCTTCTGCTTAAACGTTCTTGGCAAAAAAGAAAAAAAAACTTTTTGATTGGCTAAGTCCTTTTCATGCTATGCGACTGGGAACAAAACAAGGCACTGAAAAAAAGTAAAAACTCTAGCGACCCAGATTCAACATTACGTTCAGCAAGGAAATGCAGCGAGGATATCGTGGTTTTTTTACGCGATAGCGTAACGAGCTCGTTCTTCTAAAAACCCGGCGTCGTCGTCCGTCCTCCAACGTCAGTCGGAAAAAATTACAGAAGTTTCGAATGCAGCTAACGATTTGGCGGAGGGTCCAAATGAAGCCAAAATTGGCGCGGAGGTTCCTCCAATGGGGGTATTTCAGAGTATAGAAGCAAATTATGAAATTGGCCGTCATCGGTGTTCGAACCCAGGCCACGAAGCTACGGAGAGTCGGATGAAACGTGTTACAGGGGCACCTAGTGAACGCGTTGTGTTGTGTAGGACTTAGTAACGTGTGTTCGGGATGTGTACCGATTCTATATTAATTGTATGACAATGCAGTGGCGTAGTATTTCGTGGAGTGTTACTCAGAGAAGGTGCTATATCAGGTCTGTTCTTAGGGCAAACCTTAAGCGTCCTCCTAACTGTTTTTTATCACCAAACTCTTCCTAAGCTTTTGGTGATGTTACCAAGGCCACCCTTCCTTTTCTTGATGTTCAGTCATTCTTTATGCTTTTATATTATGGGTTCATCAGCCTGCCCATGTTGGCGCCATTGGAGGCGTTCTCTGCTTAACCGGTACTATAGCTTACCAAATAAAAAGACAATCTTCACGGAGCTGTTGAAAAGATCACGGCAGCTCTGGACATCTAGGCTTCAATCTCTTCTTTACCCGACGTTTCCCTTTACCGCCGAAAAGTGGTTTCCAGATTTCAGTGCCCAAGCACTCACAATCCATTAGTGATCACAAACCGCGAACACTTTACATGCGTGCACAAAATCTGCATTCATGCGCGGTTCTCATGAGACTGTATGGAAAAGATGACGTTTCAGGTAAATTTGATTTCTTGCCGTCGAGCGTGGAGTGACGCGTTTATTCTTCGTAAGCGTTACATCTCGCCTGCGTCAGAGATCTTCGCTACAGATGCGTAAGGCACGCAGGAATACGCGCAAAATAACTATTCTCATTATAACCAGCGAATTCGACCCCTCTTCATACACTGTTATTCGACCTTTACTATAGTATCCTGCTGCGTTGCTCGAGCCAGGAAAATGGGGCTGACTGAATGGCATCGGAATAGGAGAAAGGGTGATGCTTCAAATGACCAGACGACTACATGGTGTTTGGAATCCCCAAGTGGCGGACTTAGCTGACCCCCGACTGGCTGGCGGACGAACTGACCTTGCCGAACGGCTGGTGCTGCGTTGTACTAATGCTCATTATCTCTTCCTTCCTTACACGAGGCAGTCCACAAGCCATCATCGGGGAATTGTACGTGCGTCACATGGAAAAATGAACGGAGCCATCGCCTAAAGGTATCGGCAAGGCTTCTACAGAACCGCGTAACAATACCTTCCAAGAATTCCGACAGATCTCCGGTGGTGATACAAGGGGCCGCGGACACCACATAGAAAGGAAATGAGACACCACGCGTTGTCTTGTCCTCTTATGCCCAAGGCGCAACGACCTTACGAGAGGAAGTTTGAGGCTGCGTGCTCTGAGCGGCGCAAGTATGGCGCTGCACGCCTTGGCACGTGTCCGTGCTCTTGTCGCGCGGTTTTGTCTTCCTTCCGCGGGAAAGTGCAGGCGTGCGACAAGCGCCGCTAAGCCTCCGCCTCGTCAGCGGACGCATGCTTCCGCCGTTTTTCGAAGAACTCGAAAAGATCGCTAGAACTGCTCTGCATGACCCGTAATTGAGAACACTTCCCGTCTTCATCGCACAAAATTTTCCGGAGGAGAAATAAGGTACATTCAACGACACCGGACGTCTAAAATAACTGCTGTCACTGAATAAGGAGATTTACGTCGCCGAATGTTCGAAAGCAGGTATTCAACGTTTCTCTTTTACAGCATTAACTATTCTCAGCTCATTGCCCAAAATTGTGGCGACGACGACTCCGTCCGCGTAGCCCTCATGGCTCCCTCCAGGCCTAGAGGTGGCCATAATAATAATAATTGGTTTTTGGGGGGGAAAGGAAATGGCGCAGTATCTGTCTCATATATCGTTGGACACCTGAACCACGCCATAAGGGAAGGGATAAAGGAGGGAGTGAAAGAATAAAAGAGGAAGAGGTGCCGTAGTGGAGGGCTTCGGAATAATTTCGACCACCTGGGGATCTTTAACGTGCACTGACATCGCACAGGACACGGGCGCCTTAGCGTTTTTCCTCCATAAAAACGCAGCCGCTGCGGTCGGGTTCGAACCCGGGAACTCCGGATCAGTAGTCGAGCGCCCTAACCACTTAGCCACCGCGGCGGGGGCCAAGCATCCCTTCGGTGGGTGCACCTCCGGGCGCCTCCAGAATACGATGTGGATGCCGTGCACTAGGCCACCACTGCGTAGTAGTTAGCGCACCCACTCTAATATATCTACTCTATAGTATGTATAATTTTTTTCGGGATCAGAAGACAACTTACGATGAATCGTTCATGTTGCAAACTCGCAACCATCTTGTGATTTTTTTATTCATTTCTGTTTATACTGAGCTAGAAAGTTATTTCCTCCGGGCTAACATAATGATTCGGTTCAAATTAAATGCTTTCAATATTTCCTTGTCGGCTGAAGAGCAGCCGCACCTCTTGTATAGCCAGTTGTCGCGACGGATTGATTAAAGAGAATCAAATCAAAGAATCGCTGCACCATACGAGCTCTCTTCTTTTTTTTAAGCTCGCCCCTTGGGGAAAGAGCGGAAGGTCATTGCGGGGCTACAGCCACACAGCGCGTGTAGCACGTTGAGTGAATAAAACGCGAACACGCCTAAGTGTTCCAGTTTTGAAGTTCGCAACAAGACATGAACATAAAACGGGTTGTTAAGAGTACATTCAAACATTAATTGAGCTAATTTCTCACATAAGTTCTACGTACAGAGACAGGAAAGAACTGGAGTCTCGTCCGTAGGTGATGTTTGCGTTCGATCCTAGCTTGATGGCGTGTTGCCAAAAGGTACGCATGCTCCGTCAACAAGACGCACTGAAATTCGCAGAACGATGCTCATGTTTTTCGGTGCTTCGCAACCCGGTGAAGTGCCAGCGCGCTCGCTTTAAAGCGACAAAGCGAGAGATGGTAACAAATAATACACAAAGGCGGCCCTTGTATTTTTAGAAACTTAAAATCCCTGAGATGGTAATGGATTTGGTTCTAACGGCGCGGAAGTCATGTCGACTTGGTAGAGGTCTCATCATCATCATCATCAGCTGCAGCAGCAGCCAAACTACTCCCACCTCAGGACAAAGCTTTCTCCCATATAGTTAACGTGCTTCCAACAGACCAGTCTGAGCCTATACAATCTTCGGCCACAGCACTGAATGAGATAATGTCATGCCCGCAAGTTTCAATCGATGCTGAACACCAAGTAGACTTGGAATCGCAGATGTCCAATATAGAATCTGCGTCGAATTAGGCTTTCTTCATTTTACAGTTCTCAAAGAGGTCGTGTTTTAAGCGAAATCTGTTTAGTGTGAGCGTTTTCCTGTTACTTATCCACCACGACAAGGTTGTGCGTGCGCGCGTGTGTGTGCGTGTGTGTGAGGGAGAGCTGCGTGTGCGTGATGGGTGCTCGTGTCAGGATTGCCACGAAAACAAATATAGTCGTTACGCAGAATGCTGACTACATATGCATCAAGAACTCCCTGCAGACACGCTGCGAAGCGCAGCAAGGTTCGATCATCATATAATCATGGCGGTTCAATCATCAGGCATGGAACGAAGCTTCACTGCCCGAAGCGCTCACCGCTGCTCATCTATAAACCAACCTCAAAACAGGCGACGTGTTGGCGCCCGTGCGGCAAAAAAACCTATGCAGGCGATTATGGCGCAGCGATACCGAGCGCTAGTTTCATGTATCGCGGAGCAGCTGCTTCTCTTAAGACTAGGAGCGGGACGCCATTTCTCCTCCAAGGTCAGCCCACGGACGGAGGAAAGTTCCCGCTTAACTGTCTCCGATCGCGCCCCCTTCGGCTGCCCACAATGAATGACATGCCGCATCCACCGGCACCAAAAGAATAAAAGCTGGTTCAGACGAGGAATGTAAGGAAGAGGAAAGAGCGAGGTAAGTGGGAAGGAGGTGCGGACTTGGCGGTGCGGGTCAGACAACAAGAAGGACGCACGCAGGTAATTTGGTTGTCGTATTTTATCTGACACGTGGCGATAAGTTCCCCCGGCTTACGTCTGTTGTCCATCACCTTTCCTTGTATTCTTGCGTCATAAAACAAAGGCGCGTAAATCCTCAAGACACATGGTGTCTCAAGAGACAAGTAGACGCTAACATCGTGACTCGCGGGCTAAGTGCCACATGCTTTAACTGAAAAAAAAGAGTTTCGGTCTAGAAGTGGAGTTCCCGGGTTCGAACCCGGCTGCGGAGCCCTCCACTACGGGACCTCATTCTTCCTTTCTTCTTTCACTCCCTCCTTTATCCCTTCCCTTACGGCGCAGTTCAGGTGTCCAACGATATATGAGACGGATACTGCGCCATTTTCATTCCCCCAAAACCAATTATATATATATATATATATATATATATATATATATATATATATATATATATATATATATATATATATATATATATATATATATATATATATATATATATATATATATATATATATATATATATATATATACGTGCCCAAAGATATATGAGACAGATACTGCGCCATTTCCTTTCCACCAAAAACCAATTATTATTATTGTTATTAGAAGTGATGGTGTGCAAATATACGCTCGGACATGAGAGTCTTCCGGTGGGCTCATCAGCGGTTTTCGCAGCGGACGGATGACACGTGCGCACAAAAGAAAGCCCATAGATAATAGTATGAGGACGTTCCTGGCCGCAAAAGTGGCGAGAATGCTTCTTCTCGTGTGCACTTAAATTAAGCGGCTAATTACATCTCCAAAAATTCGAATAGTTATTGCGTTGCACATCAAATGCCCGTGGACTTACGACGCGATTCTGCAGTGAATTTAGTTTTGAGAATCGGCGAAATCTGCTGGCAAAAAAATTTCGCACCCCTTGAATAACTTGTCCGTACTTTTGCCGGCAGTGAGCGCTTCTTAGTTTGCGATAGCCCAAGAAGCCCTTCTTTTATCTTACAATGCCAGCTATAAAAGTCTGCAAGCTTTCCTTTCCTAACTTCCGGAAAAATCTCGCGACGATCGACTGTAGATTCTTGTGAACTTTATGCATACGTGACAGCAGATTTGATTTCTAAGAAAATAAAAATATACGTGGTCCTGAAGTTGTCTCTTGCGAAATTCGGTCACCTGTCGAAAAAAAAAACACATTTACAACACACTGCGTCACTGCTAAAAAGCATTAATGTTCCGGAACTACAGCGCAGTCTTCCCTTCGCTACTATGCAAACTAAGGTGGCTGTCATTAATCGCCCTGTGGCTACCATCAAACAACCGTGATGAGCTAAGCTTCCGTTCCCGCCCCTTGGTAATTCATTAGTTCCAAGACGTTTCAGTCATTCAGAGCGCAGGAAACATCAGTTTGTCAGTCGCACTTAAAACCACCACACACACAAAAAAAATCGCTGAACGCTTCGTATAACTGCAAACACTGAAGAAGCCTCAAGCGGAAAGTGCTTTTACGAGCATCAGCAGAGATCAAGGTGTTGACCCTCATCGCATTAGGAAGAAGAGCCGTTCTGCCTGCTTAACGCGTTCATGGTCGCGACTGCCTGATGTGGGTTGGCGAACGAAATCAAAACAGTTTAATACCCAGAGGAGCTCACATTGGGCACAAGTCCAAGACGCGCCGAGGACGAAGTCTGACTTGTCGGTTCAGTCTATAATCGCTAGAAACCGTCTACAGCGCACACAAGACACCCATGCCTTAATTTTGCGGGAGAGTTGTTATGGATTTGGCTAGTGGAAGGATTTTATATCAAACTGCGTGGTGGCCGTTGGCTCAAGACTTGACAGGCTGAGCAACATACGTGACTCGGAGTCGATTCCTGGCACTGATGAGCGCATTTTGATAGAGGCAAACTGAAAAAAGATTTCATGTACTGAGATGTCTTTGCAGGTTATAAACAGTGCTGTCGGTAACGCGTTACAAGTAACGGCGTTACCGCTAACGCGTTACTTTTTTCGGTAACTTAGTAGCGTACTCGTTACCAATTCGGAACTGTAACGGGTAACGTACTTACGTTAACATTTTTCGGTAACGGGAGGTGTCACGTTACTAGTCACTTTATGTTCCAGTTGTGACCCACTCCGCCCCCTTTTTTAGAAATAAAAAGCGCAGAGCACCTAAAGTGATGTAAATAAACATAATGTACAGCTGCTCCCGACAACCCGTGTCGGGGTTCGCATGCATGCCAGAAAACAGCTACCCTTGACAACGCAAACAACTAAAAAAGAAAGACAATAGCCATAAAGCACGAAACACGTGCACGAACACGCATTCACAGACTTGCCTTCACGTACCTCCCCTTCCGAAGCCACTCACGCACACAACCCTTCAGGGTGGAAGCATGCCGAGCATTTTAGAACATCACATTTTTCAGAATTACTCTAAATTTGTTGAGAGTTCAGCGATTTTTCTTTGTGAAGTTAGAATTGATGATGGCGTGTCATTTTGTGTTTAATTCCACATTCAGAACATGGCTTCACCATCTGCAACAGAGTTAGAATCCAACACTTGTAACTCTACAGGCAACTTTACGCCACTATAACATTGCTAAGCTCCTACACATTTGTGCAAACTATTCTCGTTAAATCAGGATATCGCGTAAAATCGTTGTTTGGGCTAGATGTTATATCAGAAATGTGAGCTTTATAAATTTGTTATCGTAAGTTCTTAAGGTGACGAAAACTTAAAATTCATATCCATGAAGTAACGGCAAAGTAACATGCGGTACTTTTTTTCGGTAACGGTAATGATAACGCGTTACCTTTTTTGTAGGTAACGTAGGGCGGTAACGCGTTCCTTTTTTGTTCACGTAACGAGTAACGTATTTAGTTACTTTTAATTCGTTAACGCCTACAACACTGGTTATAAAACAACTGGAGGTGGAAATTGAATCCTGTCCCCTTGCATTGCAAAGCGCCTCGTACATCTGGGTTAAATTAAAATGCTAGGAATATATATTTCCTAGTTTGTTTGATATCTGTTTCTTCTGCCTGGTTTGCGTCAAATGGAACCTAAACATGGCTTCTTAAAAAGACAGGGCTTCACTTCAATCTTTGTGCATCCAAGTCCTTTAGGTAATTATGAATAATGCCACACCGAAAATTCGCCTTTGTACGGAAACTGGGGCAAAAGAGATCAATGAGAGAACAATCTAGAGTTGGTTCCAGGGGTTTTATGCAACGTCATTCGTGAGACTGTGGTTCCGGCAAATCTTACTAATGCTGTCCTTTTTTTTTTTTCGTTTTCTACATGAAGCGTATATGATACGTGCGTTAGTTTAAAAGCAAAGTTGTCTAACGACCAATAAAATCTATTTCTTGTAGCTAAAAAAACGCTATACGATGTTCAGTATAAAAATATTTTAGAGTCAAAATTTGCGCTTTTCTTTTTAAATTCATATATAGGTGGCATATTTCCTTCCCCCATCTCTAGCTGTTTTCATAAAGATGGGAAAACTGTTTCATAGCAGAGACCCATGCATGAAGTAGAAACTCTGATATTCCTCACAAAGTGCGCGGTGGCCACAGATGAAAATTCAACCGAGGTGAAAAGGGTTGCGCGCGCGCTCTCTCCCTTATCCGTGGAGTAACTTTTTGATGGTCCGTTGGGTTCTTCAGAAGGGTGCAGACCCTTCCAAACGTTGTTGTTCGGCGGTGATGAAGGGAGATGTGCAGATGAAGGTCAAAGAGAGGATATATTTACAGTATGTACAAGGGCAAACTGCGTTACAAGTTGAGTCACACAGACGGTCAAGCTGTAACTGACGAAGACAATTCTCACACAGAGAAACACTCTCTACAAGCCCTTACTCATCGACGCGAGGTTCTAGGGTTGTAGAATTACGTGCCACTGCACGAAGCCTCTAGCTCAACTAGACAAGTCTGCCCTCCAATGATTTTACATGCAGTTTTAAAGCTTTTGCACACAAAGAAATTAGGGCGGTCATATATCGAGGCCCGCCCTAAGCTTCGATAACCAATGGAGGTAGCCACAGCCCCTGAAGATTGGACCGAACTTCGAGCCCGGAGCTTAGAAAAAGAAACATATACAGAAAACATTCTGAAAACCCTCTCCCCGAGGGGAGTTCTCGGCCTTAGCGCTTGATTCTTTCCCTTCCCCTGCCGCACCCACGCGTCGCCTCTCAACGGATGAAGCGTTTTTTTTTTTAGCTAATTGGCGGGACCACTGACCCACCGCGACGCTTCGGTGCCATCGAGAATGCCAGAAAAAAGAATTAAAAAAGGGGCCCATCGCGGAATGCGAGGTGGTTCGCCTTCTGCCGCCGTGGGAATGCTGCCCGAGATCAAGCGGCCCCACGTGCTCGTTGTTCGCGCCTCGCATGCTTTCTTGGCGCCAGGTGTCCTCGGCCGTCACAGTGGTGCTGTCAAGCAGCCAGTGCTTCCTGCGCCTTTGGCACTGCTTGCGGGGGAGGGGGGGGGGGGGGGGGGGCGTAGACCGGGGGCCCTCAGTGACCACAAGCTAAAGGAATAAAAAAAAGATATGCGCGTTGATGAAGCGCGGCTTTACACATGGCATATTCAAAACTTTTCCAACTTGGTTTGAGGGACAAAGGGGTTGGGAATGTAGGGGGCCGTTACGATGGTCCGTGATCTAAGAGGAAACAATGAAAGTAGAATACTATGTTGTTTTTACATAGGATGAACCACCTCTTGGAGGAAGAATGTTTTAGACTGCTTAGCTCATTCTATTTTTACTAGGCCCCTGGCTTCGCAAGACCAACCATACGAGATGCCTCGGACTAGCACGGATCTTCCGATTATTTTGTCAGCTTAGTATAGGTACACTCTTGGTCAAAAGTCTTAAGGCCAAAGGCTATTCGCTTCAGCCGCATAACAGAGCCATTACAGCACTATTAAAGAACGAATTACCTTGAAATGCTAGCAGAAGGTTCCTTCTAGCGGTATAGAAGCTTCCTGCTGGACCTGTGTTTTGAATGATCCGCCACACGGAGCATATAGTAACATTCATTTCGCTGCAGCTGAACGCTGTGGCCTTAAGACTTTTGACCAAGACTGTACGTTGGCTGCTGCACCATCATCACTTTTTTCTGTTTCACTCGACTCGTCGCGAACACGCATATGGTCTTTGCCAGACGACCTGGTTACCAGACTACATAGTTTGCTTCTCCCTCCAACTTTGGAGCCTTTACGGCTTCCCTAAAAATCAAAAGGTCTTGAAATCTGAGGACAATTGTTCACTTTACCTTACAAATATTTAGAGCTTCGGGGCTGGCGTAAACGCTCCTCCGTACGACTGAGAAACATCGGTTAGTTTTGGCAAAGACGTTACGTGTAGCGCCATAGCTACAGATAAGACTCGACAAAGCCTGTCACCGCCGCTACTGTTCCAGGCGCGGTAGAGGCCATTACTTTCAGTTAAACTTAATATTTCTCCACTGTAATCACTACCACAGAAGTTCATCCAGAGCCTTTCCGAAGCTTCGTGAGCCACGCACGTTACACATGCTCCGTTTGGGGATGATATAGTGCAAAAGACAGTATATTTTACGAAATGAAAAACGCTTCCTATTTTCGTGCGCGCGTGTGGGTGACGTCACATTTCATCCACGAACGTTTTCCAGTGATTGAATTTGTGCTGTAAATTGCTCTAGATGTGTGAGAAGCTTTGTACACTCACTCGCGTACTTCGTGCATTCATTTAAAAGCCAGGTTTCGCGTAGCATGACGACGCCGCTGAATGCTAACCTTGCGAAGGTTTTTTGCGCGACACATGTATAGTGAAAGTGACAAGTTAAATCCACACTTTTCGCCAGGATTTACGGAGCTCAAATGAGCAGTGAAGAAGAGTCGCGGCTTGTAATAGTTGCGAAAAGATCTCCTCGGTTGCCTACTTTTCCACCGCTACTTAGCAAAAAAACTGCGTGGAATTGCAACGGGTGGAATACCTTTAATGAGCCCAGAACGAAGCTATCGCCTCACAGTGGGTGCTCCCCTCTTCACTGGCACCCTGTTCAAGCTTACCTTATCACTGACATCGAATGCTTGCAGAGCCGTGCTGCTCGTTTCATATTTTCCGACTACTCACCTTTCACAAGCGCCTCAGGGTTAAAGAAACATGCCCAGCGGGAATATTTATCACATCACCGTAAACTTGCTCGTTTAACGCTTTTCCGTAAACTTTATCACAATCCATCCCCTCGTGATGATTCGTTTCAGTCACCTCATATTCCCTTTCTACGACGTTATTCTTTCAAAGTTAATCGCCTACAGTGCTATTCATCTTCTTATGCCAACTCATTCATTCCTCGTACTATCATTGGGTGAACTAGTTTTCCATCGGACGTCGCTACAGAAACAGACATAAAAAGAATCCAAGGACTCATTCGCTGAGATGGAAATGTGTTGATTTTTTTTGTTTTTGTTCCCTTTTTGTTATGACTTGTGTTCTATTTATTGTTGCTATCAGTTCACTTGTTCTTTTAAAATGTAACGCGTTAACAAGAAGTTGTATCGCCCCCCCCCCCCCCCCACCCCAATCATGTAAAACCCTGCCAGCGAGGGCCTTTAGGAGTAACGTGAATAAATAAATAAATAACTTATCGCCATGGCTAGCAGACCATTCCAAGACAGTCGTTGGTGGACTGGGGCTTCAAAATCAGTCTATATAATAAACCTTAAAATTAGTACTACAGCACTAGCCGCCGCGGTGGCTCAATGGTTATGGCACTCGGCTGCTGTCCCGAAAGACGCGGGCTCGAAACCTACCGCTGTCTAACTTCGATGGCCCGTGTACTGTGCGATGTCAGTGCACGGTAAAGAACCCCAGGTGGTCGAAATTTTCAAAGCCCTTCACTACGGCGTCCCTCATAGATTGAGTCGCTTTGGCACGTTAAACCCAATAAACAAAGTCAAACCAGTGCTACAGTACTATCGCGCGTTGACCGGAGCACACAAGTGCGCCGCTAAAACCGCTCACAAAATTCGTGAAGAAAAAGTCCACGCACTTATATGATTCGTTGTACGAACGCGGCCTTGACTCGGAAATAGCGGCACGTTTTTGTTTTTTTTTTTCTTATCCTGCAGCTGTTATGACCTGTCGCGCGATAGCGTTGCCACGTGTGCACAGCAGGCTTCGCGCAGATGAGCGGCACAGATTGCTCACGCAAACGGGCACGCTGACGCAGTCCTTCCAAGCTATCGAGATTCGGTCGCATGGACACGATGGCTATGATTCACCCATACATTCTCAGTCTTTACCTATACACTCACCTATATATGCACCATATATTCCCCCCTACATAAGGTGTTTCACCTAAGACTCTACACAATGCTTAAAAATAGGCCTTTTCGGTTAGACGAGCGCTTGCATTGTCAACGGTGTAGTACATGAGAATACAGCTAAGACGTGCTAACTAACAGGGTGGTTAACTAATATTGAATAGTTAACTTTTTAACTATTACTGTTAGGCTTCTCAATTATTTAGAGGCGTGTACGTATCTCACCGTAAGTAATATCCATATCAGTTTTTTTTACAATTTCGAAAGCGTGGTTACCCTGGGCACTGTGGCCCAACAAATTTTTGGCTCCATCGCGCCAAAATTCCGAGTTTGGGCATGCATAGGCTAAATAAACTGGGCCACCATCACACGGTCGTGTCAGCTATACGGGAGATGCAATCATGCGATCTTGTTTCAGACTGCCCTAACAAGGTAGACCTCCCGGGCGTTCGTGTTGCAGCGCTTACGGCAAACACTGCATAATTAGGTAGTGCTGTATACGTCGGATTTATGACGGTTTCGCAACCAGGACAACGGCAGAGAATTGTGTTGTTGCTGCTAGCAAGATGAAAAATGACCAGTGGCCTGTCAAGGTCATCATCATCATCGTCATCATCATCACTGCACCCACTGCAGGGCAAAGGCCTCTCCCATGTCTCTCCAATTAACCCTATCTTTTGCCAGCTGCATCCACCCTTTGCCTGCAAACTTCTTAATCTAATCCGTCCACCTAACCTTCTGCCGCCCCCTGCTCCGCTTACTTGTCAAGGTAACAAAGAGCAAAGAAAAAAGTAACACGGTAACACGGTAACAACAACAAGGTAACAAAGAGAAAGGTGAAAAAGCCGACGTCAAGTGAAAGAAGACGTGGGTGGTAGTGACGGCGGAGTGAAATAGAAAGATAAGATAGCGAATTTTTTTTAGATGTAAGGCGGGCGCAGCTGGCACAGGAAAGGACCAACTGAAAGCTGATAGGAGATATCTACGCCCCGCAATAGATTTAAACAAGCAGGTAACCTTGATGATGGAAATAACGATGCTGATGGCGATGCAACACGAATTTTAGACGCCGTTATTGACGGTGCTTTTTTTTTTTTTTTTGCCTCGGAGGCTCCCTGCCTTCTCGTATTACTAACGCGTTAGAATCTCAGGGGCTGAATAGGCGCAATGCCGTGACGTACTCGTTCGTCTGCCAGGCAGGTATCAGTGCGCTGCAACAACAAGAGCAGAGGAAAAAACAGTGCAGCTGGAAAACGGAACGGTGATAGTACAGCACTGCAAAGAAAAAGCTGCACAGATTTACGGGGCGAGAGTAAGGTACAAATAACAGGTAGCTGCAGTGAGACAGGGTCGCAATTTGACGAAGACCGCGTAATGCCCGACAGGACCTACAGGACCCGTAGGCTCCTTTCTACACTGCTGGCTTCTTTTGTTCATTGATTTCTTATACCTGGTGTAATTCAAAATTTTCGATATTCCATATTTGTCTCTGTTCAGAATCTAACATTATGAAAGGCACATGCGTAGCCGAAGTCCACTCATGTGGTACCAGCTAGCAGTGCTATTTAGTACTATGCCGTATTAATTTTTAAGTGCCTCTTTGTCCAGATAAATTATCCCTACTATACATCTCAATGTTTAACGAAGGCTTAAATACTACATTTGTTTCTGGGTTTTCGACCCTCTAGCTTTTAGGAGCTTTAGGGGGTACAATAACGGTTCTACCACATGACCCACTCCCAGTCAGTGACCTCTATAAAGTGCAAGTAGATGGGACAAGTGGTGCATACCTCTACAGCTATCAATCGCTCTGGAGCTGCGTTGCACAACATTTGACTGCTAGTAACTCACACGGGATAAAAACTGAACAACGTTATACAACGGGTTTCACTTGCAGTTGCCGCACTGAAGGTGATTAATTTCGAGCACTCTTGAATAAGTAAAACACAAAAACTAAACGCCAAACTAGACTTCGCATACAGCCTGGGGGGAAAAGCAAGAACCACTCTCTCTGTGATGTCGATTGCAGAAGGAACGTTGTCCTTATAGTTTTTGCTTTCGTTTGCTTTTCTGACAAAGCGGCTTGAGCAAGCCTCTCGACGCAAGCAGACCTGACGCAACGTGTTGCAGTGCGATTATAGCAATGGGCTTCGGAGTGTGAAAGAGAGAGCACCGCAGCGTCAGTGGCAAGATAATTTCGGGGAAACGCAGTCGTGTTTGCTCCCACCCCGTCTAATGCTCCAGCGCCGCCGTGCGAATTAGCCGTTTTGTTTATTTTCTCTGCCTATTACTGCATGCGATTTATATTGGCTGTTTGTTTCCTCGCAGTATGATTTAGCCCTGCATGCTATGCTGTATTAATGTGCTCCTTTTATGTTGATCGAAACTTTGTTCAACGATGTGACTGTACCTGCTGTTGAGTGATGTGTTTGGGAAGGGGGGAAGGGGCATTAACTGAGTCAGGCATTAATTTGCCTTTATGTCTGCCTCCTAGGCACCTATTACTGCTGCCTGAATAAAATGACTTTGACTTTGACTTTGCTTAATATGTCGCACGCTCTTTCCACATCTTGGTTAACTATAGTGGCAGCCATTATGGCGCGCTTCTCGGCAGCCTACCGTTCTTCACGCACTAAATTTATGGCCCTGGTAACGTCCCCTTTTTATATTAAGCGATAATAACGTTTACTATGATGACCTTTGTTGCCATAAAAATGAAATACAAAGAGAGTGTTCCTGCGCTGTTTCTGAATCAGGGTTAGTACGAAAATATCTTCAAACATATTCCAACGCGTGGTTCAAGCAGTATGCCTTTAATTTTGTATCCCTTGCGCAAAAATTATGCTTAAAAAATAATAAAATTGAAAGGCACCCAATGTAATGATGCAGAGAAAATGCGAGAACATTCTTCTCTACCTTTTCTCTCTTTGTGCTAGCGTTCTGAAGACTGTAGCGCGACCTGTACCACTGCGACCACTACCGCTACTTCACTAAGCCACTATCATCCCAAGAACCCAGTCACTATCAGCTGTCACTGAAGCGTCCTTACGTCAGAAATAGAAAACCTCCTAACCCATCTAAATTCAACTGAACCGGCCATACAATTTACAGTTGAACGTGAGCATCAGGGCAGTCTGCCTTTTCTCGACGTTCTACAGTCACGACAAAGGCTTGCGGTTCTCGGTACGCAGAAAACCAACCCACACGGGACGGTACCTCCATTTCAATTCGAATCATCCCACTCCCCACAAGGCATCTGTCATTGCATCTTTATTGAAGAGAGCCGACACCATATGTCCTTCACATGAAGAAAAAAGAAACGAGAAGAACCGAGTAGTCTCGGATCTCCAAAAAAAAATGGATACCCCAGTTCATTCTTCCGACGCGTCAGCCCAAAAAAAAAAAAGAAAAAGAAAGAAAAATAGCTCTATTCCTTCCCCAAGCACACGCCAGAACCGGAAACGTGTTTGCATACCATACGTGAAAGGCGTGAACGAGACGCTGGCTCGAATTCTCGGTAAAGAAGGGGTGCTAACAACGCACAAACCGGCTACCACCATCGGACGCCTTCTCCCCCGCCCGAAAGACCGTCACCCAAAAGGGCCCAATGGGTTGTATACAAGATTCCCTGCTCAGTCCGTCCGGCCTCGTACGTGGGGGAAACGAAGAACTTCGCCGAAAGAATGAGGACGTCCGACAAATGAACCGTCAGCGCAGCGCGGTGGCCGAACACTGCGAGGAATGTGACCACCGAAATGACTTTGAGGGCACTGTTGTACTGGAGACCGAAGCTAACCAGCGCAGGAGGCTTCTGCTGGAGTCGTGGCACATACAACAGACACGAAGGAATGTTAATCGCTCCCTGGTGACACTACCTTCGTCTTACATCCATGGTTTGCGGCCATTGACCCGGAGGTATGCTACACGAGGGCTTAAAAAGTCAAGCTGCGCCTCGCCTGTAGTCACACCGCAGGTGTTGAAGCCTTTACCGGAAGTTACGTCAGTTCCGGTCTGGTGATCTCCCTTCCATCCAGCCAATGGGCGAATTTTATGACCTACGCAGCATTTTGGCCCTAGGGGATTCTAACACAATCGCATTAAGACACTAATTATGCCCGCCAAGTTTCTGCGTCATTCCCCTTTAAACTTAATGCAGAAACACAGCAGTTTAGTAAGATTCCTAGTAAGATTGTCTATCTGTGTGGCTGCCTTCGGGGTTCAGTGAGGCGCGATATTTGATGGCCGGCGAAAATTTATATCAACGCTTGTTTTACGCGTAATGTTGGGTCACCGACGACCGGTGTCGATAAAACATAAGCTCTAATTTATTTATTTCTCGCCTTTCTCTCTGTTTCCCGGGAAACTGCGACGAAATCTGCGAATAACTCCTCCAAACGATCAAAACTACAGAGAATGTCTGCTACATTCGAATCAGTGCGAAAGCACGTATTTTTGCTACTTACCAGACGGCGAAGAGCGGGCGCTGCCGCGGGACGGAGCGCTCCCGCTACAGGCGAACCGACAACGGACGGCTATGCTCGGGTTTGGTACACACCGGATTACTGCTTACGCACTAAAAAGCGGCCCCGCCTCTGTCAAATTTGAGATAATACGACTGGCATGCAGGAACCTCCGACTTCACTTAGAGTTGATAGAACCGGCTGTTACACTGCATATATATTATCCAAGTAGACGTGCGGTTGCGGAAACAATCATTGAAATTGTCCTGTCGTTGCCCGTCATAATAAGTGAAAAGAACATCTTCGAGGCAGTCATACTCAAGAGCAGAAGATTACGCACGTAATAGATTTGAAGAGGGATTTTTTGTTCAGTAGTAACTGAACCGCACTGGTAAGTGCAAACGTTACCCTTACAAAAACGTTCCTGTCTTGACACCCGTTATATGTACTTAGGAAGTACTATATGAGACAGATACTGCGCCATTTCCTTTCCCCCCAAAACCAATTATTATTATTATTATTATTATTATTATTATTATTATTATTATTATTATTATTATTATTATTATTATTATTATTATTATTATTATTATTATTATTATTATTATTATTATTGACACCCGGCTGGATGGTATAACCGCAAGGGTGGAAAGTTTATATTGCAATTCGTCAACAGTTTCCAGCCAGTTCGTGAGTAAAACCGTTGTAGTTGTACCGACAGTAGAGCTCGCGTTAATCCACTACCAGATGTCAACCAGCTGGGCTGCTCGCAGCAATGTCGCTTGTGGTCTAAAATTTACCGCCATGTCACTGCACTGTTAGCTGTTCCTAACGCAAAACTATTATTCTGACGGCCTGGTGCAATATGAGGACAACAAACCATGCGTTTGTTTTAGGGCGGAAAAAACGCAGCAGAGGAGGCTTCATTGCGACTGTGCGGATATGCATCAGACTTGCATGCGACGCGGGCATTCACATTTCCGCCGCGCAAAGCGCAGGGCAACGTGCCTTCAAGGACAGGTAGGCTGCTAGGTGTTTGCGCCTTGTATGGATGATAAGAAAACCCGACCTCGTGGTGCGATGCCCCTGGTGTGAATAAGCACCTCCTATAATTGCCGCCACCAGTTCAGACCGCGCGTGGACGATCCATCTGTACATAGCGACGTATAAAAACCGGATGTGACGGCTCCGACTGCAACTAGAAACTTCCTTGAGGTCTGTTGCTGGCGCCGCTGCGTTTACTTTTGATACTGACGCATGGCTAAAGCGGACTGTGATTCCCAGACTGCATATAGCCAGCTGAGCGCCGCGCACAAGCCTTCCTAGAGAGGTTACTTTTCTTAGCTGTCAGCAGCCTTACAAAAAAAAAGTTAATTTTGGAAAGCCGAATTCGTCAAACGCTCCTTATCCCCATCGCAGCGAGAATATAGCGTTCAAAAGGGAGAATTAACTCATTAGCATCCATCTGAGCCCATCCACATGGCTAGAGAGGAAAGCTAAACAGTTTTCTGAACGTCCTGGCAGCCCAAGAAAAATTCGTCTCAGTCCGGGTGAAAGCTCGTTCCGATCGGTTCTGGCTTGCAACTCGTCTCGGTCAGTCTAGCTGCTAAAGTGAATGCTCCGGAGAGTTGGTAGCGCCGGGTTCCAATCCCGCGTCTGGATGAATTCTTCGAATGCGAAGTTTCCTTTGCATCCATATGTCTGCGCTCAGGTATATGCTGGTGAGTAATTGCACACTAATTGAAACCTACACCCCGTTTCAAGTTACCAATAGGCACTTGATTGCAATTAGAGCTTTGTAGTCGACTGTTAGTAATAGCCATATCAGTGTTTAGAATTTCGAAAACGCCATTACTCTCGCCGCCTTGGCACGACAAAGTTGGGCTATTTTGACTAGTTAACGACCACTGGAGGGATTGCTTTGCCTGCGTACTTTTCGAAAGTGCATGTATTTTAGCAGCATGTAGCCAAATTTTGCCGTGCCGCAGCGGTGAGAGTAGTGGCGTTTTTTTAAATTCGAAAGACTGAAATGGCTACTATTAACGACTGGCTACAAATCTATAATTGCATTCAGGTTCCTATTGGTTATAGTTAAAAAGCTAACTGTTAGAATTTAGTTAATCACTTAGCTAGTTAAGATGATTCGCCTATTTTTTTACGTCCGCCAACGCTGGCATTACTATGCCGGAAAGAGGTTCTGTTTATCACAAAAACCCTATTTTCAAACGCGAGTGATCGCCTTCCCTGAAACACCTTGCATATGCGTAAGGTGTTTCCTGCAAGCCTATCGCTGCTGCGTGAATACTTTACGAAAGATGAGTTCGGATATTGCAGTCGAAGTTCGAATCCGAAGGATCTCAGTCCCAAGCAAAATTCTCAAACCTCTGCGCGCAGCATAGTAATCCGTGATTAGCAAGCGCTTGAGCATCGTAGCCAGGCTATCACAATTGACCAAGGTCACGAACCTACCTTGCGTTGAGTACGCTTTGAGCACTCAGCCCTTGTACCCGACAGCGTCATCTGCTGTTTCCACTTAATGCAGACACATTGTGATAGAGAGTACAGTAAAGGAGCCTCCTCCGACCGCCGCGTACCTACGCTCGGAACGTCGGAGTGCTCGTGGCAGCTGTCACTCGAAAAATTCGCTTTGCAGACAGCTGGGACCGATACATCTACCCCAACCTCCTCCTGCCTCCTCTCGCCCTGCTCATACACTCTCTCGCAATGCGCGCGTCATTCCATTACTTCCGTTAAACAAGTTATAAAAAAAGGTCCCAAAGGTGAAAGCAGCACCGTTGATACGGAAAACGTGTGGCGCACTCACTAACCAAACTTGAGTTCCTGTGTGTCTATCTGTCACGTGGGCATGTAAAACATTTAGTGTAGCCCATATAGTAAGCATTACCCACATAGCCTGCTTTGTAGCCGTCCACCGGGTGGTGGCCAACGTTCCATATATATATATATATATATATATATATATATATATATATATATATATATATATATATATATATATATATATATATATATATATATATATATATATATATATATATATATATATATATATATATATATATATATATATATACACACGTCGGTCGAACATGCCAACAGTGATTTCTTAGCAGCTGATTGATCAATATGATATGAAGTCACCAGAACTTGAAAAACATAACAGGATTTAATTCGCGACGTTTCGGCTGGAGGACCAGCCTTTTCGAAAACATATCGTCCTCCAGCCGGAACGTCGTGATTTAAGTGCTTTTCAATTTCTAGTGACTTTATATAGCCATCCTCCATTGGCAGCGGCGTCTAGTTCGAAACATGTGGAAAGCGAGTTCAGCGCTCATCACGAATGGTGCAAAGCGAGAAACCTTTCAATAAGTAGGCAACAGAGGAACCCCGCAAGATCCTTTATGGAATTCGCGGTCTGTTTAAGGAAGTCATCCAGAGATAGTCTTACGCTTGATGTTGGTTTAGCGAGTGTGTCGTATGCAAGAAGTGTGCGGTTCGGTCCCCAGTGCCGGCTATCCACCGGTCCACTCAGTACAAACTTTCCCCTGGCCTGGTGCTCGGCTTCTTCGGGGTAAAGTGCTTGGGAATATTTTCTTTTGACCCAACCACGAGTCGACCGAACAGGTTAGCCGTATCTGTCCAAGCTTCCCATTTTGCTATTAAAATCAAGTCATCAGCGTCAAACGTTTTAAGTGTATTTTGTTTGCCATTTTACGGGGAACGGCTACTGCGTAGGATTTTGTACCAGGGCTGGAGACATTGAAAGGCAATCGCACTTTCGGTAAAAGGAATAAAGTCGCTCCCATTCGTTTCAGTTACATGTGGGTTTTCCTACGTGTCAAAACTGTGAATTTTAACAATACTGAACAACAAACATGATAATAGCAATAAAAATACACTAGCAATAAAAATTGTTACTGCGTTTTTTGTTTTTGTTTTTTTGCTGTCGTGCGTTCTCATAACAGTGCGTTTTGTATAAGGAAAACAGTTTCTACTCGCAAACTTTCCTGAATTTTCATCAAGCGCATGTTTTTAGACTAGTTAGTCGAATGTACATTGATTAAAATAGAAAACTGAGGAACGATTAGGTCAAGAAGAAAAGCAAATGAGAGATTCACATAGATCCTACTCGTAATACAGCGTCCAGAAAGCCGGTTTTTTTTTTGCCGTTATTTCTGTAGCGCGCAATAAACTGCTTTTCTCCGTCTACTAGAAACATGCTCTTAGTTTTCGTCCTCGTCTTTTCTCGCTGCTCCTTGTAGCCATGCAACAAGACCAGCAAGCCCAAACCCCAACGCTAGTATGTACGTTTAAAGCCAATTCCCCCCAAAAATGCCCTTGAACGCTCCTTCCGGGCACAATATGCTTGAGCCACAAAAGTCGCGTCAATTGTAGATCAGTAATAGAAATAGACATTTACGAGTTAAATATCTATCTCAGGATTATTCTTAAAAATATTACTAATCTAAACATTACGCGGTTTCGTTCGTCACAGAGTTCCTTACAGTCAAAAGCGCGAAATAATTACAGCCACCAAACGGCTTCATTTTTTTTTTTTGCAATTTCCACTTGGAATAACCAGGCTTCATCGGCGAGATTTTACATGATTAAGCTTGGCCTCGATCGCGGAGGCCACGGTTTAAGACGTCATTAAAGCAGCGTTTTCTTGTGTCTCTGGATAATTTTTATCGTTTCGCTTTAGAACTGTCTCCATTCGACTAGTCACTATCTTTCTTTTCTTGTTCTTTTAGTGGTATTTTGCACCTTCTTGAATCATGTATCTGCTGGTATGTTCTTTAGCGTTTTCGTCATAATGGACCCCACCTGAATTTCAGAGTTTTCGGCTTCCCATAACGGAAAGATACGTGGCCACGCAGTAGACCCTGAATCGGAAATAAAAGTGCATAAAACTTCAAAAAAAAGAAAAAAATAATTGACAGGGGCCTCAGCCACGCCAAAGTGGATTTTTCCGCCTGCCATTTGGCGTCACCGGTGCAGCCGGCGTGTTTCGCATCGAAAAATTCTTTCCCGCCACAAATGAATCGTTCACCTGTCGTCCTGACAACGCGACCTCACTTTTCAGCTGCAGCCTTAATGAAATTACCGTCAGCAAAGTCAGCTGTACTGCGTGTGACAAAAAACTGTTTCGTTGCAAGCAACGCGAGAGAACTCCGTGACCTTGGGTATAGAGGTGCAAGAGTTCCAAGTGAAAAGAAATAAAACCTTCGTATTTTATCAAGCCCATCGATCATACTGTAATTATTTTCGCGATCATAACGGCTGACTTCCCAGAAGTGTTGTGCCGCGAAGATTAATCTGAAACGCTATCAATTGATAGCTATTTTAAGGAAGCGCACGTTTGAAGTTCAGAGCGATTGCACCCAATGCTGAAGGAATGGTTCATCGATGTGTGGCCGATGCCGATGTGTCTTTCTCTGTCCCCTTGTCCTGCCTTAAGTATTTATGGAGAATTTGACTCGGAAATATATCCTAATCATCAGCTCAAACGCTGTAATGTCGTCGAGGCGCCGTGCTTACGGTGGACGGAATGGTTTCCAACCAACGGAGTGTCTAGCGTTCCGTCCAGACGGAACATTTGCTTCTGCTGCAGTTCCGTCCAGTGGTGGTGGTGGTTATGTTGGGTTGGGTTAGGTTGGCTTAGGTTGGGTTGAGTTAGGTTGGGTTACGTTAGGTTGGGTTGGGTTGGGGTGGGTTAGGTTAGGTTCCGTCTGGACGGAGTTCTAGCGCAAATTAGAGTTCCGTCTGGACGGAACTCTAGCGCGAATTGGAGTTCCGTCTGTAGCGCAAATTGGAGTTCTTGTTTGGGTTGGATTACGTTAGGTTAGGTTGGGTTGGGGTAGGTTGGGTTAGGTTAGGTTGGTTTTGGATGGGTTAGGTTGGGTTGGGTTAGGTTAGGTTCCGTCTGGGCAGAACTCTAAGGCAAATCGGACTTCCGTCTGGACGGAACTCTAGCCACAGCCTTCCACCGAAGCACATCTCCGGTCACTGCACATGACTAAACCGTCTGGTAAACCAAAGAGTACTGCGCCGAATCTTGAACCAGGCAAACCGAACCTAGGTTCCGCCTAGTGATATTCATGTCATCGGATCGCTACTCTACATCTCGTTGGTTTGAAAGATGTTCTCCGGCCAAAATATTTGCTCGGTGGCCCTAATGAAGTCAAGCCCTACGACGACTGCCGTCGTTCGCATGTAAAACGGCGCCTTATGATCGGCATTCTGGCTTGAAACAATCCTCTAAAATGTTATCCATGCAGTAAAGCTAGAAGTATAACGCTGACACTATTCTTTAAATCTACAAAGTACCGTTTGTGCAGCGGTGGTAACAGGCTAGTTGCGATGGTAACGAAAGCTTTCGTACCCTTCGTTGCTTTTTAGTCGGCATTTGTAACACGACTATGTTGTCGCGGTGTGGAAAGATAACCTTCTCTGCGACGTAGAAAAGTCGGCAATACCAGTATTCCTGGAGTCGCTGCAGTTTAGCCTCTAGGAAATAGGGCAGTGAGACATTCGTGCACTCACTGAGCGCGCCGAGAAATCTGAACAGTACTTACGCGTCGCGTCACTGACGATCCCGTTAGGCACATCCAGCGCCAAGTTCTCGTAACACCTTGGCACCAAGTCGCTTTCCAACTTGGAGACGTTGAGAAGCACGGGCCCCGAATCCATCTTCCTCTCAGCAGACGGCAACCTGCAGCCGCTCCGCGAAATCGACAAGGCAGAGAAAGGCGGGAGCTGTCCGCCGAGCCACAATCACATTCACGACCACGCGCGGACGCGAAACACCTTTTCAAACCACAGAAATCCCCACAAAACTGCTTCTTGAGGTCACTATTCTTGCGGCTTCTCGACGTGCACAGCAGACCTGGCACGAACGGCGGGCCGCCTCTGGCGGCGTGGAACAACAAGCAAGAATTGCGGTTTCGGGGGCTGCTTGGGCTGCGCGTGGTTTCGCCGGGTCTTCTAGACGCGCTGCGGCGAAGAGTTGCAGGCAGGAAAAGAGAGAGAGTGTGCACAGGTGAGATATAGAGCTCTCCTCCTCTCTTATTTACCGCATGACGAAGTCTCGCACTCCTTGAGGACTCTATGCGCGGGGGACGTCTTCTTCGGGCATCAGTAGTGGCCGCCCGTCCGTCCGGCCGGTCTGCCAGCAGGGACTCGGAGATCGGGGACTTTCCCGGAGCAGAGAGCGAACGTCTAAAGAGGCGGTCTGCGAGGGAAAGTTGTCCACGGGCAGACCTGCGGCCTGCTCCAGGGATTCCCTTCTCTCCTTCTGCCCGTCGTCACGAGGGCGCCGAGCGCGAGAGTTGTGGCGGGCAGCGACAAACGCGGCCGTCGCTGCTGCGGCCTCTGTTAACGGGAAAGGAGTTGAGCCGACCGACAGGTGCTCCTCTCAAAGGGCACAACCCGTCTAGCTTGGGGGCAAAACGTGGCGCTGCCCTGGTTGTTTGTTTTGCTTCTTTCTTCCAAGCCAGAGGGCGCCTCGTAGCGAGAAAGACAGAGGGAGAAAAGAAAGAAAGAAAGCTTACGATGCGCGCCCGTTGTTCTCTTCTGTTGATCCTGGATGGCCGCGGACGCTTAGTGGTGAAAGGAGAGAAAGAGAGAGAGAGACGTAGCGTGGGTGCAACGCGAGAAAAATTCGCGGTCCCACCTCAACAGGTTTCTTTCCTTCCCACTTCTATACCGACCGGCCAGGAACGGCCAAACAGCAGTCGGAGGACTGCCGAGGAGCGAGCAAGAGCGCGTGCACAAGGTCGTCAGAGAGGAACGTGTGAGCGGCTCTAATGGCCGCAAACGCTTTCTTTTTAGCGTACGTGCTGTTGTGGACTTTTAGCCGTCTTCCCGCCGCTGCCGACGAAGGTGAAGCACGACCGCTTTACGAATCGGTCTCTTTGAGCTCGATCAGCGGATGTAGTATCTGCAGTCGACTGGAAGCTCCGTTGAGTTTGGGCTTCGCTTGCGTTGAGAAAATACTCTTCAGACTTGTCGATGTACACGGGCGCACACAAAGGCTGTCTCTTAGCGCCAATGAACTCCACTCTTACGTTAAGCGACTTCTTCTTCGTTCGTACGATCAGGTGATTAAAAACGCTACCCTGTCTATTGACCCCAAAGTTAACAAGACGGTGTCGATATTCTCTGAGCCATGTCCTACAAAGCTGACCTGTCTACTGGTATCCGAGCCGAACAGGTGAAGTCGGTTTAGTCCAGGTCATATCTTCCAGGCAGGTTTACACATGCAACGCACGACGTGCCAAGTAGATCGTAGTTGAGTATAGCCACGACAGACGCACTATATCGCTCGGCGCGAGCTCCGCGCAGCGAGCCGTCGCGAACGACACGTCAGTCACACGACTGCTCCCCTCTGCGTTCCGGACGATAGAGCAATACGAGAACAGCTTCCGACCCCTCCTCCCCCGACCGGCGAAAGAGATCGCGACACAGGAAGAGAGGGGGAAGGGGAGAGAGTGAAAACGCAGTGCAGATCGTATTCGATGCCGACAGGCTGTCCAGCTGTCAGAGGAGAATACCTGCGAGCTACAGTGCTCTGCACAGCACTTTCGACAGGGCCCGATGGCGGCTGCGGTCGCAAGGTTATGTGAATCATGCCGTGAAACGAGAACTTAGGAATTTGAAAAAAGACTCATATGTCACTCTCGAAAGCTCTCGGAAAGCGCATCCACAACGGCGAAGACCCAGCAAACGATTTGAGCGCGCTTTAGTAGTATTAGGTAGATTTAGTGCAACGCACTCTGTTAAGCACGAGCTGTTTCCTTTTGCGTAGCACAAGCATTCACTGCACCAGGAAAAGGAATTAAACGGAGGGTTCCCCTAGCAACAACAACAAAAAAATTCGTGAGGGTCTTGCCTCTCGTCTAAGAAGAAAGGAAGGCAGGGAGTTTTTTTTTTAATTTTGTGTCGCTAAATTGATTTCGTTTAACGTTAAGTATTTCACATATAGATACTGTTTAGACCATATTAAAACTGCATATAGTTTTGAATGAGTCAGCAAATAGGGGTATAGCCCGTTTGGTTCAGTTTAATAGCTATAGCCACCCAAAGCGACTAAAGCTGTAATGGACGCCGTAGTGGAGGGCTCCGGAATAATTTCGACCACCTGGGGCTCTTTAACGTGCACTGACATCGCACAGCACACGAGAGCCACGGGTTTGATTGCGCCCGCGGCGGTCGCGTTGTTCGTGTATTGTGCATCGTCAGCGAATGTTAAAGAACACCAGGCGGTCGAAATTATCCGGAGCCCTCCCTCCGAAGCCTGATCGCTTTCGGTCGTTAAACCTAGAAAATCAAACCAAATGTGCCATAATACTATTTGCTGACCCATCCAAACATATATGCACGTTTCAATAGGGGAGATTAATGTTTAAAGGGCCTTGCAGATACGCTTCAGTTTCCGCACTAACCATGATAAAAACACGCGCCGAAAAATGCCCGTGTGTGCTCAAGAACACCGGGAGCAAGCAACCCATAAAACTGTTCCCACTGGTGTGTAAACAGGTGTGGAGTGCAGCTGCACAGGTCGCGATGCCTGAACCCAGCTTAAACAAGGGTCCGCGAGGAAGCATCAGGTAAACCACTAGGAATCAACGTGCCAGAGAAAACCACATTATTTTCGCGAAAATAAATTCGGTCCTGTAATAAAAGTTCATGACTACACCTTTACTTTGTTTCGCTCACACCTTTTTTTTTCAAAATTTTCAAATAATATATTAATATACGCTAACGAAGACATCGGCACAGCTGCATTCTGCACTCAATTTCTACGAAAGAGCGCGTATTACTTAACCGCGAAAGCATTAGCCTTACTCTGGCCTCACAGATCGCTGCTTTTAAAATGCTTAGCGGCACAGGGTCTACGATTATGCATGCGAATTTCCAATTTATTTATTCATTTTTTGCAAGACGTCTAGCGCTCTTTTCACGGAACTCAGGGATACCGGCTTCATTTCGAATTCGTGCTGGACAGAATTGCGCCCCGCCGCGGTGGCTCAGTGGTTAGGGCGCTCGACTACTGATCCGGAGTTCCCGGGTTCGAACCCGACCGCGGCGGCTGCGTTTTTATGGAGGAAAAACGCTAAGGCGCCCGTGTGCTGTGCGATGTCAGTGCACGTTAAAGATCCCCAGGTGGTCGAAATTATGCCGGAGCCCTCCACTACGGCACCTATTTCTCTTTCTTCTTTCACTCTCTCCTTCATTCCTTCCCTTACGGCGCGGTTCAGGTGTCCAACGATATATGAGACAGATACTGCGCCATTTCCTTTCCCCAAAAAACCAATTATTATTATTATTATTATTATTATTATTATTATTATTATTATTATTATTATTATTATTATTATTATTATTATTATTATTATTGGACAGAATTGCAGGGCCATTTTGCGTCTTGAAAGAATAATTGCTTTTCCAAAACAAGTAATAAATATGGGCTTACCGAGGCTCTGCGCTACGCCTATTAAGTGTTATCTGGGGCTGTCACTTGTTTATTCACTGACGTGGCGGAATATTTTACTTAAGGACACCGTAACCGAGTTTTCGTTGCGGAAACAATGTGAAATGATAAGGGAAACAGTTAATCTTGCGTAAATGTGTTTGATAGAAAAATAAAACTGCGGTTTGGTGAGCGAGGGAGCGTGCTGCATGCGCGAATTGCTAAAGTTCTTGGGCCAATCATGCAGCTTTTGTGACAGAAGGGCTTCGATATACACGCAAAGCTTTTCAGATTTTTCTCGATAGTCCACCATAATGCGCATCTCAAAGGGATAACAAAACCGCCAAGCCCGGCTCAGTCTTTTGTCAAATAGCGAGGACCACTTTCAAGGCTGGGGCCAACTTTGACAGATCTATACGCTAATAATGTAGTTTCCACTTGAAGGGAAGTCGCCGTGCGATCAAAAGCTTGCGCGTAGCGCGATCAGCCTCGGCGCTGCTCGGCATAAAAGATAATACGACCTCGCCGCGTGAGGAAGTAACAGCCCATGGGTTTCAGTTATTGCACCGAGGCAAGCGGGGCAGCAAAAAGAGGGGATGAGGAGGAGGAGGAGGAGAAGAGGAACTTTACAAAGGAACAGGAAAAACGGCACAGTGATATGAGCGTCTCGCAGTCGACGGCAACTCGTATCGCTCAAAACATCTGGGCACTTCCCGTCGCGAACTTGTCTGGACGTGTCGGGCGTCACAGCCGCTGGCTGAGCGCGAGGTGGCACTTGGCACAGTGACAGAGGCTCATTAGTCACGGTGCCTTCACTAGGACTTGAGATAAGACGCTGCGCGAATTGGTGGTGCGCAAAATGTTGTAGAGTAGTACATGGCTTGCTGCAGGGCTATAGTTTGTGCTGCTCCGTTGCTTGCATAATCGTGCGTTAGATGCGTAGTAGCCGATTCCCAGCAGTGTTTCTTCTGCGTGTTTTCGTCAACATCGTGGTCACCAGACTCGTTGAGCCCACAAACAGAAAGAAAAAAAACATATTTAAGTGATCTTCTGTCGCCTCTGCCCTGCGCCTGATAACTGGTGCACCTTATCGCTGCGAATTGTTCGAACAGATTTCATGCATTTTGCATCCAGCAAACGTTTTTGTTTAGTATTCAGACCAGTTAAATACCTACACTTATTAACGCGATAGCGTTGAGGCTACCATTGTGCAGAAATTAGGCTTCGGCGTTGTCGGCGATGTGCTGTGCGATGTCAGTGCACGTTAAAGATCCCCAGGTGGTCGAAATTATTCCAGAGCCCTCCACTACGGCACCTCTTTCTTCTTTTCTTCTTTCACTCCCTCCTTTATCCCTTCCCTTACGCCGCGGTTCAGGTGTACAACGATATAGGAGACAGATACTGCGCCATTTCCTTTCCCTCCAAAAAACAATTATTATTATTATTATTATTATTATTATTATTATTATTATTATTATTATTATTATTATTATTATTGTTGTTGTTGTTGTTGTTGTTGTTGTCGGCGTTGTAAGCAAAAAAGCAGGTGGCCCTCCTGCCATCTATATCGTGTGACCTTGTGACGTCATTACAAACTGCCAGCCATGGAGGAAGGAAAACTCAGGAGGGCGCTCGCTATCCGAGCTGCATGTCAGAAAGCGTGCCGGAAGTCATGCGTTTTCGCCAAGACTGCTGGGAGTCTTTGCTCGACGGCGCAGCCAGTAGTAACGCTGGGCGTAGCGGCGACGTCTGCTGCACTGTCTGCTGCGCATGCGCACTGAGACGGCGGCCAAGGAGGGGGGGGGGGGGGGGGGGGTGGCAACGCAGCACCCCGTCCCGTCAGTAAAGTATGTGACGTCAGGCATGTTAGGAAATACGTTGAATGCTGCAAAAATGTTGTCTACAGAATTCCGACGACCTGTGGCCATGCCTACACCGGCCAAACCGGCGGCTGCTTAAACATATGCCTTATGGAGACTACGAATTCTTTTAGCCAAGACCGCTCTCACCTGGCTGACCACTGCCGGGAATGTGCCTGGCTAGGAAAACGCAAGCGATGCGCGCCAAAATTTGAAAAGCCACTGTTCTTTTTACACACCGCAACCAATTCACGTGCATCAGCCCCCTTAAGCCACCCTAACACGCCATGAAACAGCTTTCCTTTATGACACGATTTTTCCTCGTGTATTTCTTTTTAGTGCCGATGTTCACTGCTTTGCTTTTGATTTATTGTTCATCGGCGTGTAACCCATTCATGATTAGGGCCTCTGGTGCGGCTTCAGTGCATTTTAGTTTCCTGGCTTCTTTGTATCTTCGCCTTTTTTTTTTTGCGTGTGTACATAATGCTGTTTTTTTTTTCGAATATAAATTCAATTGTGAGTGAGCGCTGGTATTGTATTGTCGCCTTCTTCCCTGCGTCTTTTTTGCGCTCGTTAACCGTGAATATGTACCAACTAGCCCAACTTCTCACGCTAACGTATAGCTTAGGCCACTTGGGGTTCTTCAACGCGCACTGACATCGCGCAGTAGACGCGCAGTTTTGCATTTCTCCACCATCGAAATGCTGCTGCCGTGGCTGGGTGCTGCTATGCCTTGCGTGCCTTCCAGTCCAAATGAAAAAAGACGCGAACTCCCCGACCAGGGTTACCAGAAAACCAACGTGAAGGCTATTTAGACTTCTGAAGAAACGTGTCTGCGACGACTGGCGCTCGCGGAATGCGTGGCGGAAGCAGCGACGACACTGGCGTCCCCACGTGGTCGCGCATTCCATCGGGTCGACTAACCGAGCGTTGTCCTCATCAGTCACGCTGAGGTTGACCATTGGCGGAGAGCTGTGCCTTCAACAGATGTTCCGCGTTTCCGACAACAGGCGATGAAGTTCAAGGTCTTTCAACCCCTGCTGTGCAACAGGCGCGCATTCCTGGGCTACATGGGCACATTCCAGACCCAGGTACGCGCCCGCGTGGAAGCTGTGTTGACGACAATGTGACCGTGTCTTGTACCCTTTCCATCGACCGAGCTGCGAGAGAACATCAGCACCGCCCTTCCGTGAGCGGTATCGTCAGTGTCATCGTCTACACGTTTGATTGGACATCGTTCTTCGAACTGTATTCCCCAGCCAGGGATCTGGGGAATACGAAGGGTATACTTAACGAGCTGCTGGTGTGGGTACCAACGCTTCCGACCGCTAAAAAGCTCCCTTTACTGAGAGGCACTCTCAGTTGCTCTCACCTGTACAGTATGTTTTTCCCTTTTTAACCTCGTCTCCGACCCTCCTCGTCCCTTCTCCGGCCCGACCACGCTACCCCATTCCCAACAACTGGTGGCGGTGGAGGGATGCTGCTACCTGAGTTCCAACAGTACAGACTATTTTGTGTACTATTTTTGTGTAATATTGTTACGGGCGCAAAACCTTCACTTAAGGTCGTTTCACGTCACTTCTACTTCGTCTTCGCTAGTCCGTGGCAATGTGTACTTCAAATAATCTGAAACCAAGTATCAACCTATTCTGCATAAACTCACCTGAGACGGTATTGTTGCCGGTCTCTTGGCATACTTGGGAGTATTTTTATTCCTTAAGGAATTTGAGCAATTTTTCAAGAAAAAATTGCTAAATGAACGGGCTGGCTTAAATATCTAGCGCTCGGTTCCGCCGCCTTGGTTCAGTTCGAGGAAGGGACATTGCAAATAGAGCTACCTTTTGGAAAAAAAAACAATGATATGTTTAATCTCTATGCTTAATAATTTATTAACAGGGATGTAAGTGGATACCTTAAGAGAAGAAAGATAATTTAACTTCATCATACAAATGTAAATTTAATTTATATACTCGTATCTCGAAGAGAGTAAAAGTTGACTACCCAAATTTAAGTACAAAATTTTATTCTTCAAAAGCATTAAGAAATTTCTCTGCACTAGGTGGCTGCAATTTCCAATGATTTCCATAACTGAGTGTCACTCTCAGAAAATGAAAAAGTGTACTTATTCTGAAAGTTTTGTTCATGGTAAGTCAGATACTCAGCACATGAGAAGAAATGGGAGGAAAGCCGTGGGTGTTTTCCTTTTAAAAGAACACACAAAAAAATGAGACGCCACACCTTACTTTCCCAGAAAAAATAACTATTCACCGACGAACGCGTTTGGCCCCGACTTGTCAGTTTCTTTATGGGCTCCGTGCGCTGGTATGGTGGCGCCAGCAGCGACCACATCGCCAGCGCCGCCTCGTGGCACTCGCCGCGTTAACCGGACGCTCAGTCACGGCTGGCCTCTCGAGGGGAGAGCGCGCGCCCCCCACGAGACTGGCTGTGGTGGCCCTGCGCCTTCCTCCATGCCCGCTGCGTTCGCGTCAGCCTGGTCGCATAGCAGACGCGCACTGACCGCGATGCCATTCTGAGTGAACGCCTGCTTCTCTGCTGATTTCAACGCACTGAAAACCTTGTCGCCACCGCTGCTACTTCTAGTCTCAATTGCTTTCAGGTTTGGCTGATCACCTATTCCGAGCAACCATGGTTGTGTTGCAGTCCCGACGGCACTGCCATATCCGGCAGCGCAGTTGAGCTTGAAGTCTCTCATGGACTCAGATAATGAAATCAGATATGTAACTTACATTTAATGTGACATCCACTATGTGAATGGTCGGCTAGAATTGCGAAGAGCGCAAACTTAATACACATACATATCAGATGACAGTGCTCTACATCCTGCACGATCGACACTTCTTTACGCTGTGTATTCCTCTCACAGAACCATAGCTCTAAGCATACAAAAACACAAAGGGTTTCTTGGTAAGTACCCCCCCAAGTTAGAGGACTTCTATTTCAGGAATTTCATGAAGGCACCAATTGCATGAATTATTTTGATCGTATTTTTCTGTCCGTAAATACTTAACTCTAGAAAGGCCGCCGCGGTGGCTCAGTGGTTATGGTGCTCAGCTGCTGACCCAAACGACGGGTCCGATCCTGGTTGCGGCGGTCGCATTTCGATAAAGGCAAAATTCTAGAGGCCCGCGTACTGCGCGATGTCAGTGCACGCTAAAGAACCCCAAGTGCTTGAAATTATCTGGAACCTAATACTATGGCGCCCCTTATAGTCTGAGTTGCATTGAGACGATAAAACCCCATCAAAATCAAAATATTAATTCCAGAAATTAAGTTTAGCGATGTTGTGAAATCCAAGAAATATATATATAGAGAGAGAAATTTGAATCACTCCCTTTTTATTATTATTCGTCCTCAGAATTTTATTCGATCTCATAAATGCAACAAATACAAATACAAAATTTTAAACCACTGTAGGAAATAAAATGATGCAAATAAATATACAAACGTTTAGGTGAAACAACGTGAAAGACGACATAAGTACTCCCAGAAGTACGACGTCGCTCGCACAGTATAGACACGCACGACCCCCCCCCCCCCCCAAAAAAAAAAAACTAGAAACAAAATTGACACGCTGAACCACAGAGGAGCATAACAAACGAAGGCTTAAACTTCAGATGCTAGCTCCAAGAACTTCACCGTAGGCCATTTCCTGTGACTGAGCGCATTCCTTCCCCCTACATAAAGCAACTCCTACCAATGATAGCACGTTAATAACACCCCAGTCAGTGTAAACCCTTTCTCAGTTAATTTAATTCCACAGTGCACTCATTTCCAGCAGACCCTCTGAGCATGAGCGAGCATGCACGATGTCAAAGACAAGCGCTAAAATATACCCTGTACCTTGACTGCAGTGTTTTTATAGATGTTATGACATTGGATAGACACAGCACTAGGTAGAGCACCCATAATTATTCAAGTTTGTTTTCGCCTTCGGACGAAACACTTCACCGCTCGCCTCGCTCACTGCAAACTGAACCAGAGAGCTACGTTGGCTGCGTCCGCCTTTCGCCACCGCTGTTAACCAGGTGGCGCCACTCGCGCGCGCCAAACTGCAGCGCACGGAGCCCATACATTTTTCCAGCTTACTCTTGCTCAGCCAACTATTCTCCATTCTTAGTTCGATTTGTACAGCGACCAGTGTCATTCGGTAGCAGTCGTAAAATTCTCCACCGGACCGATATCAGCTCTCCTTCACTAGGAAATTTTGCCTTCGAGAAACCAAACTGGAGTCATGGTCGCATGGCCAAATTTTCTTTTTATAAAAGACTCTCCATCGCTTATTTAGACTCCAGGTATTTGATTTGCGATAACAATCATGCAAAGGAACGATACCTGATTGGGGGGCGGGGGGAGGGGGGGGGGGGCTAAAAGCTATCGCTGTAAAAACCTGAAGATTCACAACCTCAAACCTTTAAACCTGCACGCCGGCCACCTTCACACAGGAGCGGCATTTCTAAGGAGCACGCAAGGCAAAACTGTGTTTGTATAAATCGCACTGCATGTTCACAAACGGTTTAAGTCAATCCGGACCTTTCCGACGCGTAGCGCTTCCTACTATGTCTTCATGGCTGCAATGATGGCATAAAATGCGCTTCTGATACTATCGTTGTGCGCTACAACATATGCGCAGAAATCGTACATATATATATAAAAGATGTGCAGATAGCAGACGTACAGAGATGGCATATGCGCATAGAGTGTGCCCTCTCTTTAGTGTGTGATGGTAACAAAGAACCCTTAAAAGCAACCAATATAAAAAAAAAAGAGGGGCACGCAGTTCAACAGGCTTCAAGAGGACTGACCATTGCGGCCATGATGAAAGGACAGAAACTGAAGGAAGGGGGTGGGGAAGGAGAAGCAGGGTCATTGCTCTTGTCTAAGTGGACTTGAAATTAGCTATGCTGCCATGGAAATCGCCAGCAAGCATCTGGACAGAGTTGCGGCCGACGTCGTTCGAGGCGAGCTCCCTCATTTGCTATCCGAATACCCTTTGCTGAGCCCGCGGGCTCAGTGGGTTTCCCCAGTCATGCGTCTTAGGCCACACGAGCGACACCGCTCACCAGCATGATCGTCGGGCTGGATCTCCGTCCCCTTCGACCTTCTCGTTGCTATTTTGACGTTCGCGCAAAGTACACACAGACATGAGAAAGGAACGGTGCAAATAAAACTCGTCTCCTGTCGGGCCGCAGCGGCGTACACTGCTGCCTCGTGAACAACCCTGCAAGGGGTGCCCAGCACGTATTCCTGTCGCGTAGGGCCGTTAATGGCTCCTGTTTTTCAAGGAAGAAGAGGAAGAAGATACCATTTTTATGCGCCAGTAATTTTCGGACTTTCCTCAAGATGGAACAAAAACTATATAAATTACTTTTTATGCCAGGCCATAGGCCTAAGACGTCGGAGTCCCCAGACCTATTCGTAAATGTATTAGCCCCAAAAAGCAAAGGTTCAATTGCTTCCAGTCGGGATCTATAAAATAACCAAGAGAAGGTGACTGCTATGGCATTTCTGCAACTTTATCCAAGCAATTTTTTTTTCTCCCTTCCTAACTTTCGTGAAACCCTTCGTCGATGCAAAGCTGGTGTTGTTTACCGCATTCCGGTGGCCTGAGGAAAAGAATAGCCTGTGTAGGTCGGACAGCCCGGTGTGTTAATAAACGATTGCAGTGAAATACAAACTCCCTGGGAAGAGGAGACCCGGGAAGGCGTTGCCACTTCAATGCAGCAGCTACAAAAAGTGCAAAAAAGAAAACTGTGCCGTTGTTCGAGTGTGCCACCATTTGGGACGGGGGAAGGCCCAGATATGAGCTGGAAATCTTAGAAGCCTTTCGTATTAGCAATCAGAAAGATAACAGTGTAAGTGGCACGTCGCACAGTTCGACGAACAAAGAGCTTGCATACCTAGAGGGTAGATAAGGGTGATCCAAGGTCATCAATGCGCTTGTCATGCGAGTGGTTGAAGGTCAGATGTTTTGTGTGGCAATTGCATGTTTCAATAATGCACCGTTGAAAGTCCAGCGCTCGTCCGTGTCTAAGGTCTCTTTTGTTGTGAAAACACATCTTTTGTATCCACTGGTACCCTTCTTTTGTTACAATTTCAAGCTGACAGACGGTTCATGCCAATAGTATTTTGGTCAATTAACGTTAGAACGTTGATATGCACACTGCTTAAAACTTAGTAGCTGACATTGAGTAAGCAACTGTTCAGCTACGAGTATTAGCTGCGATACTTCAATTTCATTGAAAAGATCGTCGCATTTTGGGCGAGTTGGTTGTTCATAATGGATGGAAATTTTTCGCACATAACAGACATGTGATATGTCTACGTCTTCTTGTCCATGTAAGTTATGTGCGCAAAATTTCCATCCATCATTGACATGAGGCTGCGTATCTTGCAACAGCGGTGAAGTGACCATCTATCTTGGTGGCATATATGTTTGTTTTTTTTGTTCTAGCCTGTGCGACCTATCAGTTTTATACCCAGTTTTTTTTTTTTTCATGGTTCTTTCATGATTTATGTTTGTTGATTCATAGACGCTAGTTGGGAGACAGCGTTCGTGTGTAGTCTGGTATTTTCGTTCTCGTCAATTTCCGCTGGTCTAACTATCGAGTGAGACACGCTGAGTTTTTGCGTATCACTTAAAAACAGAACATCCCCATTTAAAAAAAAAGTTTCAGCGGTGGATTTCTGCACAATGTGAATAAATCATGCCAAATCACGAAATTCCATTCCGTGTCTCGTTTTGAATTTCTCGTTTTGGCCGTGATTGCTTGTTTCCCGTCCCCACGGCGCATCTAAGTTTTCTACCACACACTTTATTCAAACGGCGGGAAAAGTTAAACTCAAAATTTAAATGTATAGTTTATCTGATCGGACATAGAATGCATTCTAGTTTGTTTTCACGTCTTGTAGCTATTTAACTGCTACTATTAACGCGTGTTAATTACGTTAATTACATCAAGAGAGTAATCGAATTATAACAAACTGAAAATACTCCTGCTTTTCTTATGCGACCATCACAAAAATGAATCAAATGCCATTTTCTCGACGTTTCGCTTAACACTTTGTGAGGCACGAAATTTCATTGTCTCATATGCAGCCAATAAGGAAATTGTAGTCACAATAACTCTAGAAATTCAGTGACATCGTTTGCAAGCCGTTTCAAAAACTGGTTTTGTAGAAAAAAGTGGTAAACATTTGTTCCACTTACTTCGTAGCGAGACCTCAAATGTGGTGCGTAATTCGTACAGCAATTATTTCGACGTATAAAAAAATTTTGAATTAGAATTGAAAATTGCTTCAAGAACTATTACGAGGAAGTTGACTGATGGGAAAGGTTCGAAGGCTGAAGATTTTTTCTTCTTTTTTTACACGCCAAAATGGTCTGCGTGAAACTCTACACATTAGCTCATACCCAACAACTCTGGACAAAAGCATTTTTGAAAGGGAAAAAGTTTATAAGCGCAGCTTTTTCATATATTGTAAGATCTCGTAATAACGATCAAATATTCGGAGATCTCCCGTCTGCAAGCTTGCATTTTTTTGATATTAATGGTTTTCCTATCGTCAAAAGCGTTCCCAAACATTGGTTTTCTACGGCAATCTTAACTGCTCGATGCGGTTAATGAAAACACTATAAAAGACAGATTTTGCTACATATCGGAAGAATGACCATTGCCTTCAATATTTTTATAGCAATACCTTATAGTTTTCTAATATTCAAAATTTTTGTCCAAAAATGTTGGACATGAGTAAAAACATCAAGACTGCCAAGAGCACCTATTAGCGAAAGATAAAACACACGCTTAATGGTGTGCTTGATGGTTCTGTAGTTTCAGCATGCAAAAATATGGCGCATATATACATGCACTTTTGTCCGTTTGCCGGCACATGAAACAGGTGGCACACATGTGTGCGGCTGTCCTACAAATAGTTAGCATATACGCGGTACAGTAAACGAAATGCGCGAAAAAAACAGTGACGATAGTAGACACATACACAACGAACAGGTGAGCAAATCACAAATGCGCGCCCCTTGCATCAAAAATAGACCCAATTAAAGCAACACACCTGCCACGAATCACACAAGAAACGAGCGCCAGCAAAATTGCGACAGCAAAAATGTGAACGAGATAAAGTTTCGGGTCTGGTGGCAGTTATATCTCGACGCTGTCCGTGCTGCACACCGATGTAGCCAAGTTTTAACTTTTGCGCATGCGTAAGCAGTGACGTGCGCGCGAGTGTCGTTGACCTTGACCGGAAAGGGGAATGCTGCTTGAAGGCGTTAGAGAAATATGCTGGGATATACGGCAAGTGAAAAGGAGGCGGTGTGCGGTCAGTCTGAAAACGCCAAATACGTGGAGGGAGACCACAGATTTGTTTAACCGATAACAAAAACGAGAAAGTGGCAGCGAACCGTGGCTTGCAACCAAACTTACATCCTCTGCATGGCCGTTTGTAACGCTTCGCGAAGGTCACTGTCGTGATAGACGTCTTTCTGCTTCTGTAAGCGCATGCGTTGCATGTCGACATCACCAGCGCCACTAAGCGGCCCTTTTGCAGTCAGTTTAATTCTGATGCAGTATTTTATTCCGCAACCCTTCGTCTCAAGGCCGAGCCTGCTCTTGGTGATCCGTTTCTTAGAGCCAGGTCGCGTGGCAGCGGACACCTAATATCCCAAATTAGACCGAAACATTCTTTTACGTCTATATTTTACCATCACGGTGTGCGCTGTAAGCTACCACCGCGTGGTAGCTTATGGCGTGCACTTGAACGTGATCTCGGTTCTGAAAAAAAAAAATGTGTATATGCGTGTGCATGTACACGCACCCGGGTGCGTGCGTGCGTGCGTGCGTAAACTCTTTCATCTTCATGACTCACGAGAGCTGTGGCGGGGGCCGTTCAGCTCAAGGACTCCCACTCAGTGATGCCGCGCTGAAAGTGACCTAGCATCAAGTGCGCGTATGATGTTCAACTACACAGACTATTAATTAAGACTCACGGCAAGTTCGCCTTTATAAAGCACAGATAACCTGGGAGACCTTGGCAGTCCAAGACGTCAACGCTTGCCAAGCAGCAGTCAGGACGACATCACGTATTTGAGTACCTGCGCAGCCTCGTCGATCGGTGCGCCCGAGAGCAACAGAGTGGCGTGAGAGGCGCATCGGTGTTTGATTTGCTTGAGTGACTCTTACTGTTCCGTATTTTTTCCTAGTGCATAAATCGCCTCTCGGATAGACGCATCAAGTCGTTAATCGCCGTATCCCGACACCAAGCTCAAGGAAGTTCGTCTTTCTCAGTGTATTCGTTGCGCGCAGCACGCGAGATGGGAACGCGTGGCTATGTCAACACCGTAACGGAGAGAAAAAAAAAAGGCATTCGTAAGTTTCTGCCTTGAAGCATGCTCGATATGTGATACAGGAGAGTTCCTTTTGTTGAATATTGCTAACAACGAGTGCAAAACGTCCGTAGAGAATGCACGCGCATACTTACAAAACAACCAACGATTAGAGAACGGGCGTTCAACTCAATATTTTTGAGATAAAAAAAATCAATTTTTAAATTTTATTTCATCCTAATACCCATTAATTCTTGAATTAACTGCAACAAAGAGTATGGTTTAATTAACGTCGTCTACTTATAAACTGATATTTTTGCTGCGGACTCAGCGGTGAGCCTTTTTCATCTTCTATACCACACGTGATCACCCAAACCACGAGATTTTTCTTTTTCATATGTTTTAATGTAGCCTGACGCACACAGAATGGCTTAAAGCCCGGCCCGTGCCTGGCAAAAACACTCTACTCCGTATTGTTCTGCGTTTAAACAGCACAGTCACGCAACGCGTATAGTTTCTCGCCTTGCTTTGCGCAGAAGCTCGACGCCGCACTGCTTTCGGCCTGCTCACACTGTGAGACGGACGTAGAGGATATGCGTACCGGGCCCGTCGAAGTCACACAAACAGTCGCCCAATAGGACAAAGCGCACGTGCGCTGGTGACCCTCCCACTTAAACTCGCGACCTGATTGGTCGAGAGGATGCGGCCCGAACCATTACCTCGAAAGAGCAGGGGCTACGGTCTACGCTGTGAATAGTGCAGTTTTTTTCAATTGGTCAGGCGACAGCCTACGTTTAATATTATCCTTAATAGGGTAGAACGTTGGGCCAGTTGGTGTAGCGACATAATTAAAAACTTCGCACAGAATAACACAGGACGGGAGGGAGAAACACACACACGAGCGCTCGTGTGTGTGTGTGTGCGTGTTTCTCCCTCCCGTCCTGTGTTATTCTGCGCAAAGTTTTTAATTATGTTAATATTATCACTCCAGCACCTTGCATTGTGCGCAGCCTCGTATGCAGGCAGCCAGCCGACTGTGATAACACGACCAGGACGCAAAACTGTACAACGACGACAAGGATGGAAGAGGAAGTACTTGCTGAGTCCTAGCCTCGTAAAAGGCATGCCAGTAATTTCTCAGCTCAAACAAAAAAAAAGTCCTGTAATTGTCTTTCATTCATACAAAACGTGAAGGTGTTATCGCACAGGCAGAACATTAATGGATCGTGCGGCCTATATAGTACGCTCAATTGGCATAATCCAATAACCAATGTTCCAGCCTAGAGCTATACATCTGGCATAAACGCAACCTGGTTCATTGGTTCGGAGTTTAGTATTTGTGTGCTTATTGTGCTCATGCGATATATCCGCGCTTTTTTTTTAGTATGATTAGGATGTTTAGTTCTAAAAACGCCGGCTAAATTGACAACGGCTGTTTTAGATACCCCATCTGGCGTCGCAGCCGAACTCTAATATCTTTGGCCACGGGTACGAGCTTTGCACAGGCAGCAATTTTCATTCGCCTTTCTGAAACCTCTCTCGCTTTGCAAGCGACCTTCTAATTGCGTTCAACTCCCCGGATGTAACATACTTTCTCGGGCGATTTGAAAGCCTTCACAGCGGAATCGCAATTAAAACTATCTGTAAATACTCTGTGCAACACCATCACCAATGCCCTTCTGGCGTACGGTCCCATTTGTTGCAGCGACCTGACACCCTGTCGTGTCAAGAGGACACATATAGCGATCGCGAACAAATTGGTCTTGTCGGCCTTCCTCAAAACAATGCCCGGCTCGCAGGCTGTCATTTTGAAAACTTGTTCGTCGAATTGTTGTTCGTTGGAACAGATTCCGCAAAAGCATGCTAGCAAACAGCCAGAATGTCAGGCCAGTTTGACCTATAATTTGCAGGCCTCTCTATGACCTTTACATGAAATGAACGGCGGCGCAAACAAGGACACTAACAAGAAAGAGACACCACATGCGCACACTACCAACTGTTTATTACACGGAAAAGTGGCATATTTAAACATTCAGCTCAAGCATGAAACTCATCGTATTATCGCTCCGAACCCAGCACGTGGAATAAAACAGCTACATCAGGACAACAGACAAGAAAATTTTAGCCCCTGCAGATTAAACTAACAAATTAAATTAACAGGCAGTTATTTTGAAGTACCTTTCTTGTACAGTGGGCCCTATTATGTGTTCAAGTCCTTCCTATGCTCAAGTACATGTGCTCATCGCTCATATCGCTGCTTCGACCTGCCGTGCAAGATGCATCTCATTTTGTCTCCGCTAGGGACTTGTTCCCTCAGAAGTGAATGCCTTGTTTGGTGTGATTAAGCCGTCCATTGGACACGTCAAGCGGCTCTGGCGCATTCTGAAATCTGAATTGTGGAGACAAGTTCGTCTGTTTTATGATTGGTTGCGCGTTTCGTGTTTCACCCTTAACCCAGACTGGCTCGCTGAAAAGGAACTGAATGCTCTGAGACTTCTTGCAGCGCAAACCACAGACTTTTTGTGGCAACGTTACCTGACTGTTCTCTTGCGGAAGCCTGAAAAGAAGGCGGTGAAGCTATATGAGCCTGGTCGTCCTTCGGAATGCCTCCGTTCCAGAAGAAGTTGCCGCTACCCTAGCGAAAGGGCCGAAGTACAGTGTTCCCCTGAGAATCCCAGCCTTCGAGCTCGTTACCCTGAATAGGAAGTTGACAGATAAAGCTGGTAATGACCGGGAAATGTGACTTTTGGATGGTGTTGACGAAATTCTGAGGACATCCCGGAAAAAGGACCTTTACCCAAAGGAGAACACGCAACACGTCGTGTCGTTCTTCAAGGATAATGACCTAAGACTCCTTCAAGCTAACAAAGAAGGCGGTTTTTCGGTGGTTCCAGCTGGCCTATTCAAAGAAAAGGCGACGCAGGCCATATTGGAGAACTTTGTTCAGGTGATGAAGAGCGCCTGTAGAGTGAAAACGAAAGCCATCTCGTTGTGCAATGAACTGCAGCTTTCCAGGCTGGCCAAGGGAATCAGCGATTGCAAGAAAGGGTCTCTTGATGTGTTTTTTACGGTGAAAACCCGTAAGCCAGACATGCCTTTCAGATCCATTGTTAGTGAGGGGGACTCTTGGCAGCAAAAGGTGAGCAAATTTCTACTGAAGCAATTGAAAGGACTGGAAGTGGACGATCCCTTTTCCAATAAGAATTCTACAGATGTGACAGCCTTTTTAAAAGACCAGTCTTCTATTGGATACTTGTTTTCTGTGGACGTTGGAGATTTATTCTATTCAGTTCTGCATAGCGACCTTTACAAATCCGTACGGGAGTGTATTGAATCTAATGAGGCCATTGGATTTCAGAACTCAGCTGGACTAAGTGTGGACATTTTTTTTACCACTACTAGAATTTTACCTTAGATCTACGTTTGTTTCATTTGAAACAGAAATGTACTTGCAGAGGAGAGGCATTTGCATCGATTCCTGTGTTTCCCCTGCGCTGTGTAATATATTTTTATCAACTATTCACCGTGCTTTAGCTTCTTCCCTTGACAGTGGCCCAGTCCTGCGAATTTTTAGATACGTGGACGACTTCTTGGTGATACTAAAAAGTACTCACTCTACATTGACGCTCCCCAGCGCAGTGGAACGAATCTTATCCGTTTTTGCCAACAAGGAAAAGGGCTGACTTTTACTCACGAACTACCAGACAACAACAGCTTGCAGTTTTTAGATATTAATATCAAGTTTTTTAGAAAGGCGAGTGTGTTGGATGTATTCCCCCCGGAGCCAAAAATGAACCGCTTCCGTGCGGATCAGCGCACTCCAAGACAGTTAAAAGGGCTATCGCTTCAATTTGCCTTGAGTCTGCATTGCTTAGGTCCTGTGCTCACATTGCTGAGGCTAGCTTCAACAATCAGGTCGAAACGCTTCAAATGGCTGGCTTCCCGTGTTCTTACGTTTGCAGCGTAGCAGATACCCTCCTTCAAAAAATGAAAGGCAAGAAGAAAAATCACATGCTAAGCCGGGATCAAGATGACCACAAGTGGTCCCTTATATACATCGAGTGGCGCACAGCTTGAAGAAGGTTGCTGGCCGGTTCGACGTACCTGTCGTTTTCTCCGCGCCCAAAAAGCTCAGCGGGTTATACTCGCGGATCGGCCAGAAGAAGAAAGCCCTGTGCGAAAAGAGGCACGGCAAGCATTTCGTATCCTGTGCCGTCGGAGTAGTGTACGAAATCCCACTGACGTGTGAAAGAGTCTATATAGGCCAGACGGGTCGCTGCATTAACGACAGGGCACGGGAGCATGAGAAATCGTTAGAAAACGGAGGCGGGCCGAATTTGCCTCCCCATTGTAAAGATTTCAAGTGTGAGCCAGTGCTTAATGGAATAAGGATTCTGAGAAGGAGTCGCAATCAGGTGGCACGTGAAATTCTTGAGGCTTTTATGATTAAAAGGAAGGGAAGTACTTGTGTTAGCGACTCTTCGTTATCCCTCCGAAGAAATGAAGTTTCCTTTCTTGAAAGTTTTTTGTTACGTTATGTATACTGTGCGACTTTTCAGCCCTGCATTTCTAGCGGCCGTCTGTTGTTTGTTAAGGTGGGTTGTTAATTTTTTGTTATTGGTTTTATGTTTTTTGTCTTTTTTCGGTTTCTGACTGCTTTTGCTTCATATGTTTGACTCTGCTTTTGCTACGATGGTTTTTACTTCTTATTCTTGTTTTTTTTTTGTTTCTGGCTGCTTTTGCTTCTCATGTATGACTCTGCTGTTGCTACGATTGTTTGACACTGCTTTTGCTAAGAGATGGCCCCCTCCTTTTCTTTTCTAATTCCTTTTATCAGAATCTGTTAGTTTAATCTGCAGGGGTTAAAGTTTTCTTGTCCGTTATCCTGATGTAGATGTTTTTATTCCACGTGCTGGGTTCGGAACGATAATGCGATGAGTTTCATGCTTGAACTGAATGTCTAAATATGCCACTTTTCCGTGTAATAAACAGTTGGTAGTGTGCGCATGTGCATGGTGTCTCTTTCTTGTTAGTGTACTCTTTTGCGCCGCCGTACATTCCATCATGCACCAACTCGCCCCTCAGGTAGTTATTACGACCTTTACAGTTCGTAGAAACAAGCGCAATGACAGTGACCTGAAAAGGAGTCTGTAAAGCTCGGAATTTAAGTTGCTTTGGCGAAAAATTCGTGGTATGAAGATGACTAGGTTGTGAAAAAAGTGGCACAAAGGCGTGCGTAAAACCGCGAGCAGAAAACAGCTTATGAAGTTCCGTAAATGTTGCGCGCAAAATTTAGGTATGACTTCTTTCCAGATGTAAAAGTTTTCCTCGCTTCCTATATCAACTAAAACATCGATGTGCTGAGAAAAAGAACAATCAAATTTCTTTCGTGCCGCTAGGTTTGGTAGCACTGTGACATTTGAGGTCACCATGTAAGTTTAAATCATCCTGCGGGCAAAAAATAGGACGGCATCACCGCAAAGCATGTGAATACTCTAAACTGATCTAAACTAGCGTTTCCATATGGAAGGATTAGCCAATCTTGAGCGAACTTTTGGCTGGTCCCTATTTCCTATGTGTATTCGCACCCTTTTTCTTTGCTCTATTGACTCGAATATATATAAACCAACCGCGACTGTTATCCTATCCCGGAGACCGGCAGAAAAAAGACCAACCAAAACTGAAATTATGCATAGCTAGCAACGCGCTGAAAGAGATGGTGCACAAATGGCGTTCGCGAGGCCGCATTCTCAAATTTACTCCGACCTGCGAGTTATGAATCTGGTGTTTCCGTAGCAACCATCCTCTTAAATCTGAGAAAAAACGGTGAGCGGAGCCTTTACATTACGCTCGATGTTGACAGGACCAAAGCTGGAATAATAAAACAGTTGGTGATGGCCTAGCTCTGTTACGCCAGGATATAGGTAGCGAAGGCGCGGCTACTTCTGCATCGGAAGAGTGCATTCACTAGATGCGCCTTTATTCATGGTTAAAGCTGCAGCCGTCGTGGCGGAGTGGTAGCGTCTCCCCTTCAAACTCCAAACGCCCTGGTTCCATTCCGAGCCTTGGCGCAGGTTTTTTGTTTTGTTTTTTATTCAGTGAGTGTGCGGGGGGGGGGGGGGGTTCAGTGGCTCCCATAGATGCCGCCACCGAATACATTGGTTAGCGGTTAAGCGCAGGCTCTGTTAAGGCGCGTTTATACTCCGGCGTAACGCGCGCGCGCGCACTGCACGGCGACGTCACGTCGGCCAAAGCGAAACCCTCTAAACTCCAACTGCGCTTGACCGCCGACGCGGTCGGCGGCTTCGGCGCACTGTGACCGCACTGGCGGAGACCTGGAGCACGTCTTTATTTCGCGCCGAGTGCGCCAGCCGCCACCGGCCCGGCCAGGCCGGTTCGGCTCAACACCCTCTAAATACTTTCTTCAGGCCTCTCCAGGCCCTCCTTTCCACACGCGCTACGTCACGCCAAGTGTCCGGTCAGGCTGCTCACCAAGCGCGGCTCCGCTCCGCTCGGTTGTCTCCCTCGATGTGCTCGCGCTTGCCCGGGCAAGCACAGACACGAACGCAGTCTTGCAGTGAGCGTCTAGCTGCTGCTTGAGTCTTTCAGCCTGGCGTTGGGTGCATTTCCGTTCGCTCCTCGCACGGCTGTGTCTGTTTCGTGTGGCCGTTTCTTGTGTGGCGTGCGTACCTGTGCTAGCGCACGAATGGGAAACTGATTGCCTGCCGTGTAGCGAGTGCAACTTCGTGAAACATGGGCCGGTGCTGTGTTCCCGGGTGCCGCGGGAACTACCAGAATGGTCCCAAAGTACGTGTTTATTGCTTCCCAAGAGACGAAGTACGAAGAAAAGCCTGGTTGCGAGCCATTCCACGGAAGGATTTCACACCTACAGAGCATTCGAGGGTAAGACTCTGAAATATTGCTTAATAGGCGCTGGTAATTATCTTAGTTGTGAGCTGTCGCTCCCGGAAAGGCATGCTGTCTTTGTAGGCAATGATATCACTTCTTACACTTATGTATGAATTGTCCAGGAAGCATTTAGTTCTGTGGATGTGCATAAGGCTTGTGTAAAAGCTGTGTAAATATGTAAAAGCTGTTCACTATTCAGACTCTTTTTACTTAGTGTTTTAGGCAATGGAGAGTCATGGCGAATGGCCTTGCTTCATTTTCTCGTGCAGGTGTGTGAACTGCACTTCCACGCAGGCGACTTCATTACGACGTTGTCACACCAAGATGAACTGACAGGGAAAATAATAGAGGTGAAGCGTGACAGGCTACAGTTGAAGATTGATGCTGCGCCTTCTGTTTTTCCAAACTGCCCAAAATACTTGTCCTCAACGCCTGGACGGAGTGAATCGCCAGAGACGAAAAAAGCAAGAAGGGAAAACGCTGCTTTGCAGGAGGCTATGAGGAAGTCACTTCAGTCTAATGAGCTTGAACAGAAAAGAAACAAAGTTTCATCTTACGAGGAGTTCAAATCTAAGTTGCCTGGAATCTGCAACACGAAATTCTGGACCGTTTCTGTCGATGAGCAGTGCGTTAGGTTCCTTCTCATCGAGAATGATCCTTCACCTAATGTGAAATGCGCCTTGGTAGTTCTCCCTGATCTGTCACTTTCTGTTTTCTTGAATGGAGTGAAGCTTCTGTCGCTTCCTTCAGGCAGGATTCTGCCAGCTCAAGTATGCGACACCTCCAGCCTGTCCTTGCTGCTAGAAGAACTCGAGATAGGCTTGCATAATATACCTGAGGTGACGAAAGAGTCGAAACATACTAAAGTATTGCAGTTTGTCGGTTCACTGCTTGCAGACCTCATTGAGGACAGTGATACGACGAAAGAACAGTCTTCTTTGCTGAAATTTCTGGTTGAGCAGATAGAGCTTCTCCTCGCGAAACAGCATGTGTATAGCGCAGAGCTGCTGGTATTCGCCAGTATTTTGAATTCAATTTCTCCTCACGCATATCACTTCACAAGAGCTGCATCAAGAATCATTCTGCCCCATCCTTCCACACTGCGCCGTGTTTGCTCAAATTACAAAGCTGACCCTCTTGTGGAGCAAAATCAACCGCACTGTCTCTCCTACATCCGAGAACGAGTCAAATCAATGAAAGACCACGAGAAGACAGTGACCCTGATGATCGATGAGATCCACATAAAACCATACTTCGACTACAAAGGGGGCACAATAGTAGGATCGTCGGTTCATTCAACGGAACCAGCAACAACAGCCCATGTGTTCATGGTACAATCACTCCTTTCTGCAAACAAGGACGTCATTCACATATTACCTGTGAGCAAACTGAGCGCAGAAATTTTGCACGAGCATGCTAAGAACATAATCATTAATGTTGAGAAAATGGGGCTCAAAATTATCGCTGTGATAACGGACAACAATGCTCTGAACCGCAAGATGATGTCGTTATTTGCTACAAGTCCTCAGGTGAGCATTGTCTATCCCCATCCAGCCGATAACGCTCGCCCTCTTTTCTACGTGGTCGATCCTGTGCATCTCTTGAAGTGCATTAGGAACAATTGGATTAACCAGAAAAACCCTGGAACATGCCTCTATTTCCCTGAAATGGACTTGAGTGGAGCAATGCCCGAAGGGCCTCCTCGTATGAAAGCTGCTTCTTTCGCAGCTGTGCGGCAGCTTTATTCTTCAGAGAAGACGTCGCTTGTGAAGGCTGCTTACAGACTGAACGCAAAAGCCGCGAATCCAACCTCAATGGAGCGGCAAAATGTAAAGCTCGCTCTCGACGTCATTAATCAGTTTGTTTCAACTGCCCTCAGGACACATGGTTCCGCGTTCAAGATTCCTCAAGCTGAGTCGACTGCTCTTTTCATTGACGTTATCCTCACATGGTGGCAAATAGTCAATGTTAAGACCCCTTGCAAAGGCCAGAGGCTAAGGGACAGCATGCAAGACCCTGTAAGGTCTGTTGATGACACACAGTTAGCTTTCCTGAGCGGCGTTGTGGACTGGTTGGACGCTTGGGCAAGAATAAACATCACCAGTGGCTCGCTGACGAAAGAGACTCACAGTGCTTTGCGACTGACATGCTATTCTCTGGTAGAACTCTCGCGCTACTGCTTAGAAGAACTTCACTTCAAGTACGTACTGCTGGGCAAATTTCAGACGGATGCGCTAGAAGACCGGTTCGGCCGTTACCGCCAGCTGGCAGGATCACAGTACCACATTTCCGTGCGTCAGCTCTACGAATGTGAGAAGAAGCTTCGTCTTCAAAAACTTTTGACATTTCCACGCGAGGAAACAGAGTTTGAAGACGTAAGTGAGGATCTTGTCCCATGCAACTTTTCTGTGGCTGTCAGCGACGACGATATTACACACGCCCACTCTGACATGGATGCTATTGTCTACATTGCAGGATACGCTGCTCATGCTGCTTTAAAGAAGCTTTCATGTTCTGCTTGCTTCAGCACATTGGTGATTGAAAATCGAGAGATCGAAGCGGAAAATACTGCCATGATAGCTAACCTGTCGAGAGGAGGGCTGAAGTTTCCCCAGCCATGCACAGTTCACATGGTACTGATGACTAAACTATTTGCAGAGAAGTTGTCTTTTGGAGCAACCGCGGAAGATTTTCTCTCCTGTAGAAATCAACGTGGTGTCGTGATTTCACAGACGATTTCCCTCCTGGACGAACACGACATTGAGACATGTGAAAATGGCCACACTGCACAAACTCTCCTGCGCTTGGTAGTACGCGTTGCAACCAACGTTGTTCTAAACAACTTTTGCAAACTAAGAAATGATGCCATACAAGACAATGCGCAGCAGAAGGCCGCAGCCCGGAAAGCAGCAACGCTTAAGAAGAAGTAAGTTTTATTCCCAAGCAATAAAAATGCTTTGCGCACACTTCATTGCTGGTGTCTCGTCGTTTTTTATTGTAAGGGTCAGATTAGCTGTACAAATACTCAACAGCGCAACATTATTGTGAGTGTCATTATTGCTGTGTGTGAAAGCTTTAAGCAAAACACAATACAGAATAAAACTAACACAATGCGCAGTAGACGGTGTTTTTTTTTTCAATGTTCACGAACTTCTACTTTAACAACTAGATATACGCATGTGCGGTCTGTGCGGATGGATTTTACCGCACGGCAGACATCATGTACGTGATAGAACCTAATAATTAGATGATTAATTGAAATTAACTAATCAATTTTTTATTATAATGACCAATAATGCGAAATTGGCGGCCGTATGCTAAATTGTTTATTATAAAAAACTGTATTAGCAGCTCGAACTTTCTTGACAATAAGGTGTTCTGCAATAAAAAAAATATATAAAGCAGATAAAATGATAGCCTAAGGCGCGCACAAACTAGCGAATTTCTTTTCTGCAGCAACGACAAAAATGAAAATGAAGGAATCACTTATAAGGCAGCTACGTACGGCAGTACCCGAATAGTGCAGACGGGCGCGGCGCGCTGAAATCGCGGAGCGCGGGGCCTGCACGGTCCCTTGGCGTGACGTCACGCGGCCGGTGGAGAGGCCTTAGCATTGAGAGGGTGTTGTTCGGCTCCGTGGCGAGGCGCGCGTTGTGACGTCATGTGCCTCCTCGGAGCACCGCCACGGCGAAATCGCAAGTTCGCGGCCAGTAAAGCTTTCGCTTTAATAAAGTTGGAATAAACCGGACTTTTGAATTAAACGAGTTCGATTTAACGTAGTACACTGAATACTGTTACGTCGTACAGTGGAGTACACACTATACGTGTAGTACGATGTGTAATGCAGACTGCAGCATATGACGTATTGCTGCAGTAAGTAGTGGTAGGTTAACTCCATGGGGAACTGCGCTCACCGTCACCCCACAATTTGGGGCAAAAATAAAATAGTAAAGGGAACTAGGGAAAAAGAGACTGGCCAAGGCAAAAAAAATAATCCTCGAAATAGTATTCTGGGACATGGTCACTTATTAGACAGTTTTAGCAGAGCGTATTTGAGCCTCCGCTCCGCTCACACTTCCCGCGCACCTAACCGGAGCGTTGACCATATGATTTCTTTTTAGCTGAGCGGGAACGAATGGATGGATGGATGGATGGATACGGCTGAACCCTTTACATCGGGCGGTGGCTCAAGCCACCTAGCCATGTCTTGTGAAATTTTACTCCTGTCTTGCTTTTAGCCACCAATCAGATAACCTTCGCTTGGTTACTTCTAACCTCTTAAAATCCACTTTCCCTTCACTATCCCTAAACCCCAATGCCTTGGGTAAGTCAGCCCCGCTGCCTTCCACTGTAGGGTGAAGCCCTTTACAGAAAAGTATCAAGTGTTCAGCCGTTTCCTCCTCCTCTCCGCACGCAATGCACAAAGTGTCTATCTCCTGGTACCTGACTCTATACGTCTTAGTCCGCAAAACTCCAGTCCTGGCCTCAAACAACAAAGAACTTCCCCTACAATTATCATAGATATTTTCTTTGACAATTTCCTGTTTAAAGGTCCGGTATGTTTCTAGTGCCGATTTCGTCAGCATCCCTGTTTTCCACAAAGCTCTCTCTGTTCCTTTAACCTTTTTCTTAACCGATAATTGCTGATTTGCCCCCTTACTGCTGTCCAGATATTTGCTTGTCAATTTTCTAGTTCGCTTTCTCCATTTCGTGTCAACATTCTTTATATACAGGTATCTGAAAACTTTCCTAGCCCACCGCTTTTCCTCCATCCTTCTCAATCGTTCCTCAAATGCTATCTTACTGCTAGCCTCTCTGCTCTCGAAAGACGCCCATCCCATATCACCCTGTACCCCCTGATTTGGTGTATTGCCATGTGCTCCCAAAGCTAACCTCCCTACTCCCCGTTGCCTAATTTCCAGCCTTGCTTGAACATCTGGCCTCATACACAGGACCGCATTCCCGAAGGTCAGGCTAGGGACCATCACCCCTTTCCAGATCCCTCTTACCACCTCATACCTATTGTAATTCCACAGTGCCCTATTTTTCATGACAGCTGCATTCCTACTAGCTTTATTCATTACATATTTTTCATGCTCTGTCAGATACTCAACACTGTTATTTATCCACACCCCAAGATACTTGTACTCATTCACTACCTTTAGCACGAACTCCTGTATTCTATGCTCGCCGCCCTCTTCATTAAATGTCATGACTGCAGATTTTTCCTTACTATACTTGAAGCCTAATCTATCTCCCTCTGTACTGCATATGTCTAACAACTTCTGCAGGTCTTCCTTGTTGTCAGCCATTATCACTATATCGTCCGCATATATTAGTCCCGGTAATGTCTGTTTAATCAATTCCCCTTGCTTGAAAAAAGATAGGTTGAAACCTAGTCCGCTCCCCTCTAGCTTGGCCTCCAAACCTTGCAGGTACAACATGAACAACAAAGGGGACAGAGGACATCCTTGTCTAAGCCCCCGCTGTATCTCTACAGGCCCTGATACATTTTTTTCCCATTTTATGAGCACTCTGTTACCTCTATATATATCTTTTAAAAGATTAATTACTCCATTTTCCACATCCAATGTGCCCAATATGTCCCACAAATGCTCCTGAGTAACGTTGTCATAGGCTCCCCTAATATCCAGAAATGCTAGCAATAAGGGCCTATGTTCCTTTTCCGCAATTTCTATACACTGTGTCAATGAAAATAGATTGTCCTCCAACCTCCTTTGTTTCCGGAACCCATTCTGTAGTTCCCCTAGCACCCCCTCGTTCTCCACCCAAGCGAACTGCACAAAGAGCCCCCTGGCGTTGAAATGTGAAACTAGGCAAAAGAAAAAAAGAATAACTTTATTTTCCATCGCACTATAAAGCCACATTTTTGCACGTAAACATTTTATAACATGTAAGGTAATATGCACAAGCTGTTTTTTAGCAGACTTTTTGTTTTTGTTAACGAGCACAGTTGCGAGCCAGCGTCTAGCGTGAGGCCTAGCCTGAGCCGCGCTCGTCTCGCCGTTCCGCGCTCCGCTGGGACTCCGCGCGAGCGGAGCGGAAGTGCCGGTCCGTTCGCGCGCTCCTGTCTGAGCGTTTGGCGCATGCGCAGTAGCGCTCCCGCTAGCCGGCTTACCGGAGCGGAGGCGCAAATACGCTCTGCTAAAACTGTCTATTGTCTAAGGTCAAAGTCACAAGGCCAAATCTCATTTATCAGTAGGAGACGTGGAGGCTACAACTGGTGGCCTATTTTTTTTTTTTTTTAGTGAAGGTATCCGTGGTACTCCCGTAGCGTTATTGTCATTTCAAGCGCCGACTGGGCGACAGCGTCGAAACTGGCCTCGTCGTCCCCATCTGGGCCGCGAGCAGCAGTCGTTCTGGCCTTTGGAGTTGTTTGTAATTGAGCAGCCGTAGTATTTCCGTCATGCCTCGCTAGCAAACAATCAAGGCTTGAGTCCGCCCTGGTGTTTCCACTCTGATACATTAATTTTGATTTTCTCATTATTTCTAGTTTCTCACAACAGGACACGGAAAGAATGCACATAAAAGTGCTCCAGCTTTTTACTTTTTACAACCGTCACTGACTACTACTGCACTAAACTAGTCAAAACTGGAAACCGACGAAGATTTTCGTTTATCTTTGCATTTTGGTCAATTCCTTTAGCTTTGTTGCCGAGATCGCAAAAGGTCAACTGGCCAAAAGCTGAAGCCAGACTTATATTGCGAGGATGAACGAGTTCACGATGACAACTAAACGAAGCGTTTAAGTCGTATACCGCTGCTCTGTGTTCAAAATTACAAGTTCTGTTACAGCACAACTAGTTTAGTGAAAATGCGCGCTTGCCCAAAAACACTTCCTGGCTCCAAAATACTGTCGCCGCATTTGTGGAGTCCATTTTTTTACTGACACGCAGCCTTCGCTGAAACCTTGTTGACACATTTAAAGTTATTACAGTGCCGGGCATACGCTACGTTAATCGTTCAATTATCAATTCAATTCAATACGAGCCTACAAAGCACTGCATTCAATCTCTTTGCTTCGAATTGAAAGAAAATCAGTTTCAGATTATCTACCTTCTCCTGGCTCGAGCTAACCAGATCATTAAATGCAATTCAGGCCATGCATTCGTCGATCCGACTCGCTCGGCGGACGGCACGCCCCACGTTGAGTCCACCATATCTTTTACTTTTTTCAAGTAAGTCTTTAAACCTACTTTTATAGGTTTTATAATGACCTGAAAATGCAATAAAATATTTGTTTCCGAAGCTACGCTGGCTACTCTTACGCTTCTACGCTTAGTGAAGCGTAAGTGCTTCCATAAACGGCCACAAGAACGGAGTGAAACCAAAACTTCCCACACCATTAAATATACACGTCTTGTGCACTTAAGCACAGTGTTTAATTAATTGGGCCCTGTACCCCACGTCAATCTAGCCCACCTTTTCTTTCCACTTAAGACCAGTGAGAAAATTGACTTGTAAAGCGCCCCAAAAATTTGCATAACTGTGCTGCACAAGCGAACTGCTAACAACAATTTGCAGTTGTAAGCCTATTTTGTTGTCTGTAGTAAAACGCGAGTGGCAGCGAACGTCTGACAATTCACGATGACCAGACGATGGCTTCAAACACTTCTTGATATCATAAAAATAAAAGATAGGAATAACAAACTACATGTCAATTCGAAATACGATCAAACTGTGCGCCCCCGGCCGCCAGCCAAAATGGTAACAAAATCATTTCAGCAGTGCGTTTTGCGCTTGAATATTGCGCAAGAAAAATAGTCGTTGCTTGACATGCCCCGAAGTTTGCATTACAGTGCACCGGCGCCGAATGTTGCTTATATTACGACGCGAACGCCATGGAAAAAAAAAATGTTGGGTTTTAACGCATGCAGGTAAACCGAGTATATGGACGCGCGAAAGCACTTGAGGTAACGAGATTGCTGAGTCGGGCTGGCCGGTTCATGTTGAGCGGTACGAGGAAACATCGCTGACGGACGGGACGGAAGAAGCATGTGTATGTCTCCTCTTCCGTCCCGTCCGTCAGCGCTGTTTCCTCGTACCGTTCAACTTGAGGCAACCGCATGCGAGATCTTACTCAAAAGTTTAGCGGAATCGCCTAAGGTGAAGTAAATTTGTAATAAGGGAGTAATTACTCATTGCCATTCTTTCCTTTGCAACCGTATGGCTGCGTTCGCGTGGATGCCAATGAGTAATTACTCCCTTAATGCAAGATCTTATCGTCAGCCGCAATCGGCAGCCGCGCACGGGGAGCGGGGGTGGGGTCGGGGGCGGTCCCGCGCGGAGCAGCTGACGGAGCAGCTGCGCAAGGCAATTCTACCGCTGGCGCTACGTCAAAGGTCAAAGGTCCAGGCTTCACACATACCTCTGGTTTTTCAGCTTTGCTAGTGAAGTAGTGCTACCGCACAAAAAAGAAGGGGGGGGGGGGATTCATTATGGCACTGCGTTGAAACGTCTGCCGAGCGGCGGCGCGCCCTCCTGTCTGTAGCTAAAAAACCCGCCACCAGCGGCGCGGCTCACTTCGCACGCCGCCTCTTTCCGGCCGCTTGAATTCATTACGGATGTGCGTCATGAGTAGCGCATGGCTCATTTCCATGAACGCATGGCAGAAAGAAACCGGGAAAATGTGTATCACTGAGGCTATTATGTTAATATCATTCAATACGAAAAGCCGGAAAGAGTGTTTTTGTTCTATTTTAGGCCCGACAGCCTTCCTGATACGAAGGGAATCTCTTATGTCAATGCAACGCTTCAAATACTTTGTGGTGACCGATGACTACTATGCATCTTCCGTAGCAAACTTCTCTGAGCGAGACCAACTTCAGCGAACAGGTCTCTTGTAATGACGGCTGTGAAAGAAATAATGAAGTATCCGCCGAGGTGGCTCAGTGTCTTTGACATTGGCCTGCTGATCCGAAGGTCGTCGCTTCGATCCCTATTTTGGTAGAGGCGAAATACAAACACGTTAAAGCACGTTAAAGAAGTTGATCCGGAGCTCTCTGCTACGAAGTCCCTCATGGCCTGAGTCGTTTCGGGACGTTAAATCCCGCAATACAAAAAAAAATGAGGAATTATTATTATCGCAACGCCAAATGTTAAAAGGCGAAACTTTCTGTGACCAATTTTATACAGGATCTCTGCGGGATGCTGTGCTGGTCTGCTTTGTTTCAAAGTGGGTCAGCATTTATCATGTCCAGCTTTCTTGGGCATAAAATTTGAAAACTGCAAAATTGTAAGCCACTGCTATGGAAATATTGAAGGTAACGGTCCATTATTTTGATATGTACCAAAATCTTTCTTTTAATGTGTTTCCATCGATCGCATCGAACCGTTAAGACTGCCATAAAAAACCAATGGCAGAACACTTTTGACGGTAGCCAAAACGTGAATACAAAAAGATATGACTGCCGTCAGGTGATCTGCGGATATATTGACTGGTATAGTGAAATCTTACATTGTATGAAAAATGCGTTCATAAATGGTTTCCCTCTCAAAAATGCTCTTGCACAGAATTGCTGGGTATGTTTTTCAAAACTTGACGAATTAATTCACTGAAAGCTGCGTTACCGGTTAGGTGAGAAGGGTTTTCCACCGTTCTAGGTTGTACTCAAAAAGAATTTTATTTTAGCCTCGTAAATGACACTTGCGTGAGCAGTACCTTCATGCGATGTCGCTTGTTGACGGCTTTGAATCCTCCTTGAAATTGTTTTGTACGCCTTCTTATTAAGCAATGGCCGCACTACGCGAAACATGTTACAAAAAGGCCTTTATGGCATTTCACCTAAAACTTTCCACAATTTTTAAAAATAGACTATTTTAGTTAGAAAAACGCTTTTTTTCAGCATAGCATTGTTAGTGGTGCACTACATCAGAATACAGCTAAGACGTGCTAACTAGCACGCTCGTTAACTAATATTGAATAGCTAACTTTTTTAAATATTACTGTTAGGCTCTTAATTATTGAGTGGCGTGTAGCCTTAAGTAAGTAATATCCATATCAGTTTTTAGAATTTCGAAAACGAGGTTACCTTCGGTGATGTGGCATAACAAATTATGGCTACATCACGCCAAAATACATGCCCTCCCGAGAAGCTTGCAGGCAAAGCAACCTCTCGAGTGCATGTAACTCGTCAAAATAACCAAAATTTGTTGGGCCACAGCGCCGAGCGTAACCGCGTATTCTAAATTCTAAAACTGATATTGATATTACTTACGTTGTGCTACACGCCTTTCAATAATTAGGGAGCCTAACCGTTATAAGTAAAAGTTAAATATACAATATTACCTAACGAGCCTGTTAGTTATCACGCCTTAGCTGTATTCTTATTCCGGAGTCCTCCGCTACGGCACCTCTTCTGCCTTTCTTCTTTCACTCCCTCCTTTATCCCTTCCCTTACGGCGCGGTTCAGGTGTCCAACGATATATGAGACAGATACTGCGCCATTTACTTTCCCCAAAAACCAATTATTATTATTATTATGTATTCTGATGTACTACACCACTGAAAATTATATGCCGAATAAAGCGCCGTTCTAGCTCAAAAAGCCTAAATTTCAAAATTGTGTGAAATTTTAAGTGAAACACCCTATATATAGAACCCTTGAAAAGAAGTAGAATGCGGAATTTCCGCTGCCTTGTGATTAAATCTTACAGTGTGCCAGTACTCTCAGGGGTGAGACTGCCTGCCCTACGGACACTTGAAAGTGCTCAAGCTCGGGCGTGTGTATACGCTTACCCTGCAAATTTTCGACATGGCGCACATTTTACGAGGCCCGCGCCTACACAGTCCGAATTTATTTACAGCAGGACCCACAGCAGGTGCGTTCCCTGCGGTTGGCGAGGGATCGCATGGTGACGTACCAAGATAATAATAATAATTGGTTTTGGGGGGAAAGGAAATGGCGCAGTATCTGTCTCATATATCGTTGGACACCTGAACCGCGCCGTTAGGGATGGGATAAAAGATCCAACTGTGCACTACCGCAACGTTTACTTCGCTACCTCCTGCCCACCAGGAACTCGCTTGGTGGTAGTTACAAACCCACACCTTTCTTAACAATGCCGTGTATGACCTGATTTACCCCGGGGTATACACGTCCGAATTTCGCCTGCGTAGCGCACGCGTCACACTTGATCCCATTCGGCATACATGCCCTCAGGATCGCCCTCCACCGGACCTGCAGTTCTTGAGTCGCGAACAATGGGAGGCCGCGTTGTTCAGCTCCGACCCGAACATCCAACTATGCGGGTCGTGACAAGAGTAATCGAGGTCACCGAGCGACAAGGGCTCGAGGCCACCCGGTGAGGCTGCACCCCCACGTGCATTAATTACGCTTTGTCGGCGAAATGAAAGTTTTTCCTCCTCCACCTTGCGACATCTGACCAGGCATCGCCATAATCCTCTGACCGACGTCAGTGATGCGTGTCCAGACAAAGCGTATTCAAAAGACATCAAGACTAAGCGCCACTTGGTGCCAGTGACGAACTGCATGCCGCATGAGATTGCAAAGGTACTATTTTGGCTAATTCTAGGGATACCAAAGAAGACGCAGATTGCTCCAGTCGGACTGAAACAACTGGCGCTATAATACCTCTCATCTATATACGGCGACTCGGAGGGTGTTTATGTAGCTGGATCAGCGACGAAGAGCTCTTCAGCAGCGCTGAAGATACTGCCCGGGAGCTCCTTGTGCTGCCACTTTTGGCTTATGCATAAAACATCTTCTGCTGCAACAGAACATGGCCGTAATAATCCTTCCGCTGTATTGTTCTGCAGACCGCGAAGAAATGGAAGAAATGCTGTTTTCCGACTCCAGACTTGCATTACAGTTCATAGGAGCATACATGAAGCCAAGAACGTGCGAGCAGCTAGTCGGCGCATTTCAGTCCGGCCATACAGTAAAGCTTCAGTGGAAACCCAGCCATTGCGGCATAGTGAGAAATGAATACGCTTATGCTGAAGTTGCTTGCACATGATGATGGGATTTTGATCAAAACAGCATGCATGAGAACTGACGCTGCAGCCTTGCTGGCGCCGTCCACGCAAGCTGCCGTGCAATTGCACTAGAACTATATACGTGAGTCATCAACAGGACTGCATCTCGCTCGGCGCATTCCACGCAAGCTGCCGTGCAATTGCACTAGAACTATATACATGAGTCATCAACAGGACTGCATCTCGCTGGGCGCATTCCACGCAAGCTGCCATGCAATTGCACTAGGACTATATACATGAGTCATCAACAGGACTGCATCTCGCTCGATGTACATTTCCGATTAAAACTTCCATTTAATTATGTTCCATTTAATTATGTTCCATTTAATTATTTATGTAAGTTCCGTCTCTGACTCATGGGTGGGTACATCTGTCTATCTGCCTGAAAAATTTTATGAAGTTTACATTACAGAGAGGAAGTTTGAGGTGGCCCGACCTCTCACAATCACTAGGTGGGCTCCTCATTACAGGAGCCCACTGGCGACCGCCGCGGCTCGGTCGACCAGGCCTTCTGGCTCGCCGGGTCGGAGCAGCCGAGGAAGGCTGCCTACCGGGTGGGGTTCGGTTTTGGGGGCAAGGTTAGGGGTTGATTGGCATGCCCACACCATGTGGAAGATGTCCGAAGACTTCTCCGCACAGTGCGAGCACTTTCCTGTACATGCAGGATCGAAGTGCTTTAAAACTGCCGGGCACAGCAGTGTTTTGGCGTAAAGACGGAGAAGTGTGCGTTCCTCCGCCCTTGTAAGGTCCTTACAGGGCTTACGATAGATCGCGTGGCCGAATTCATATAATTGAGTAATTTTTCGAAAAGTGAGGGCCGGATTGGGTCCGGAATCCTTTTCGGAAGGGTCTGAAAGCGTTGCCCGGAGAATGAGCGAGCGGGCGGCGGCATATGACGTTTCATTGCCTTCGAGGCCCATGCGAGCAGGTGTCCATGCGATCGTCCGAGACGCGGGGGCCCCGAGGTAGTCGCTATCTTGAAGGATGCGATACGCAAGAAGGAATGTATTCCCGTTCAATATTTTTGCAGGCCCCTCTCGAGTCGGTGATAATGACCCGCGAGTCCTGGTCTGCGGCGGATAGCGCAATGGCGACCTCCTCCGCGTGTGTTATGTCTTGAGCTCGGAACGTTAGGTCGTTCACCACGACGTTTTGGTGGACGACTGCGGCCGTGTACCCCCCCCCCCCCCCCTATGGTGAGGACCTTTTCGAGGGTGATTTACACTGCAGAATACACATGTGCACACGCGTGTGTGCGGGGACATGTGGGTGCGTACTTATAGTCCATCTGCGGAGCTGTACGTAGACTGCACCATTAGCACTGGGCAAGCTCCATGGCTATGCGTGATTGTGACAAGTTGTGCGTGCATGGAACAATGAGCAACGTGTGAGTGATGTGCGTCTGTTTGTGCGCAAGGCATCGACCGGATATTCTGTGCATTAGAATCCGCGCGAGGAGCTCTTAGTCATCGTGTGCACGGACATCTCATTTTATGATTACATTATCGCCTTCCTTTTGCACTCCACCTCTCCCTTTCCTTTCCTTCTCCTTTACTCCGTGTGGAGCAGCAGGCCAAGTTTATGTTTCCGCTGGTCAGCCTCTCCACCTTTGTTTCCATTAACTTTTACTCTCTCTTTATCTGCCTTGAGGCTGTAGTATTGGTGGGAGTTTTAGAAACGATGGGAAACACGGCTTAGCATTAATATGCATACGGCGCGTCTGAGGATGTTATATTTGCCCAGGAAAGGACTCGCTACTCTGCCCGCAGCTATTACGTTTTTGTTCTTTTTTCGTTCCAGCAGGTCCTTGCCGCGCAATCCTTAAAGTGAGGCAGCGTAACACCATGAGCATCCCAATGAGGCTTAGCTATATTTACGACCAATAACCGGTTAGTGTCAAGAAGACGTTCCAGGAAGACGGTTTGCTATTGACCAAGAGTCTTGCTCACGTACCCAGAGGCGCGGTTCCCATCTGGCATTTGCATACCTCGCGGCTAAACCGGCATGAGGTGTCTGAAGACATGCATCGAGAATAGCGAGGTTTCATTGCGCAGCCTTGTGCTGTGTACAGAATAGAAACAGCACCGGGCGGCAGGGAAGCGCAGCTTTCTTAAGCACGTACGGTTATTGTTTTTAACGCGAAAGCGGTAACGCTCACGTTTTGCAGAAAATCCGGTGTCGTCAGCGGTGTCGTTGTCGTCGACGTTGTGAGTGAAAAAGCAGGTGGCCCACCTGCCATCTACGACACGTGGACTTGTGACGTCGTCACAAACTGCCCACCGTTGCCTGTGGCAGCTAAATTAATGACTGGGCGCTGGAGGTTGCTCGCGAAGAGCAACCTGGGGATCACAAGCCCCATCCGAGCCTGTGTTTTGAGACAGCCACCTTCCGGGGTAGTGGCACATATAGAGCTTAACCGCTACGCCAGGAGTGGTATGAGGACTCACCGCGATCAATGAATGAAGAAGTATAGAATGATCAATTAGGCATATATGGGCTTGTAAGCTGAACGTAGGCGAGAAAGAGGGACCACCTGATATGAGTACCGTATGGGAGGTCCCAAAGGACGGAGGCAAAAAGTTTATTCCATAGGCTTCGTTAAACATTGTACATAGCACGGGGGCAATTTCATGCTTAAATTCTTTATAAAATGCCGCACTATCCGTTATCCGCGAGGGTGTAGCCCTGGCGTATCGAAACTGCACGACAAGATTGATTGTTAACAAGTGCCTGGGGGCCCCCATTAGCGTGCAGCGTTCGGTGCGTCAGGGCTGCCCCCTCAGCCCTCTCTTATTTTGTATTTACATCGAAACACTGTGTAGGAAAATATTAGAAGACAATAGTATTAATGGCTTTAGGTTGCAAGCTGCTGGCGTATGCTGACGACGTTGCTGTATTCACGGTTGATCAGGAGAGCATAAGCGAGGCTGTCGGGTGTGTACGCGAGTTCAGCGAAGTCACCGGTAGCGGGGTTAATTGGTCCAAATGTCTCGGACTCTGGCATGGATGGTGGCCATCCCACCCGGACCATTTTGCCAACGTACCGTGGACGACGAAACCGGGCAAGTATTTGGGCGTTCCGCTCGATGCTTATCGCGAAAGCGAGGAGTATTGGAAACAGCAAACGAAAGAAGCACGTGACAGAGCTGGAAAATGGAAAGGCACCAATCTCTCCATTTTCGCCAGAGCTACAGTCTGCAACCTGTTTTTTATTAGCAAGCTCTGGTATGTGATGCAGGTTTTGCATTGCTCTCGGGTGCACATTCAGAAGTTACACCGGATTTTTGCCGTCTTTATATGGGCTTCCGAATGGGAACGTTGCAGCCGAACGAACCTGTTCCGGCGGGTAAAAGACGGGGGGTTGGGGCTAGGGCACCTCTTTTTAAGGCAGCTGGTGAACCGTTTTTTGTTTTTTCGCGACGTCTCAGACCCGTTCTTGCGCACCGTGTGCCAGGTGAGGCTGCGGCGATTGCTGCCCGAGTTTGTTGTTACCACAGAAGAGCTCTCGGGTGGAATTTTTGGTACTACAAAGAGATTGTAGCAAGTGTTAGGTTTCTTTCAGCGCGTTTTTCTAGCGATTATTTGTATAAAACTAAAAGAAAGAAGTTGTACCATGATCTTTGTGATATTGTTTTCCCAGAGCCTATGTACAGGGCCTTGTACAGTGGAGGTCCTGGAGCTGATGTTTTAAAAAGGGTAAAGAAAATGCAGGTGCCACCAGGAGTAAAGACCTTCTTTTTTAAATTACACACCGGGACACTCCCAGTTAAAAAGTTTTTGGAAGGAAAGGATTTCTTTTTACCGTGGGGATCGAACTGCTTAATTTCTAAACAGCCCGAAACAATAGACCATGTTTTTTTGCATTGCTGGGAAGGGGTTTATTTTTGGGATGTGTTACAAAGGACAATAAAGAAAGAGCTACCACTTGACGCGCAGGGAATTCGTTATTTAAGCACAGACAATGAGGATGGGGTACCATTTGATCTCATAATGCTCTTGGGCCTCCACAGTATATGGCGCTCCAGAATGGCAGGCTATTATTGTGACAAAGACGCACGACCTGCCCGAACTTATTTTCGGGAAAGAATGGACTGCTTTCTGGCCATCCAGAAAGCAGCTGCGGAGCCTCCCGAGTGGCTCTCGAGGCTAGAGCCGCTCTGTATGCTTCGTGAATTTTAGTATGACGAAGCCAGACTCATGATGGCCGACCACGACAGTGTCGTATGTACATAGCGTTTTGTGTGTTTTTTGTTGAGTGTTTTTTGTGTAAATGTTATGAGTCAAAGTCAGGCAATAAAGAAAAAAAAAAGAGGGACTACCTGCGCGGGAGGGATCTCCAATGCTATCGCATATATTGTACTCTTAAAGGTAGCTTAAGTGTTATCTGATGGGGAAAGAAAGAACAGTGCCTGTGACTGCGAAGCAGTACGCAAAAACGACCCCGGGCCGCTGAAGGGACCTTAAGACGGAGCTTAAGTGTATCGTCAAGTTTGTTCACAATTAGTCAACTACTGGCAGTTCAAGATAGTCCGACTGCACAGAGAACAGAATTTCTTTACTATGAGCAAGAATTTCACTTCAATGAATGAATAAATAAATGAATGAATAAATAAATAAATAAATTGCCAGTCACTCAGTCAGTTAGCCAGCCAGACAGGCAGATTTTTTTCTGCCTATTTGCATCTGTCGTTTAAGAATTCGAGCGACCCGTTAAAAAGTTTTGCCAAAGCACATACCGTTTACGCCAGTGCCAGCCGTCAGGGCGCATGCGCAAATGTCCCCGAGGCGTCGGGTTTACCCGCAACTGGCTTGCACCTAGCCCGCTGGCGGTGAGCGGAAGCGCTAGGCGGTATACGCTATGCCGATAAAAAAAAAAAACTCAATCCTATAACTAACTTGCAGCACTTCCAAATGCAGAGACCTCTTCAGCCAATCGGAAGGACGTGTTCTTCCGCGACTTGCCGTCTGCGTGTCGTCTGCTCGCGGTGTACACAGTACACGCCGTTTACGTACCCTCTTTCTATGCACACTTACGTATGCTAAACACAAACATTTTTCATGAAGTTGCACCATTTGTCACATTCATAGTTTTAGTTCAGCGCATGCAAACGCCGACAGAATGATAAGGTCATCCTACTGGAGTCACCTGGCGGTTATAACAGAAAGCATTTTGTCAAAAAAACGACGCTTCCCTTTAGGACTAAAAGCGTCAGAATCGTCACTCTAAATAAAAAAAAATAAAGCAAATTTATCGTTCATACGCTTAATTAAAGGTGACAGACGAAGCGAAGGCCAGGTATCCAATTTATGGCCAATGAACGTACTGAAAAAGGCAGCACCAACGAAGAATTCAGTCCGCGGGGCGAGAGGTCCTGCTTCTAAGGGCGCAGCCATTTTGTAAACGACGTTTTAGAGCATGCAAGAGTCACGCACGCAAAACTCAGGAAAGAGCGTACGTAACGCCAGCGTATGTCGTCTTGATATGAAATACCGTTTGGCGCATGTACACTTTAAATCAGGCTGTCCCAAATGACTGTATGCATATTTTATACTGCCACTACATTCCGCGGCGTCAGAACGTTGCCTGTGCACTCGTAGCAGCTTTCATAGTGCTGCGAGGAACAAGAGGGATGGAGTATAGAACCCCCGACTGCCAAGCTAGAGGGACGATGATCCAGACCACATTTCGTTCTCACAGGCAGGTACACATTCAAGTGCACTTAAACGTCTATCTTCCACACGACAGGGCAATTCCACTACAAACAACACTACACAAGGAACGCGGACAAAATTATATTGTCGTGTGTGTTATTGTTCTCCCTTGATTTTGCACTTAACGTCATCTTCAACCAGAGGGGTGCCGATCGACGGTGAAGAGGTAGAAGCTCGGAAGAACTCGCTCGTGAGCCCGGCCGCGACCGCTTGGCCTGTCTCTGGCGCCTGCTCCTGTGGTCCTGGTCCCCCATTGTGCCTTCGACCCGCGTCGTCTGAACGACCTGTGACATTCTGGTGGAGGTGCCATCTTATGCAACGTCATCCCCTACCTCCCGCTTCGCAGAGTCCCATTCCGAGCTCGGGCCGCCGCCCCTCTGCTGAGGAGGACGAGATCCGTGCCAGCCGGCGACTTCAAAGACTCAGCCCCGAATTCGGCCTCTTGCCGCACATTACCACAAGGTCCGTGCCAGCACTGCACATGGCTCGATCCACCATGAGCCAAGGCCAGCAGACCGATTCTTCGCCCGCACCTGCCATGGTTTACCTCCCCGTCGCTCCTCGTTCCGCTGTCCCGTTCCGTGGCGAAACCTCCGAAGACATCGACGATTGGCTTCAACACTATGAACGCGTGGCCCGCCACAACGGCTGGACTGCGGAACATTGCCTGCAGAACTTGTATTTCTGTCTTGAGAGCACTGCTCGTCACTGGTACGAGAACCACGAGCACACCCTTACATCGTGGGATACCTGCAAGACTCAGCTGCGAAACACTTCCGCAAACCAGCATTACCGCCAACGCGCAGAGGACCTCCTGCAAACCAGGTTCCAGGGCCCCGACGAAACCGTCACTATAGTTTCGTGGAAGACGTGTTGCGGCTTGGTGCCCGTGCCGACCCCCGAGCCACCGAGGAAAAGAAGGTGCGCTTTCTTATGCGAGGCGTCAAGTCCGACATTTTCAGAGGTCTCATTCGGGATCCTCCCACAACCGTGGCCGGGTTTATCTCCGAGGCGACTAACATCGAGCGTGCCTTGACAGCCAGAGCAGATCATTATCGTCGGCTTGCTGGAGTTTCCAATACTTCCAGACTTTTCGCTGACCACCCGGCGGCTTACCCTGTCGATGCCATACACCTACGCGAGGTCATTCGCGAAGTTGTCAAGGAGGAACTTCGGAAGTATCTGCCACCCACCAATTGCACATCTTCGTCCCCCTTCACAGAGGTTGTCCGAGAAGAAGTGCAACGTGCACTTTATCCTCGCTGCCCCGTCACCCCTCCTCATCCACAGCCCACCGTGGCGTACGCCTTCGTCGTCCGTCGCTTGTCGCCGCAAGTGGTCGACCGCCCTTCCCCTGCTACACCCTTCGTTTCCAACAGCGTGGACCAAGCAAAGCCGACGAGTGGAGGACTGCCAATGACCGTCCGCTATGTTTCCACTGCGGGGAGGCCGGTCACATCTATCGCTGCCGCCCTTATCGGGAGCTTGGTCTTCGCGGATTCCGGCGAGATGCGGCCCGCCCCAAGTACGGCGGGCAGCCTCGTGAAATTGAGTTATTTTTGCGCCATTCCCCACCACCTTCTCGTCGTGCGTTTCGCTCGCCGCCGCCGCGCCGGCTGTATTCCCCTCTTCGCGACAGCCTCGAAAGCCTTTCTCCTCGTCGGGAAAACTAAGCCCGGCGACGCATGGAGGTGGCGTTGCCGACCACGAATCTGTAAAAGAGCCTCCACGTACGACGTCCCGCTCCCGCTCACCTACCGGCGACGACGTATCCGCTGATGCTTTCAGCGCCTCTGCTCGCCCGGTGTACAATAATCTTCGCGTACTTATCGACGGCCATGCCACGACGGCCCTCGTCGACACCAGCGCCGACTACTCCGTTGTGAGTGGGGAGCTGTCCCACTGCCTTCGCAAGCTACTCACGTAGTGGGATGGCCCACAAATCCGAACCGCCGGAGGCCACCTCGTCACCCCAGTCGGCCGTTGCACTTCTCGTGTTGATATTAACGGTCCCACGTGCCCCGTTACCTTCGTCGTCTTGCAGCGCTGCTCGAGAGATATTATTCTCGGTATGGATTTTCTGAGTTAGTTCGGCGCTGTTATCGACCTCGCCGACTGCCGCCTCGCCGTTCGTCGACCTTCCCTTGACCCGCCGAGCTCCGAGCCGACGTTCTCCGAGGCGCGCATCTTAGCGGGCCACGTCACTTTGCCGCCCGACTCGAGCATGTTTCTGCTGGTCGAATCCGCACCGGTTGCCTCTGGCGAAGTTCTTCTTGAAGTCAGTGTGCAGCTGTTTCTTGACAGGGGTGTTTGTGTTGCTAGAGGTGTCACGCGGCTTCACTCTGGCTGCGCCCAAGTCCTCGTCACCAATTTTTGCAGCGCTCCGCAGCACCCCATAAAGGGCACAGTAATCGGCCTCATCGAGCGCCTCAGCGCCCCTGTCGATGCTGAGACCCTATCTGCGGCTCCTCCTTGTCCGCCCCCTCTCAGCCCTCGGTGCCTCCTTTAGGTGTCAGCATTGCCCCGCAACTCTCTGCTCAGGAGAGAGACGAGCTCCTCGCTCTCCTGGGTGAGTTCCACGGCTGCTTTTCTACGTCAGCAGGGGTTCGCCAGACGCCAATAGCAAAGCACAGAACAATTACCGACGACGCTGTCCATCCTGTTCGCCAGTCACCTTATCGGGTTTCGTTAAAAAATCGTGAAACAATACAACATCAAGTGCGCGAAATGTTGGCCGATGACATTATCCAACCATCTCACAGCCCTTGGGCTGCTCCGGTGGTGCTGGTGAAGAAAAAGACGGCACCCTTCGCTTTTGTGTTGACTACCGGCACCTCAACAGAGTCACGAAGGACGTATATCCACTTCCGCGCATCGATGACGCGCTTGAGCGCCTGCGCCATGCCCGTTACTTTTCATCCATCGACCTTAAAAGCGGGTATTGGCAGATAGAATTCGATGAGCGCGACAGAGAATAGACGGCTTTCATCACCCCGGATGGACGGTATGAGTTCAAGGTGATGCCCTTCGGACTCTGTACTGCTCCAGCGACCTTCCAGCGCGTTATGGACACAGTGCTCACCAGCCTCAAATGGCAAACATGCCTTGTCTACCTTGATGATGTGGTCATTTTTTCCAGTACGTTTCATGAACATCTTGTTCGCCTAAAAGCGGTCCTGCAGGCTATCAGAAACGCCGGCCTCACCCTCAAGCCTACGAAGGGCCAGTTTGCCTATGACGAACTGAAATTTCTGGGTCACGTCGTCAGTCATGAGGACGTCCGTCCTGATCCAGATAAAACAGTCACCGTCGGTCAAGAACGCTGTGCGGAGGTTCCTGGGCCTCTGTGCTTACTACAGACGCTTTGTTCTCAACTTTTCGGATATCGCCACGCCGCTTACTCGCCTCACGAAGGAGCCCGTCCCATTCCAGTGGTCTAATGAAGAGCAGCTTGCATTTGACCATCTAAAACGACGCCTGCAGGCTTCCCCTGTCCTAGGCCATTTTGATCAGGACGCCGCGACTGAGGTACACACTGACGCCAGTAACATGGGCCTCGGGGGCCGTCCTGATCCAGCACCAGAACGGCGCCGAACGTGTCATCGCATACGCCAGCCAGTCGTGTTTTGTCGAAGGCGGAAACCGATTACTCGACCACCGAAAAAGAATGCCTCGCAGTAATTTGGGCAATCACAAAGTTCAGACCCTATCTGTATGGACGCCCATTCCAGGTGGTCACAGACCACCACTCTCTGTGCTTGCTGAACAATCTAAGGGACCCTGCAGACCGAATTGCGCGGTGGGCCCTTCGACTGCAAGAATTCGACGCTATGATCGTCTATAAGTCTGGTCGCAGACACACTGATGCTGACTGCCTTTCCCGCGCTCCCGTTTATCCGCGCCTACTGATACGGACGACGACTATGACATCATCAGCTCGAAGTACCGACGATATGGCGGCGCGGCAGCGACTCGACCTTCGAGATGTGATCTCACATTTGGGGGGTCAAGGAGACGTAGTTCCTTCTTCTTTATAACGTTCTTTATAAGAACTTTTCCCTGAGCCCGAGGTCATGGCTTTTAGTTGTGCCCACTGATCTGCGCGACGAAATTATAGAAGCGTCTCACGATGACCCCTCCTCGGGACACTTGGGTTAAGTCGAACGTTCGGGCGAATACGTTCGAAGTACTATTGGCCACAACTTGACAAGACTGTTCGCCATTACACCAGGACCTGCCGCGAGTGCCAACGGCGCAAGACTCCACCCGTGAAGCCTGCGGGACTCCTTCACCCCACCATTCCACCGCTCAGTCCGTTCCAGCAGATCGGTATGGACCTACTCGGACCTTTTACAAAGTCGCGACCGGGGCAACCGATGGAACGCTGTCACGACGGGCTACCTCACGCGGTATGCCGAATCACTCGCTCTGCCGCCATCACCGGCTTCTGATGTGGCAAAGTTTTTCGTCGAGTCCGTCGTTCTTCGACACGGTGCCCCAGAGGTCCTTGTCGCTGATCGTGGTGTCGCATTTATGTCTCAATTTATCTCACAGATACTGAGCTTAAGCCACACTGCACACCGCAAAACTACCGCTTACCGCCTGCAAACAAACGGGCTGACCGAGCGCCTTAACAAGACCTTGGCTGACATGCTCTCAATGTATGTCGACATCGAGCACCGAACCTGAGACGAAGTGTTACCGTACGTAACTTTTGCGACAACACTGCGGTTCAAGAAACCAATTTTCGCCATTTCGTCTGGTGCATGGCCGGGAAGTCGTTACCACGCTCGACGCTATGCTGCCCCACCAGCCAGACGTCTACGCTCACGCCGGTGCTCAACTCGTCGCCCAACTTGCGGAGGAAGCCCGACAGTTTGCACGCCTTCGCATCCAAGTCCGCCAGCAAGTCGACGCTCGCCGATACAACCAAGGCCACCGTGATGTTCAGTTCAATCCTGGTGATCGAGTGTGGGTGTGGACTCCAATTCGACGCCGTGGTCTTAGCGACAAGCTGCTGAAACGATACTTTGGACCGTACGAAGTGATTCGCCGTTTAGGCGAGTTAAATTACGAAGTGCTGCCGATCGCAACGCGGGCGTCCCGCCGCCCGCCTGCCTGCCTCCGAAGTTGCGCACGTAGCTCGCCTGAAAGCGTACTAGCTGTGACCGCTCGGAGCACGTGGCCTAACTCTTCGCGCTCTACACGTTTTTCAGCTCTGCGCATCGGGACGATGCGCCTTTCGGGAGAGGAGCTGTGTCGTGTGTGTTATTGTTCTCCCTTGATTCTGCACTTAACGTAATCTTCAACCAGCGGGGTGTCGATCGACGGTGAAGAGGTAGAACCTCGGCAGAACTCGCTCGTGAGCCCGGCCGCGACCGCTTGGCCTGTCTCTGGCGCCTGCTCCTGTGGTCCTGTTCCCCCCTTGTGTCCTCGACACACGTCGTCTGAACGACCTGCGACAATATTACAGCTGGTTTGCTGGCAAAAATGCAGAGCCATCGATCTTTTATTTTCAACCTTTGCTAAGTAGACGCTTGAGGGTTATAGAAATGCGGCACTGACCTGACCGTGACACCATTCTCTTCCTGAATTTGACTTTTTTTCTTCCGCATTAAATGAAATTCCCTGTTCGCGCGACATGACAGCGACCTTTCGCGTTTCAATTTTTGGTTTCGATTCTTTCCGTCAGCTGCCCGTGCGTGGATCTGCTTTCGGACACTATTTTTTTTCATACAGAAAGAACGTAGAAACTGCAACCTGCATTCCCCTTCCTGCTCCCGTCATAAGAATGCTAATTAAACCCAATTCAAATTTGCCTGAATAATCCGCACGCCGAAGTTAAATACATACTTTCACAAGTTCATTATTCTAACGAGGAGACTATCCATCAGACAGAATTCTAAGAAATTCTGCGCAAATTCATGACCACATGTACGCATATATCACCATTCCATTATCAGCTAGATTAACTTCACTGCAAGGTGAAGGCAGAGAGACAGACAGGAAATGCAGCACTGGCACAGCATTTCCACCACAGAGTTCTTGTCCTTCAGTCTCTTCTTTTTTCTTGTCCCCTGTCGCAGCACAGTTAAAATTTTTGACCATGAACCAACTAGCTCAAATTTCCATGTTACTGCAGAGTTTTGTCTGGGTACCATATAGAGAATCCAAGTTTGATGCCCATTTGTGATATGACCGATTGGCCACCATAGACATCTCTCCAACTTTGCAATCATGTTGCCGAACCAGGTGGCTCATGCCTAAAGCTCGCTTTGGTATTCTCTCACACGATGTTCAGCATTCGTTTAACTAAAGTGAACAAGAAAGTTGATGCCCACTGTAACTGGACTGTCACGGCCACAAGCAGACATTTTTGACGCCCAAGATGTTACATCACATGCATCAATCCACTGGCAATGAATTTCAAGCAGAAAAAATTGATGAGCACACTCTGTTCTTGGAGCAAAATTGTTGCCATTTTCATTACCTAAAGCTCTTCTGGAGCAAATCAGGCTAACACAACTTCTACAAAACTGACAGCACTGACACCTTGCTAACCCCAACTTATTGAGTGGCCACATAATTCAAAAATGAAAACTGGAAGGTAGCACATACTTCCATTTCAGAGGACAAAAATCAGGAAACCTTAGAACTCGAATGTACATATGAATGCGTGGAAATGCAAGAATTTAAACACACCTCTGGTGTAGATACACTGTCAGTGTCCATTCAAATGCAGCTCATACAGGCCACACTGATCGGGCAACTCCGGTTCATGCAGTGGTGGAGGGGTATGGTGGCTGTGTGGAAAAGAAGGCACAGAAACAACCTCACTCAAGGTGGACACCTGAACCATGCTTTGAGGAAGGGGTGAAAGATTGCTGAAAGAAGGAAGAGAGCAAAAATTGCTGCAGTGTGGGGCTCTGGATTAATTATGATCATCTGGAGTTCTTTATTGTGCACTCACATGGCACAGGACAAGGTCATTTTTGCATTTAACCTCTATCGAAAGGTGGGCACCACAGCCGGGATTCGATCCAGCGACCTTGATACATGCAGACAGCAAAGCAATGGGTGTGCAGTAAGTGAAACGGGCCAAGAGAAGAATGATGATCCCTTTAATTCCACCGACTTCGTGAAGTCACAATCAAATGAATGCACAGATGTCAATCCATTGTGTACAGTGCATGAAGGTATGAAAATCACACGAACAATGCGCACCTCTTCCATCATACTATGTTGCGTTACTCCACGTCAGAACCAGCTGAATTTTCTGGAGCTAGTAGCTGTACACGCCCCTCCACAACAACAGGTAGGTCTACATAGTTTTGATGCCAAACAATGTGCGCACCCAATAACTTAGGAAAGTCGCCAGCCTACCCAACATTTTACACAAATCACTTGCCATATTTCTGTTCCAGCAAGCAGCCATAATGAGCACCGCAACAAGTACGATAAGAGAGCTCTAGAAACAGGAAAGAAACAAAAAAGGCACAGAGAGAGCAAATGCCACAAATATACAGTCTGGTAGAAAAAAAAAAATGAAGGGTGAAGGGGGTTGCAGAGTAAATCCTCCTCATCCTCTTTAAGGAAACTGCCGCTAAACTGCAATGCTGCAGTCTGTCACGTATGATGTAAAAACCATGCAGTGCACTGAGTCAGAAAGAGCCTATTATTCTCTCTTGCTACAAAAAGAACCTTGCTTGCACCACATTGTGCATGCTTCCCAGAGTTTCAGGTGTACTATAAAGGTGTAGCCAGTCAGTGCACTTAAGGTTTCACGTGAACACCCACATGCAAAGCACTGCGGCTCTCCTTAAATCTACCTTCATGATGCTAGCCTTTTAAGCAAGCAATCCCACAGCGCAAATATCTCAGAAAAGAGCAAGAAATGATGTGACATGGTTTGTCTGTTGCAGGAGGCATCAAGATGGGAGTGGGCGAGGAAGCTTACCTTATGACTGCGCTATCTTTTGTGTTTTTACAAACATGCGAGATCTTTAAAACAGACCACTTACAGGCAAGATTTCCTTTGAACATGTTGTTCGTGTTCTCACGAGGGACTGCACCTTCATTAAATGGCACATGTACTAAGCCTTCGCTGTTGCTCAGAAAAACGTGTCAAATGAAAAGGAACAAGGTGATCTTTCGGCTTTCCAATGAATTTTTGAACTGTGCAAAAAGTACTATGAAAAAAAGCACAACTGTTGCTTCAGAACAGCAGCCTGATTGCTAGCTAAAGCTTAAGATTACGGCTTCAATCTGCAACATATGTGCCATGAATGGCCCTACTACTACACCGAGGGCACAACCTGCATCCTACATTTTCGGCAGCCCCCAAAACAGATGTGTCAATGATGCACAGGGAAGGCAACACCAGAAAGTTAATCGTAGGTTTGTACCATCATTAAAAAGATCCATGCAACAAATGGAATAACTGACGAGACAGGTTTTTTTCAGCATTCTTTACGATTTTTTTTTTCATCATTACTACATGCTACCCTGCATCTGACTACCATAAGCAAGTCAAGTTTCACAGTCGAAATGTAACTGATGAACCACGCCTCTTGCCAAGAAAGGATCACAAAACATGAAGCTTCAGTACTCAGCATGAAAAAGCTAGGCTTTCAGTATTCAACATGACAAAGCTGTACTGTAACATGGATGTCATGTACCTTTAGCTGACACTTTTTTCAATAATAAGCTTCAGCAATATTCCCCTTGCAAACTCCCTGTCACCATAATCCAGATGCACAACAAATTCCCCAGAAAACTGTTTTTTTTATAGAGTGGCTCCCTTTTATATACAACGTGTAGTGACTCTAGTATGAGGACTATTTTGTCAATGCCAAGTTTAGCAACAGTGTTCACTTGGTTCATCTTCAGAGCATCCCCAATTAACAACAGAAGGATACTGCAGCTGCAGAACTACAACCTAGAGGCCGTTCAGGCATTGTGCATACCTTCTGTGCATGCATCCCATTACTACATAAAACAATTTTGCTTAGTACACTACAAATAGCATGACTGGGCACCCATTGCACATTGAGTGAATCTACACTTTCACTTTGAAAAATGAAAGTGGAAGGGTTTCTCGAGCGACCCATGCCTTTCACAGAAACCATGTCATTCGCAGCACATTAACTGTTGCTTGCATTTTATGCTTAAAGTGAAGGAGGTGGGGGGCATGCTCCAGGAAATGATGCACCACTAATACAATTTCTAAACATAAAAACAAACACACAAAAACAACATTCGAATGAAAAGTCACCTCTGCGAATAAGGAAAAGAACACACTCAACTGCAATGAATGAAGATCAGAGAAAAATGACAGCACAAGAAAACGGCAATTGTCTTTATACACGCTCTCTCAAGTCGCCCTCTAAGCTAAGCCATTGTCCAGCAGTCAAGGGGCTGACCTTTTTTCAAGCTGGCAAGCTATAACTTCACCTCATATCAGCTCCTGCCCACTCTAGCCAAACAGCACTTGCTTGAAGTGAAGAAGAACCGATCTGTTATTTATGGCTGCCTCGTGTCTGCACTTGGAGCGATCTGCAGCAGCAACCCCATGCAAAGCCGGAACATGGAGAAGTTAATTCATTGCCTCAGGAACAGGCTAATTCAGCATTGTCAATGCTGTTCCTTCCTCATCCTCCAAGACTGCTGTCAGGATTCCGCTTTTCAGTCGCTACTGCTTGATCCGCTGGAGCTTGATCTGTGGCGCTTGCCTGAGCGGCCTGACTTCTTTCGCCGACCACCGCGGCGGCCACCACTGCGGCTGCCACTGCTAGAGCTCGAGCTTGAGCTCGATGACCTCGAACTAGAAGAGGACGACCGCCTGCGCCGTCTTCGGTGGTCCCTGCGTGAGCTGCCCCCTCCACGTGACTCATCCGATGACGAGGCATCCTTACTGTGGCGTCGGCCCCGGCCGCCTTTGGTTCGCCGTCTGTCGCCATCAGACGATGATGATGATGACGATGATGAGGACGACCGTCGGTGGCGCCGTTGTGACGATGACCGGTTTCGAGCCCTCTTGTGACTACGCGAGCGGGAACGTGACGATGAAGGAGAATCACTCTTGCCTCGCCGTGATGTCTCCCTCGGTGTCTTGGTGGGTCGAGAACTGCTCGACCCACCAGCAGTTGTGGCAGTAGTGGTTGACGGCTGCTTGCTTACAGTTCGCTCGGCCCTACCGGTGGAATCTTCTTTGCCCTGGTTCGCGCGATCAGACCTGGAGGACGTCGAGGCCCCCGAAGATGGCTTTGCCACAGGTGGCCCCTTTTCCGCTTTGTCTGCTTTTTGATTGGGCTCCTTAGCTGCAGCCAACGACTTAGATGCTGATGATGACTGTGACAATGACTGTGATGTGTGGTTTTGCTGCTTTGATTCCGCAGGCTTTGATGAGGAAGGTGCATTCTGCCACCTGCTGGAAGAGGGTGGTGTCGGTGTCACACCAGGTGCACTTGATGAACCCATGCTACAAAGGAAAAAAGAAAAAAGCCACGACCAGTGTCAGGCGCTCGGACCATGGAGATGCCAATGCAGTGCATTAGCAACGGCTCTCACTCAACTTCGAAGTTTAGCACCATTAATTTACCATCAGCCCAAATCAACAAAATACAGTCATGACTGGAGCATACTCCAAGACACTGTGAGCAGCCTTCACACTATATTATTGATGTTGTCATTTAAGGGGGGAAAAGGGTCTTAGAGAAAGATTTTTTTAGTATTGGACTCAGCAAAATGAATACTTCAGCTATTATGTATTTTAGTGCGCTGAATTCAAATATGGTGTCCATTTTTATGTATATTATGTCGTTTTTATTAATTCCGGAATTTTGGTAAAATTATTCTGACAAGTTTTTGAAATATATTGGCTACCCAGATTCAAATAAATTTTATCCCAGTGGATTCTACTATTATTAATGCTTGCATTAAGGGTACTTTCATTGCTCTAGCCCTTCTGCAACCAAAGTTACAATGTTTTGACGGTCACATAAAAGTGGCGAGGAAAAAGGTGATTTTTCTTTATGCTGTTTATTAGTTTTATTTTATTAACAGTGCTGTTAATGGTTTTATTGCAAGGTCCAATCATTCAGCTTTCAAATGAAACAAGAATGGTGAAAATCGCGTGAACCAAAGCCGGGAAAACCTTGTCAGCAGTGTGCAGGGTGGTGCAGAAAATGAAACTGAGAAAAACACAAAAATCGAAATGAAACATTTTGAAGCTATGTAAGCACATTACAGTGCTTAATCTTCCAAAGCAAACAGCTTAGAAGGCCCGTAGTGAATAGTCTGAATCACATTTTTGCCGTTGCCGCCGCTTAGCAAGCTGCAAAAATGAGGTCGAGGGTGCACACTGTATTGTGAAGCAGTCTGTCGAACGCCACCAAATCTACGACCACGTCGGTAGCTCCGCAGGCAATGGCAGGTTGGCGTCTACATGCTCGTTCGCTAGCGTCCACATCTTGCACTAGGTTGCAGAAATTGCTGCGAAACTGGCGATTTTAACATCGGGCTTCGCAATTCCTCGTGATCAGCGCTGGGCAGAAATGTGTCTATTCTCACCCGCTACTGCCAATCTCGCCCGAGCCCGCGATTTGCTCCGTGTTAAATGCGGTCGCCGAAGCTGGTAAAGAAGCGCTTATCACAACCGGCGTATCACACTCCTATGCCTCGTTATTCCCTCTTCTGATCACTGCTTGTGAAGTAAAACCATCCTCCGGCTCTCCGTCATCCGCTGCAGTCGCGATATGCACTGCACTCGGAACGAATGCTGGAACGGCTGCCAAGGTCGCGTCATCCACCGGCCCACGCTTAGGCACTACTCTGCTGCTTGTTGACATCACTGCCGACAAACTTGCTTGCTTTCTGCGGCTTTTTTTATGTTTTTTCCCAAACTTATGCGCGCTGCGAACTTCCGATACGGTTTCACACCACAGTGGTCCTTTTCAAAATGGCATCGCAGAACGAGCGCGGAGCGTTAAAGGAAATGGCGCCGGCCAATGAGGTGCTTGAATTTCGCCACGTGGTGTCCAACAGCCAATAGCATTGCCGCATTTTATATTTTGTTTCTGCCTTTTTTTCGGCGACCAATCGCAGTAGACCTTTCGTTTTGGCGGGAAAGAAAGCTGAGGCGTCGCTCTCTCAACCAAGACCAAAGTCGTCTCGCTGCGCCGGCTACTTTTGACACGACGCGCGACGCAAAACGGGCATTTTCTAACCGATTTTCGCAAGCTCTCCTGTCAAAATTGCATCTTTGCGTGTCGATTTCTCGTAAACTACGCGGTATTCAGCCATGAAACTTGAAATTAGGATGAAAAATGATGAGACATATCCAACTATGACAAAATTAATAATAATAATAATAATTAAGTTTTTGGGGAAAGGAAATGGTGCAGTATCTGTCTCATATATCATTGGACACCTGAACGCCTAAGGGAAGGGATAAAGGAGGGAGTGAAAGAAAAAAGGAAGAAAGAGGTGCCGTAGTGGAGGGCTCCGGAATAATTTCGACCACCTGGGGATCTTTAACGTGCACTGACATCACACAGCACACGGGCGCCTTAGCGTTTTGCCTCCATAAAAAGGCAGCCGCCGTGGTCGGGTTCGAACCCAGGAACTCCGGATCAGTAGCCGAGTGCCCTAACCACTGAGCCACCGCGACGGGAAAATGACAAAATTGAAAAGTCGATTTTTTCGCGATTTTTTGGCCCCAAAGACCCACGTCCTCCCTTAAACACTGCTGCTCAATTCGATGTGCTGCCATAGTATGTTTGCCATAATTTGATATTGCCAGTAAACTGTCCTTCAATCAATCAATCAATCAACCAACCAACCAATCAATCAATCTAATCAGTTTTACTCAAACAGCTAGTAAAAAAATACATGCAAATCATCTGGGCCCTTAGCCTTCTCGGTTACATCTCAGAACAATTCTAAGAAAGGGCTGTGACTAAAGGTGCCATAACCAACCAGACAACAAAGGACACCACCAACCTGCTCCACTTGACTTGCGTCAGGGGCACAGAACTGGCAGTGTTGAGGCCCGAAGATATCTGGAAAAAAGACCACAAAGAAGTAGGTAGGCAGTGAGGAAATTTTTCACTAAACAGCAATGTCCGAGTAGAACTTGGTGAGAAATCATTACAATGAGCTACATTCTCGAATTTTGACTGGCAGCGTATTTGGCACACACGTTACACATCACAGACAAGAGTGCAATGAAATTGGGCTAGCTTGTGACTAGAATGGCTCCTAGCAGAGTAAGGAAATACTGCGAAGTGAGCATGGGAGCTGACAGAAAGCCTGTATGTGTCAAGCAAGAGCTTGTTCAAGCCACCTACCATAAAAACCCGAACATAATACAGACCCGCATATAATACGAGGTATAATTTGGGGATAGCAAAAACGGAAAAAAAGTTTTCATCCGTGAGCAAGTAAGGAAAGGCAGTCAGCTCGAAGACACTCCAGAAGTCGCAGAAGCCGAACGACCTCCAGCCGGCACACTGGATATGAAGCGTGTAGCACGAACGGCAGGTACAGAGGCGTCGCGCTCGCAGCTACTCACGTCATGCGCCGCGAGCATGCATAAACCGGTTCTGGCATAGGCGCTGGCACACACGCTTCAGAGCTTCAGAAGTGTCCGCAACTGAAGCTTTAGAGATTGCCGTTGTCAGGGTGCTGTCTTCCGAGGTTATCTTTCCACAGAAACATGTTTTCGATACCGTCGAGCACGCTCAATATCTTGCATTTCTGGAAATAACAACCGGCGAGCTCCTCGGGAATGCTGGCCGAAGCGTCCGCGATCCAACTGCACAGTGTGGCTGCTGCAGCCCATGGCAGTAATTGCAGGCTCTCCCTACCTCATCCAGACCATGTAGCAGTGCTAGGTGCAATACTGATGCTTTCAGCAGCTACGATTTCTTTCCTTTTAAAAGCAGCCTAATGCTGCTTTCGTGGCCCTGACACCATGCGAGGTGCGATCGTTCTGGGCGTCGCGAGGTCAAGTAATGGCGCATGGCGTCGAAATCGAAAGTACCAACCTACACCATCGCTAGATAGAGCCTCCTCTCGCTAAAAGTGCGATGCTGATGGCGCTCTATAATAATGAAATCAGAACTGCGGTATTTGGCCAAAAATTGTTTGGGTCCACATATAATACGAGATAGAAATTTGACACCTTAAAATCTGGAAAATAAACTCATATTATACGCAGGTTTACTTCCAAAAACAAAGCTCCAGCAACAATTTCACTGCCACATAAATGGAAAAAGAATAGGACTTGCTAGCAAAACCTAGACTGACATCGTGTTAAAAAAAAAGCTCTTCTCGTGACAAAATATAAACTGGTAATTAATTATGAACATTTCTTTACCAAGGTTATCACTTTAAGAAACTGGATGAAACTAACAAATTTGGTTAATGTTTCCCCAACTTTACATGCACATTGAGTCGGTTAGCACACAAACTCAAAATTTATACTGAGAGAAAAATAAATTTTCACTCCTCAAAAAGAAACAAGTAAAAAAACTTCTATGCAATAAATTGTTTTATACACACGTATATATATCCTACAATGCATTAACAATGCAGTGCTGGAAGTTCTTTATTCACGAGAAGTAGCAGTTGCTTTACAGCAGTTTTAAGCTCGCGACCCAGAGTACAATATTTAATAAAGTTTATTTCACATAGCTGTTTTAGTGCAAAAATATTATTCCAATGGGTAAACCTTGAGCAAAATCCTGCGATGTTTGCATGCTTGCTGTGTTTGTGCCAAGTGAAATAAATAAATAAAAAAGAAATCAAATATCCTCGTCTGGGCTTCAAACCTGCGGCGGCGTGAACAGATGAGCTTCGCTGGCCACTGCGTCAGAGCACTAGGCTATCGCCGCAGCCAAACATGCCTTGTGTTAAACTGCAACATACTCTCGCACTGTGCATTGCACATCATCGTCTTCATCTACTAATATTACAATCAAACCAATATTTGCGTTTTGAGCTATGCGGCGGTAGTGAAAGAGAGGTGGAAGCTGCATGCATTGGTGTGGACAACGTTGTGGCAGAAACACGGCACTAAAGCAATATGCGTTGGCTTTGACAACGTTGCTGCAGAAACGCGGCACCGGAGCACAGGCCACTGGCGTAAATTGGGTAAATTGGAACTGACGATGAAAAAGTTTAAGACGTGCATAACTGCCTCCCTGTGTCAGTGGACACCTCAATTGTGCTTTCAAGTACGTAGGGGAGGTGCCCACGTACAAAAAATTGTGCATTCGCACAATGTTTCGTGCTTAACAACGCTAAACCGACAGCCATTTTTTGAACTTATATACATCCTAAATGAAGCCTAATTTTGATAATTTGTATTTGGAAGAGGCAAAACTTGTTCTAATAGAATTACACGGAGCCTTTTCAAAACGCTTGATGTTGATGGGTTCAGAACGTCAGTCCAAATGAACCAGAAGTTCGAATTAAGTGACCTTGAATTAATGGGAGTCCGCTAAATACACATATACTTGGGAATAATGTAAACTAAGAAATATTAGCTACAGATTTCGACAATGGTGCATGAAAAACAGCCGATTTTTTGCTATCTTTTCAAGTGGAAAACTACGCTGTCATCCCCTTTGATTCGCAGTAATCGCTGTGCCTCGCCCACCTCGTCCGGCTCCACACCCGGTGGAAGAGGCTCCGTTGGATCGAGCAGCTGCGCCAGAGGGAGCCTCGAGCGAAGAACCGCAGAGGCTGCTTCTTCAACCGCAGCTTCCACAGCGCCCCGCGAAGGAGGCGGGTGCTCTTCAAACTTGCGATGTGGACGCGACGACGCAGCTGACCCTGCCTGAGCTGATGACGACGTCGTGGCACCCTTCTCAGCAGAGACGCGTGGTGCTGTTTGCTGCCTGCCCGTCATGGTAGATGACGCAGCCGTACTGCCACCAGACTTGCTGGCCCGATGGTTTGTCTCTGCCAGTGCTTTGGACACAGCCTTGACAGAGGACGACCCCTGTTGGAGGAGCAGAGAATGAAGCACAGCACAATTCGCACTTAAAGTCTTGCTGCGTTACTTCCATTCCGTTACTTCCATTCCATCAGTCCATTCAACAAAGTGTCATGACAGCAACAGACAGCGAGTATACCATAGCTATACCGAAGACGAGTGTACAGAGGCAGTGTGAGGTGTAGGTGTGCACAGAAGGAGACGGAACACACTGTTAAACAGAATACAGAAAAAGAAGAGGCCCAGAGAGTCCCAAGCCCAAGTCTCCTTGTTGAAACACTGGTCCCCGGAATTAGGATTTACTTCCTCACCTCGTTTTAGTTGACTTTCGAAAAAATCATCCGTTCTCTCCTTCCTCCCTTCAAATGCAGGGCAAATTATGGCGTTCTAACAAATACCCAGGGGTCACCTAACCCGAATTAAGGCACACAGTGCCTACACGCATGACAGCAGCACCAATGCGGCTGTCCAAAAAGACAAAGTGACTCCCAGAACCACTAGAGCTGATGTGAATTAGGACTGGGCACATCTCTCTGTACAGACTTGACGACAGCTTCAGGCAATGGATCAGCGAGAGTGCATTAACTGTCCATGTATTCTTAAGAACATTAATCAGGGAAACAAGAGCCACAAAAGGCTAAACGAGCACATGAAGATGCTTGCGATCCAGTCACAGGAGCCCCCTGACACTACTACTGCACCATGTCAGACAACAGCTTCCCCAGCTGCATGCTCTCATTCCCTGTGCTGTCCACAAGAAGCGCATGCATTTGTCAATGCAAAAACCCCAGCATGCGCTCAAAAATTCAGAAGCTTCTCACGTGTCGTCTCGGAGCACTAGACTCGTGCGAGGAGCGCGAAAGGTGTGACCTCTGCTGTTGCTTGTCTTTCTGAAAACAAAGGTCCACCATGAGGCTCTTAATTTTCCTTTCTTTTTCCCTCTCTAAGAACAAAACAAAACAAGTCACAGAGAAGTGAAGCGTAATAAGCTCTAAAGTTGGGCTGGTTTGCATAAAGCTGGCATGTTAGAAGCAATGCAACTACAGGGAGAGAAAGGACAACACAACTGCAGACTACAAACTAGCGTTATTTTTTACAGTGCTCGCTGTTAATGGAAGGTTCCCATGCAAACCGTGTTTCTCATTGCCGTCATCGTAAAAAAGTGTCAGTGCAGCCAAGCATGACTGGGAGAAGAGAGAAAGGTGTAGGGCGCCACCCAGCAGGGGGTGCGATAACGTCACCACCCATAAGGCACATAGCCGGTGCCTTTCACCTCAAGCTAACTTTCCCTAAAACAAAAAAAAGAAAAAAGTTCTTGGGAAAGGTGTTTTTGTGTGTGTAGTCCATGCAGCCAAGCACGATCGAAGGAGGAGGGCAGGGACGTGCAGGGGGTCTGCACGGGCTGAATGTTTTCGCACGTAATCACTACCACCTACCAGCTAGCACGGATTTTCCACATCACCAGTTGTGTCATCACCCTTCAACTTTCTAGTACTTAAAAACAGCCCAGTTGAAGAAAAAAAAATGCTTGTTTTTAAAATGTTTCTTTTTTTTTTCAGCTTTCCCTTGATGTTATGCTTTTCCTGTGCTCAGTGTTCCTCTTATTTAATTTTTTCTATCTTTTAGTGGCCCGCCAGAAAAATGCATAATCTTCATGACAGTACAGTCGAACCTCGTTATAACGAAGTAGCATAGGGACCGTAAATTAGTTCGTTATATCCGATATTCGTTGTAACAGTATATATAAATATCGGCTCTGACAAATCCGCAGTTTGTCTCGCGCGAATATTCTAAATACTAAAATGCATTATTCTGGGCTTCGAACCCACTATAAACGAGGTAATCCTTACCTGTCTCCTCGTGGTTTGTGGAATATAAAACAAGGAGCGTAGTATGGGAAAGTCAAATTACAAAACAACGAAGCTCGACAAAACAGGTCTGCGTTCGTTTATTTGAAGAAAGATGTGATCTTCGTCTGGTGGCTTTTCACAGCACTGAGCAGAATAAAGTTTTCCACTGTGTCCATGCACAAGAGGGCCTTTTCTACTTGAGCAGTTTTGGTCGTCGGCAGTTTTTCCAAATAGCCTTTCAACCTCCTGGCCATGTCCGCGGCGTCCGCACTGCTTATTGGTGCTTCATCTTGTTCGCTGCCACCTTCGCTATCGCTGCTGCTGTTATCCTCGGGTACCACGACGCGATCCACAATTTCTTGATCCGTCAGCTCAGGCGCCACGGCCAAGTTATCATCGGCCGAAACGAAATTGTCAAATGCGATGCCTGGGATTGCCAGTCGATCCCAAGTTTTGTCCAGCTCTACCAGGTTTTCATCAGGCTGAACTTCGTCTTCGGCGGCAGGCAAAACAAAACCGGCATCTGCGAAACAGTTCCTTATTGTTGACTGCCTCACCTCATTCCATGATCCATACAACATTTCAAGCGTCGTCTTGATGTTGATAGTTGTTGATCTGCGTCGATCGATATCGAAGACCAGTTGCATCACCAAACGCTTCCGGTAATTGCACTTGAGCGAACGGATAATGCCCTTGTCCAACGGTTGCAAAGCAGAAGTTGCGTTTGGTGGCAGAAACGTCAAACGAACTGCCTTCAGCACGATCGAGACTTTGTGCGCCGAACAGTTGTCCAAGAGCAACAGGACCTTCCTGTGCTGCCTCTCCATGTCCTCGTCGAAATCTCTGAGCCAGTCTTCGAAAAGCTTGGACGTCATCCAGGCTTTTTTGTTAGACAAGTATGCAACCTGCAAATTACGGACGCCTTTCAGGCACCTCGGACGTGCAGACTTGCCGATGACAGTGAGTCGTCTTTTGTCTGAGCCATCCATGTTCACAGCAACGACAACCGTCACCCAGTCTTTGTTCTTTTTTCCTCCATGGCAGGTATCGTTCTTTACGGCCAGTGACCGCTCTGGCAACAACTTGAAAAACACGCCGGTTTCGTCAACGTTGTACACGTTGCGCTCGTCGTATTCCTGGAGCAGAGGCCGAAAGTTCTCTAGCCACTTTTCACATGTCTCCACGTCGACAGCAGCCCCTTCGCCAGACAACGTGTGGCACGCGATCTCGTGTCTGTCTTTAAAACGTTGCAGCCAACCGCTGCTTGCATGGAAATCGTCATGCCCTAGTGCGCAGGCCAGGCTGACGGCCTTCGTTTGAAGAAGTGCTCCCGATACTGGCACGTTTCGTGCCCTCACGTCTTTAAACCAGGAAAGCAAAGCCGCTTCCACGTCCGGGTGATGGCAAGGCCTAACTCGTTTACGGTCAGCTTTTATAGCGTCCTCGGTGTTGCCCTCAATCTTCTTCCTTGCGGCCAAAATGGTAGATAAGGTACTTGGGGGAACACTGAACTCCGCAGCAACATCCTTTTTCTTGCGGCCACTGTCCACAGCTCTCAATATTTGCAGTTTTGTCTCGAGTGAGACCGCCTTCCGCTTCGTTGCCATTTCGACCCGGCGCTGCACTGCGACGATACCTCAAGGCAAGCTCTCTACGCAATGCCGGCTCGCTGCTCGCCACCACCGCCTGGCAATTGCCAGTGTTGCTGCGCTTGCCTTCACCGCTTGACAAGTGGCGCCGCCCTTCGGCCCTTTGTCGTCATAACTTTCAGAGTTAGTTTTTGCGCTCTGTTCATAGGTGGCGTGACCAGTCAAACGCACAATTTATGTGCCAGGCCGCCAAACTTTCTGCAACCTTTTCAAACGATAAAAGAAAAAGTGTGCCTGTGAATTGGCTCCCAATATTTATTTTCCTTTTTTATGCTACCTTTAGCGTTTTGAGCCTCGCGTAAACCTAATATTTCTTCGTTACAGCCGATATTGCGGTGCATCTCGCGTTTTCGGTTTCGTTATAAAAGAATAAATGTCGTAAAAATGAAGCATGACCAACCAAAGTTCGAATTTAGTTCGCTATAACCGATAATTCGCTATATCAGTGTTCGTTATAACGAGGTTCAACTGTAGTATGTTCTGCCAACTCTCAATCATTTGGAATTAAAATAACAAGCATTAAAAATATTTTTCGGTTGGCCAATACTACTGATTCACTTGAAATGGAAGAAGGATCTTTTTGTTACCCAGAATAGCCTGCCAGGGACTCTTCAGGAATAATAAATAAGTATGGGAGTTTGACATGCGGCACACTACACCACCACAGACCATATTCACGAAGGTACCTCATACAGCCACAGCAATAAAAAAAAAAGCATGCAAGAAAATGAGGTCTCACCTGGTCATGAGGAGACTTTGCCCTGTTCTCTCTGTTCCTCTCCTTGTCAGCTGCTGTCGGGGCATCTTGACGCCTAGAGCCCGGCTTGCCGGCACTCTTTTCTTCCCCTGGCCGCTGCCGCGATGACCGGTCTCTCGGTGACCGTGACCGCCGCCGTGGCGACCGCTCCTCCTTGAATGTCCGTTTGGGGCGTGCCTCCTCTTCGAACTTGCGTTGACGCCGCCGTGGGTGTTCGCCAGCGTCTGGAAGTGGCTGGCTTTCGTCTTGGCTGGTCCGATGCGGTGACCGCCGGTTCAAGTCACGGTCACGCCGCTCTCGGCGGTCTCTGTACTGGTTGCGGCCTCGGTCATAATTTCGGTCATGGCCGCGGTCTGCATTGCGGTCGCGCCTCTCTCGCCGTTTATCCGGACTGCCTGGGCTGTACCAAAAAAAAAGAAACGAAGGGGGAGTTGCAGGATAATCCAGTGAATAAATGCAGCACAAGAGCTTTTATGCACTGCCACAAAACAGTTCCCAGATAAGCACTCCATTTTAAAAAAAAGTGAAACTTTTGAATATCAATTTCCCAAATAAAATATGAACTAAATAACAAATATAATCAATTTCTACTAAAAATTCTGATTATTTGCAAACCCCTAATAGATTATCAGTGGCCACAACTTTTTCTCTGCTTCACTTATAATTCCAACATGGGTTCGCAAATATTTGAAATTTCGAATAGAAATCAAATATATTAGTTATTCAGTTCATAACTGATTTGGGAAATTGATATTCGAAACTTTCCGAATAATTGGCAAAGATTGAATACATAAGACTCAATAAATCCAACCATGACAAAACCATAATATCTTGCCAAATTATCTGAAGATCACGCTGAAAGTATCAGGAAGACTTCAGAAGTGCCCTCATGGCTTTCTTCCAATGTTTATCATATGAACCGGTCACATTCTGCAGCTTATGTATGTTGCTGGACCGTATGTGAAATTTTGCAAGTGGGCTTCCCCGCTTTCCACATTTGATCAAAACCTGTAGCAGCAGCAGCGGTGTCACGCGCCGTTCGGCTCCACGCCATCAGACGTTCTAGCATTTCAGCCAGTAAATCAATCATTTCCTTCATCGTGCCAGCCTTATACTGATCGGCGCAACAAACCACTGTGAAACAAGATGACCGCCTATTTGCATAATGCACAGTAGCTCATAACAACTTGCACAATTTCGCTTGCAAATATGATTTTTATACACTGAAAGTTACTCAATTAATATTCAAACCTGTATTTTTTCTGCTATATTCATTTTCAATTCATACTTGTAAATATACACACAAACCTCCATAATTTATCAATGGCCAAAGACAATGAAGGCACCCACTGACAATTTAATGGCTGCCACCCCATTCGGCACCACCTCTCCTCCGACTCTGCTCTATATTTAAGCATTTCACTTCCTTTGCTCAAGCTTATCACATTACTCTGTTTGGCAGCGTTCTTACACCACCACCATATAAAGCCACGAGGGTAGCATCATCTTCAATGCCCATGTTAGTGGTTTTTGAGGAAAGGAAATGGCTCAGTAACTGTCTCACATCCCGGTGAACACCTCAAATGCACCATAAGGGAAGGGACAAAGAAAGGAGTGAAAGAAGAAAGGGATAAAGTGATGTAGTAATCTTCAACATGCACTGACATCATGCAGCACATCTTAAAAAACATATGTTTTGTGACTTAAATGTACACATGTACGTACATGCCGCCGAACACTTGCTCAAGCATATGGTGCACACCGAGCAAACTGCAACTTCTAAAAATTTTTGAATGGACACATGAAACTTAACCATTAGAATGCATTTCATGACGCCTTTGAAGCAGTACTGAAGATTAATAATAAGGAAGTAATTACTCATTGATATCCACCCAAGCGCAGCCATACGGTTACAAAGGAAAGCTATACGGTAGTTACAGAAAAATTCCTCCTGGTCCAGGGTTCGAAACCGGGACCACCGCTCTACCAACTGAGTTATACGAGAGCAAGCTTATGGTAGGGCGAGAGTGAATTGATCAGCTCGAAGTGGGAACAGTGTTGGTCAAATGTTTAGGGGAATCCCACAAGGTGGAGTAGGTTTGTGATAAGGGAGTAATTACTCATTGACATCCACCCAAGCACATGCATACGGCTACAAAGGAAAGCTGGCTTTCTCAGAAACCTCGTAGTTAAAAAAAAGATTCCTACTGAGAAAGCCGTATAGCTTTCTTTAGTAGCAGTATGGCTGCCCTTGGGTGGGTGTCAATGAGTAATTACTCCCTTATTACAAATCTACTCAACCTTGGGGGATTCTCCTAAATGTTTGACCAATACTGAAGATTAGATTGTAATTGCTCATAACATGATGGATGTGGCAACCATTTGGTAGCTTGACAGTTCCTAGCTCGCATGAAAGTGTGGGATATAAAGCATAGATTGCTTCACAGATTTTGAAGCGCAGCCCTGACATACCATGAGCAACAGACTTGCGACAATGCAACCCGCTTCTTTATGCCACTTCTTTATGCTACCTTGGCATCAAAAGTATGAAGCCTCCTGTTCTCAACAGGACGTTGCATACTTCAACAGAAAATACTATTATTGTTTATCATTCAGGGTTCTAGCATTTAGAAAACGGAACAAAGAACCAACATGCATTTACCTGCGTTGTGGTCTGCTTTCTTTTCCCTTTGTGACCGGTTCAGTGTGGTTGGCGATCTCCCCTTCCTCGGGTAACCTGCAAAAGGACCACTACTCATCGGCAAAACAAATAACGCAGGAAGAAAAAAAGCCAAACAAACAAAAACCAGAAACATTAGAAACTACTGGTTTCAGCTGTGGCTGAACAATGCCACAGCTGCTATTTTACTCTTTTCAACTCTAAATAATAAAGCAACACACTGCAGAGCACTGTAGGCACACTCTTAGAGATCAAATAAGAAAAGAAAAGAGCCAGAAAAACATCAAAAAGTGTGAAGAAAGTGCACTTTTCATTGAAAGTGATTTAGTTCATGAAAGCTTGAATGCTGACACCCCCAGGAGCTAAACTGATGCGTGCACCACACATCCATCAGCACCACAAATTCCTCCAATGCCTGAAGCCCTTTGGTATTGTTTGTGTTTGTATATTTTGCCAGCCAGCAAGCAGAACAGAAGCCAGAGCAATGACACAGGAGTTGTACGAGGTCTTAGGTTTTAGCTTTATAGGATTTAACGTCCCAAGCAACTCAGGCTAGGAGAGACGCCATAAGGCAGCTGTAGGAAGTGTTCATCATACGAAGACCAAACTGAAGTTTTTTTTTTTCCATTGTAATGCTCATGACGAAAAAAGAGCTCCCTTGAAGTTTTCAATCCCTTCAAAAGCACCCAAGAGATCCCTGACACATTCAAGGGTGCCAACCGATAGCACAGAGGGAGCAAGCACTTCTGAAGAACATTCAGATCTGTGACAGCCAAAATGCAGCTAGGTTCTAGATGCCAGCCTTTCACTTTGTAATCATCACAGGCATATTGAATGTCGCTCATTACACAGCCTGTGATACTTTCTGTGATCTTTTAGGGCTCCAATGCAATCACAGCATCCACCACAGAGACAGCAGCTGTAACGCCTAAACTAATCATTAGGAGTGAGGAAAACACCACTGCATCACACATACTTCTCCAATCCCAATGCATTTAATAAATTTGAATATCAATACAGTTAACTTAAACTAAAAGCAAGCGATTTTCCACAAAGTGCAGCTATGAAAAGAGCCATGTACTGCAAGTTCTGTTTTCACCCATTATGAGCATAATTCAGGATACCTGTAATGCATACTAGGCATTAATTAATGAGAGAGGAATCACACAGTAGTAACAGTAGTAAGCTTGTTGTAGACTTAATAAACATTGTTTACAACACTTTGAACAACAAAATTTTGTTCAGTGAGTAGATTAATATGACAGTTTTACTAAATGCTTTCACAACAAAGGAGCTTAATTACTGAATGCTGTCATGAAGCACTCTATGGTGGCCAGATACTTCCTTATTGCAGGTGTGACGTCGCTTGTCATTTACTGGAGGGGAAAGATGCAAGACGGATGCTGGTAACTTGAACTAAAACATGAGCGGGGCCATCGGGGGTCCAAGCACATGGGCACAGGTTCTCTCAAGTTTTCATCACAGTTTTTGCATCAGTGGTGTCCTGCTGGTTACAAGTGACGATGAGACATCTTCCTCTGCAAGCTCCCTCGTGGTCTCAATGACGTTGTCCGCAGATACAATGTCGCCTCCGGCTGCCCCATCACAAATAGCACCAAGAAATTTGGAGAGCGTTTCGGGATTGAACATCGAAGAACCATTTGTACAAAGCTACCTCAACAACTTCATACACAGCAGTGCGTACATGTCTGGTGCCATGGGCTCCAGGTCTCTTCTCCGCTTCAGCCAGACTGTCAGCCTTATTCTTCAAAATGGTGCTCAGCGGGCTTCTCAGAATGTTGTATGTTGTGGAGACTTCGGATTTCTCACCTCGTTCAACACACTTGACAATTTCCAGTTTCATGAAAAAGGGAAGGTTCTTTTGGCTCACGGCTGCCATCGCGCGCACACAGGAACAATGAAAACCGTGAGAAATTGCCAATGGCAACACAACGCACTATATGTGCGAACTGCTTGACAACATGGGCACAACTGGCACAACATGCTAAAAATGCATTTTCTAGTTGGCTCGGTATACACCCGCTCTGCCTAAGTCACGGAAAATCCGCATCATTGGTCTGCGTACTAGCAGGTCCATGCGGGAAAGCTGACCTCCGGAGGTGTGCTCAGAAAAAGCCAGCTTCTTGAGTCATTTGGTGTTGCCCAAAGTTCAATATACTGGATGTGACGGCTAATTTTTGTACAATGTAGCCGTACATTTTCCTATACATTCACATTGTAGCTCTATGGTGCTAGGAAATTATTCGATATGAAGGATAATTCGACTTTACCCAGTTTGATATAATTGGGTTTGATATAATACTTCGAATAGTTAATGCTATTCACAAACTGCGAAATTTCAAACATTTGCACACCCATACTTCAGAGACTACTGCCTCTCCAAAAGTTTCAAACTGCATCTCGGCAACCAGAGCCGGCCACCTGCAATATAAATCTAAATACCCTCACATAGGGTCTAGTATATGAAGTGTAGTGAAGCATGTCTAGGAAGTGCAGAAGATTGGTTTATGGTTTATGGGGGTTTAACGTCCCAAAGCGACTCAGGCTATGAGAGACGCCGTAGTGAAGGACTCCGGAAATTTCGACCACCTGGGGTTCTTTAACGTGCACTGACATCACACAGTACACGGGCCTCTAAAATTTCACCTCCATCGAAATTCGACCACCGCGGCCGAGATCGAGCCCGCATCTTTCGGGCCAGCAGCCGAGCACCATAACCACTCAGCCACCGCGGCGGCTGTGAAAGTGCAGAAGACAATGTAAAATACTGGCTTAGCATTGATAAAGATGCCAAAGTTGCAGGTGTACCAACTAAACAGCTGCAATTGTTTTGAAATAACTGAATGCTGACCCTTTGTATTTTTCAATTACGTTTTTGTATATATATATATATTTTTTCAGATTGTATTCTTATGCTTCTGAAGTTGTTTTGTATCTACGAAGGAGTGTTGGTTCTGTTAACATGTGCACTATATTTCTTTTTTTGTGCACTGCTTTTGGCGCACGAGTTTGTTTTTATGCCCCTCCTGCCGGGCCTCATTTCAAGGGCCCCTGCAGCATTTTCTAAACGAAAAAATAATTGCTGAACATGCAGCAACCAGCACTCATGACACACATGACACGAAGAAGTGGCCACGGAGCCCTCATCCTGCCAAGCAAGTGTGCAACTTATTTTCTTTCCACACTGCGAAAGCTGCAGTAGCACCCTTCAACCACACAACAGCGGTCAAGCCTAAAGCAACACTGCACTCACTGCTCCTGCTGGCCACCACCTTCCTGCGCCTCCTCCTCTTCCTGGGCAAGCTCGAGGTACTCGCGGAAGGGCCGCATCCGTGATTGCGCCTGCCTCCAGTGTGGCGGTGTCTCACTTCCCGATCGGCTTCCCTCGGGAGATGGCGTCCGGTAACGCTGCGCATTTCGATCTGGTTTAACCGCCACAGATAAAGTGGAACAAACTCGGAGAACTTACCACTCGTAGGGAGTACTATCGCGCTCAATATACCTTGAAATGCGTCCAGAGTGATCAGAATGAGGCTTTCTGTTTGTAATAATTTAATATGCCTTCACAGAGAGCGCACAACTTGCACAAACATTCTATGCACATCATGCTTTGCATCCATGACTAAATGCGTAAATTTCAAGCACCACTGGAGGCTGCTCATAGAACTGGGCTGCTAATATATTTAGTGCGTTGCAACTCATATTGAGTGCGACAGCACTTGTGCCCGCACAACAGGACAGATATTTGGTGGCAGCAACAGCACTTGAAGGCAGGCCATGACTGTTGAATGCCTTTTGCTCTAGACCTGCCCGACGAGTGTGCCTAAATGACCCTTAAAGCTCTAGCTCCAACTGCTACAATGGTCTCTGCTGGAAGAAAGCTGGAAACAAAATTTAGGCCAAAAAAGGTAAGTAGAGAGCTGCTCCCAAACAACCAGATGCCCTAAGAACGTAAAATTGTGTAAATTATGGGGTTTAACATCCCGAAGCCATAAATGGGCTACTAGGAACACTGCAGTGGAGGGATATGGATCAAGGCAGAGTACCCCGAGGTTCTTTGCCGTGCACTGACATTGCATAGCACACAGGCGTTTTTGTACTTGGCTCCACTGAAATACAAGCACCGCAGTAAGGAACGAAGCCACGACCTTGAGATCAGCAGCTAAACGCGAAAACCACCGAGCCACCATGGCGGCTCCAATGCCAAGAATGAGCAAAGTGAGCCACCCTTAGTGCCTTCTGAAATTTGCGCCAGGTAGAAAACGATGCTAACAGAAAGGGCAGGTGAAGAAGGCTTACCATGAAGCCGCGGCCCTTGATCTTGCGGCCCGAGCGAGAGAGCTGAGGGCGCCGGCTGTAGAAGTTTCCCACCCTCCTGCCCTGCTGCCTGCAAATGAGGCATACAGTGGGGGTTTCAATCATGTCATCTTTCAAGTTTAAATACGAAAATACAGTCAAACCTCGACAGAATATCGAACACGGATATACCGAATTATTGCGTATATCGAGCACTTTCTATATCACACGGAAATTCGCATGCATTTTTAATTTTTTATTTCGAACGGGGCCGGATGTAAAATGGATATATCGAACTCCGCCACCCCAGACCACGTGCACTTTGTCGACAGGAAGCAACCTTTCCCGCAACACCTTCGAAGATAGCGGCGGAGCGATGGGCGTTCCCGACTGCTGCGCACGATAGCTGCACACATCGATTGCGCCGAGGGCGCCATTTGAACGTAGTGGCGTTATAGGACAACGTCAACAACACATTGCATTTGCCGCACTGACTCCTCGCGCCGCCGCCTGCGCTACGCCAATCGATGCTATCGTGTGTGATTGATGTAATCACTTAGGTGGTTCTTTATTCTATGGCTTAGGCCTGTCGTGGCGTGGTTGGTGTTGTCGGTGCTGAGCCACAGAGCATGTGCATTGACGACTTCGTTGGCGGTGACGACAGTACCGGAACAGTGGCAGAGTTGACAGGCATGGACACAGCGGAGGTTACTGCTGAGCGGCCAAACGAAGAGCTGCCGAGGTTGATTCCGCAAGCGCTGATGTTGCCCCGCTCTCTACTGCAACTGAGGCTGTAGCTGCTTTGGCCCTTGTACACCGCTACTGCGGCGCAATAGGAGGCACCGGACTATCGCTTGTGGCTCATTTAGAATAGGCTGAGGAGGCCATGGTTAAGCACGCGGTTGCCAATATGAAGCAGGCTACGCTGCTACAGTACTTTCAGCCAAAGAAATAAATACTTTGTTTGAAGCTTCATGTGAGTATCTATTGCGCCATGATTGGTTCATTGATTGATTTGTACTTGTTTTTGAAGCGTTTTCTACGTGATCTTATATAGCTAATTCTGGCTATATCGAACTATTTTGCAATCACCGCGCTGTTCGATATATCGAGGTTCGACTGTAGTAGTGCTCCAACTTAAAGTAGGCACGTGCCCATCTATATGAAGAAAATTTGAAGAGAATGAATAAAAGGCACAGCTGTGCATGCTATAACAGCAAGCACACAAATATTTACGACACACTGAAGTGGTAGTGGCCTGAGTGGTAACCGCTGTAAGCAGGAATTTCAGAAAATGAAACAGCAAGCCAGCCTCATGTAAGAAGAAAAATGCAAACTTTTTGCTGCTGATGACGGTGATAAAAAAACAATACCACCACACTTGGTTAGGTTATTTGCTTTGCTATGTGAATGAAACATGCCACTAACCCCTTCTCCCATACATCCCAGTGTCAGTACTAGTACAGTAAAACCTCACTATGTTCCTGGATAACACGATTTCTCGATTCATAGATCCAAATTTGTGAACACTAAAAGCGTCCCGTAGAGTTATGACACTGTCCCACGGACACTTTCAAAAGCTATTGAGTGGAGAGTCTTTAATCCCTATCACACTATACTCCGTTTCATAAATCAGGTGCAAAACGCTGTGGTAGGTACGGAAGTAATCTGCATACAGAAAAAAAAAAAGAAGCATGTAGCTCCGAGCTTGTTTTGTGGCCAAGTGGTCTAAGGCACGAGAAAGTGACAGCATGTCGTTAGCAATAAGAATGCATTTAATAAAGCTCATGACAAATGTATCACGTAATAGGCTTCCGGGCAAAGCATTCATTATTTTTCACTCACCACAAGGAGTGCACTACTTTTTGATCATGAATGTTAATAGTGCAAACAAGAGCACTAGCTTTGACAACGTTGCACCTGATGTTTGAAATGAAATGTGGAAGGAGTTGAGTCGCTGCTACACTACAAACTTAATCACCATGAAGAGATTGCACCATCTCGCACCCAGGTGACCTGGCACCACTGTCACTGCCAATAATTTTGCAGGCATGCAAGCAACCAGCCTAAAAATTTAACCTGAAAAGGTTGAAAACAAAATGTCTATTCGTTACAGCAATATTATTCAGTTTAAAAATGAGTATCATTCTTTTGGGCAAGCTGCGTATCACTTATGCACTTTTGAGGAAGCCAGTGTTGGTTGTTTCTGTATCGCTGGCAACGATGTCATTTTGCTTGCTGCAGAGTTTTGTAGCTCAGCCTATCTTTATTTCAATGAAGTAAGTTGCACATTTTAAAATTCCGTAAAGGGATTAATCTGCTACAATTTTATTTCTCAACACGCTGATCCGAGCACCTCGCATCAAAAAGTGCTAGCTGCCAACGTTCAAAGGCCTTCGAAATCTTGATAGACTTTGGCGCTGCTCCGCTGACTCAACAGACGTTGACTCGATAGCCATTCGAGCTGCCCATGAAGCGGCCTTCAATTGGCCATTGTGTTGACAGATTACCGGTTCGAAGGCATTCGAAATGTCCATGTGACAAGGGTATTACATTGTCTTGCTTTTAGTTGATATGGACCCAGATAATGCAATTTCCCCATAAGTATGTTCATAATTTTGCCAAATTCTGATCGTTTGATATGCTTAGCGACCAACAGCAGGTGCACTAATACAGCAAAACTCGATTTAACGAAACCCGATTTAACGAAAATCTCGATTTAACGAAGGTATCCTAATTCCCCCTCAGACGCCCATAAGGTTCAATGCTTTGACTAACCCGAAATAACGAAACCGATTCCGTGATCTGTCCCGATTTAACGAACCTTTTTTCGAGAAATAAAGGTGAAAAAGTGTTAATTTTTGGTCTATTTTGTAGACAGCACCGCAAAATTTATTGATTGCGAGTCAGCGGTAACAGCGCAGAGCATCTTCATCCCGTCGCTTTTTTCAAACTGCGCGGCGCAAAACGAGTTTTAATTTTGAGTCGAGCTCACGAGATGGCGCCAGCAGTAAAAAAGTTTCGTGCCACATTTCACAGATGGCGCTGTTGCAGTTCGCGTGTTTTTTTTTGTGTGTGTTTGTGTGTTGTGCTCTGTGTTCGCTCTTGTGCGGATTTCCCCGTGCCTTTGAACGCACGTCTTTGTCAAGCTCAGCTTGTTAGGCCTCCATCAGTCTAGCCTTGCTATCGTGAACGCGGACGTGGTGTGTGCGAGGCCCTGAAACTGCCGAAGCTGGTCCGGACTGCGCGAGCGCCGTGCACGAGGATGAAGATGCCTGGGAACACCTTCGCTCAGTGGATGAAGTGCCCACAGGCATAAGTTTCTCAGACTACGTGAATGCCGACGCAAACGCAGTCACAACGGAAGTTTTGACTGATGCCGATATGTTGCGGCTTGTAGGAAGCGTGGAGGGAGTGACGGCTGAAGACGCTGCCGACGACCCCGCAGGTGCCGAAGCTCCCGTGCCGACACCAGGTCAGGTGATGGATGCTCTCGATCTGCTGCGACATTTTGCCGGTGCACACGAGGGGACGGAAGACGCGCTGGACGCACTTCAGACCTACGAGAAATCGGTGCGGCCGTTGCTCACAAAGCGCACGCAGGCAAAGATCACCGACTTCTTTGGCGGAAAATAAATTTGTAGTCCCCTCGGGCCTTTCTTGTCGAGTAAGAATTTTTGTTGTTTCTTTTCATACGCGCTAGCGGCGCCGGTCGTGGTGTTGGCGCTACCCACTCGAAAGTAGCGCGGGGGGTCATGACGATGACCATACGGACCCCCAAAGATTGGGCTAGTTGTATGATTACCAACTTTGGCGCCAATTTGTCATTAGCTGTGTGGCTTGCCGTCCCGTCGGCGGTTTTTAGGGAAGATTGTTGCGCCGCTAGCCGAACCGTCCTTTGGGTCGGTGCTACCGGCGTGAATTCGTCACGCGCGAGTGCGACGAAAAGTGAAAATGGTACGTGCTAACCGATACGACCGCGATAAGCTGGTATGGTTTATGCGGATGCAAAATGCATTATGTTCAATGGGTGCTCAGTCGGGGACTTGACTTTACTACTTTTAAAACGAAAGTACTGTTTAAGCGGGTACGTTTTAACGAGGTTTTACTGTAATCGAATGTACTGAATTATGTGCCCAAGAAATGCCTCATTCAATTTAACGAAGTTCTCGATTTAACGAAATAATTCACGGCTCCCCTCAACTTCGTTAAATCGAGCTTTAACTGTACATGAGCCAACTGAACCTGGAAGCCAGCGACATCAGCAAAAGACCAACGGCAACCAACTGCCAGGGGAGCTTCTTTGCAGTGCATAAGTGCAAAGAGGCAACAGTAACAATGAAGAAATCGGGGACATTACATCCTCACCACCGTCGGCCTCGATACGCTGCGGAGTTTCATTCGCACTTAAGATAACACAAATGCGGATAGCAGCCCGCGAGCATCAGAAAAGCTGTTCAGAGCTTGCGTCAGCAAACACTGATTGGCCTTTATAGAAAGTAAAAGTATCAATAAACGCATTTATACATATACCGAGTCACATTTTCAAAATCTGGGTGATTTCAGATCCTATATTTTTCCACAAATGCACTCTTTCATTACATTTATTTTTATAAAATGCTTCAACGAGGTTCTATTGAATGTCATGTGGTACTGGAGCTGAATGTCTGTTGCAAAACACTTCGGCATACTCAGTATCCCAATACTATTCAAGATCTTTTCAAGAAATAGTAAAAAAAATTTTTTTTCTGCCACTCGCTTTAAGCTCAAGACATCAGTAACGAAAAGGACTCCGTGATCACCATTTGGAAGCAAACGGTGGCGCGACCTCGACTCATAGATCCGCAACCAAGACACAAAAAATAAAGAAGCATTGCTTGTGAAAGCATTTGGTGGTGGCAAGACATCTACTATTTTATTTTCCTGCCTTTTCTAGCTTTTATAAGCCAGAAAAGGTTCCATTTTCCATTTTCAATGAAGGCAGTTGCTTTGTCATTACAACCCGGTTAAGGTGGGAAAGTATCAAGCGCCGACCAACCTTGTTAAAATAAACGACGTTTCGGCTTCGCTACGGGGGCCTTATTCGCAATCTTGTTATAATACGAACGATATTTTTTGGCGCTCGATACCTACCCACTATGAACACTCCTGACCAGACGAGTCTCTGTCAAACCCTAGATTTCACTTAACCGATACAAGCCAACTTCAAGGCATCCCTTTAATAACGTTACATATTCACACACCTTACCTGAATACATACAGTACTTTCCTCTACGGGACATGCATCTTGGCCAGGAGTTTTCATACTGGGTTCTGTGGAACATAGGGCCTCCTTAGAGCGCTTTTTGGGGTTCTCTGAGCACCTAAATACGTGCATGCCTCCATCTCCATCTTTCTTTTGCCCTCTTTACTTTGGGACTAAATTCACTGCACAGCCAGTCATTATTAATTGAATTTGGGCACTTCTTGACCTGCCATGTATCTGCATGCTCCTTTTTGCATACATGTAGGACAAGAAGGGACAGAAGCCAAAAGATACGGGGTTCTTCTTGGCACCTTTTGAAAGCCATTAGGGCTCCCTTGAGACAAAGAAGACTGAGAACACCTGACTTTGGACCATGTAATTTGTTTTCCAGAGTAAACACGGACAAGGACAAGCCTGCGACAAACGCTAAGTAAGATTCTTTGTTTTGTGTTTTATGGTGTTTAATGCCCTAAAGTGATTCAGACTATGAGGGACGCTGTAGAGGAGGGCTCCGAAAAATTTCGACCGCCCAGGGCTCTCTAGCGTGCACTGAGATCGCACAGTACAAAGGCCTCTAGAATTTCGCCTCCATCAAAATGCAAGCGCCACGGCAAGAATCAAACCCACACCTTTCGGGTCAGCAGCCGAGCATCATAACCAATGAACCATTGTGGCAGCTCTATTCGCTGAAAGCAGTTTCGACATTGTCAAAAGTAGACACTACTCTCACTTGTGCTTCACTGACTGAGTTGAAGGTGTTCAATCTCCACAACGCTGCATTGTTGGCATCCCCTCCACGTGTCCACCCTTTCTCACCAACTTTTTTTCAAAAAGAGAAGCCTTCCTTCCAACTCACGCATAGTTGGGCGGCGGCTCGTCGGGCACACGTCGCATCAGAAAGTTGTTGGCAGGCACCTCGGGTATCTCCTCAGGCTTGATGAAGGACTCCTCTTCTGCCTGGTCTCCTGACGCATGCTTGTCCGCACTGCAGGTCATAAGAGGCAATGGCATACATAGCAGAACAATGTCCAAGGCAGGCCGAATACACAGTCTGTTCTGCTCGATTCCAAACACGGAGACATTACCTAGCCACCTCAAGGCACTTTGGGTTATTAGAATAAAGTTAGATTATTCAGAACTTGTTTATCTAAACCCTGGCAGGGTTCTTCCCAGAAATATCTTAGAGGTGAACATTTGGGAACCGGTGGGGGAGCTTCCGGACCCACTGGAGTGACTCTGCTGACTGGCCGCATCAATGGTAGCTGCTTGATGCGTGAAAGAATCTAACGAATAGCCGTCTCTTAACAGAATTATTCGGGAGCGTGCAACAGAAGAGGGTGCGAGCATGAAAAAGTCGCCGGAAAAGACTTGCCAACTTAAGCACGCGATTATGGTTTCTTTGCTCCGTGTGGAAGTGCATTATTTGTTGGCTCAGGTGTTTGTGACAAGAGAATGTAGTGACTGAGTGAGTTCATGTACTCTCCTTAGAAGTTGCTTCAGAGCCCCTCCAACAGGAGCACATTGTGGCCAGCACCCATGCAGTTTCTACAAGCAGTAGCAAGCAGCTCACCTTGCATCCTGCTTGCGCGACTTCTCCTTGTGAGACTTCTTGGAACGGTGCTTGTGGTGCTTGCGGTGCTTGCGTTCTGACGAGACCTCCTCCTCAGCCCCACTGCTCGATGCCGCTCGCTTGTGTTTCTTGTCTGCAGTTGTCGGTAGCAACAGTGGCAATGTTTCAATGTGCATTTATACACAGTATAAATGCATGTTCCCCAACCCCACCAACACAACCTACTGTGCTACTGGGGACAAAAAGTGTCCGGGACGCGGGAAGAGAGGAAAGAGCATTTAGGCCTTTAATGCCTTCATACAATACCAGGCGACTGGGTAGCGAGTTGGAGCTAAAATAAACGTTTTTCCTAGAACTCGCGTTCTGGAAACTTTTGTTCCCACTATTATATGGCAGCAAGTCAAATATGGACCACGCCTGTCCATGAAAGTGTCAAGTATTCCCACAGGATGATGAGGGTAATGATTAAAAAAACACCTGCAACAGCTAGTACACATGGCATTCAGCAGCACATCTGGCTCTGATGATTTTTTTTACAAAAATGATCGTCTAAAATTGTGTAATTGCGTAAAAGTGTAAATTTTATACCATGTCATAAACGTACCTCCTTAAATATCACCAGTGCTCACATAAAAAGTTTGTCTATTATGCGACTAAATGCCGAAAGCACCTCATGCACTTCCCGACGTTAAATCTGTCCATGCAACAAAAATATTAGGCCAATCCCAAAATCACACACAAAAATGACCGGGAGTCTCCAAACATTTTAAGACCTGGAGAAACCTACCAGCCTGCATACAGTACAGGGAAGCCTACGAGTCTGTGTCCTCAGAAGTGAATGCATTAAAGTAAACAGGCGCACAGCCCCTCAGTAAATATCCACACTCCCTCATTCAAATGTTTACACAATTCACTACACAGAAACAAAACTGAAAAATCACACTAGGGTGCGTATGCTTCCTCTTAGGCAGGCATTCAATACTTGCCTCAGTGACAAAAGAAAGAAGGAAGGAAGGGGGGGGGGGGGGGGGGGGGGGGTTGGGAAGACACATGCACTATATTGGGTGCCCCTAAAACTTAGAAATATTGTAGATTTTACAGAACCAAGCATGAGAACTAAAAGGAGAGGGGAAGAAACTGTCTCACCATGACTGACACATGCTGCCCCACCTGGCTAGACATACCACAAGACAGGTAAACAATAAAGAGAAATAGTGAATGAATGAAGCCCACAAACAACATGCACACACACCTTTGTGTTTGCGCTTGAGTACCAGCTCGCCACAGTTGGCAATGATAACAGGCTGCAACGGGCAGCTGTTGTTGTCTACCGGCTGGTTTTCCACTGCTTGCACCACCTCTTCACCTTTGATCACCTGCCCAAACACCACGTGCACCCTGCACAGACAACAAAAACTTGCCACGTCACAAGCATGTCGGGGCTCACTGTTACCAAGTTAGAGTCGGCAGGATAAGTTCGCGGGATAAGGGCATGCACTAAAAAAAAGAAACTACAAAGGCTAAGCTACCAATTCAGCGAAGCTGTCCCCATGGCAGCATTCCCACTACTGTCCAACTTAGCAGCTGTGCACCTATTGACAAACATTTAACAGACAGCAGCTCGTGGCTCTGTCAATGCTTTGGGCACCGCTAAGGGGGCAGTTAGTTCAGATGCTTCCCTCTCCAAAGCATACGATACCACGCAACAGCTAGGCTTTGCATTTCGACTCATGTGTGGCTGGATTTTGTCACTGTTAACACTTCTCTCACGTGCTGGCTGCAGCTGATCCAACAGTTACCCGTTTGCCGTGGCAAAGGAGATACACGCCCTATGCGACCTCCACTCTAAGCCGCAAAGACAAAGCAACCACAGGCGCATGAAGTGCACACGAGCTGGTCACATGATTTTGCTGCAACATCACCACCAGCACAGGCGCTCAACCAGCACATGAGTCATTGACAGCCTAGCCCAGCGTGACCTCTGCACCGAGCCAAAAAGGAGGCGAAGTGGCCATAGGAACATGAGAGGCACTTGTGCTCATGGGAACAGATCACTGGAGGCCATCGTAGTTCGCTGTAAAAATTATTTTGGCTAAGTCCAGCCAGCAGATCGCCTCAAATGCCTCCAAGTAAGATGGAACATGCATGCTGCACCTACTGTTATTAGTACTAATCCTTTCAGTTGCAAGGCAGTGCTACAGCAAATTTATTTCTGGGCACACGTGTCCTGCAAACCATTACTGTTTACTGTACATGAGGCAACGCAATGAAGCAGGCAATAAATCCAACCGTGCTAGATATGAGCAGGGCCATCGGATGGCCATCAATTCAATTCAATTCATTTTATTACACCATATATATAACTACACTATATGTCAATAAATTTTTCTTTCTTTCTAGGCCAATTTGTTTACTGCCGTTATTAATGGCACTACCTCACTGTTCACACCTGGAATACGTAAAAAAATTCATCTATGGGAATGCCGTGCAAGAAATTGCAGTATTTATCAGCTTCCAACTTGCATGATGAAAGCAAAAGCCACCCACAGGTCACTTGTCCCCACCTGGCCACTGTTTCTACCCCATGGCAATGATGGAGCCATGTTCTTTGCACTGCAAATACTGCCTTTCATATTGGCCCAGCCGCTAAAAAATGACATGGCTCAGTTTATTTCAGGTGAACACCTGGCAAATATTAAAGACCTGCAAACAAACATTGCCATCATCATCAGCTTTGCTAACATCCATTGCAAGACAAAGGCCTCTTCCATTGATCTCCAACTGAGCCCATCCTTCTCCAGCTGCGACCCCCTTATAACCACAAACTTTTTCTAATCTCATTTGCCCACCTGATTCTCTGCCTCCCTCTGAAAAGTTTTCATTACCTTGAGACCCACTCCATTACCCTTAAGGGATCATTGGTGGTCTGTCCTACACATTACATGCCCTGCCCATGCCCATTTCCTCTTCTTATTTGAGCTCGAATACTGTTAACAGGTATTTTCTTCCCAATCTTCGCTATATTGCAACATTATTTGATTTCTTTTTAAACCCCCAAAGTAACAAATGTTTCTTAATGTTACCTGCATTGTTTTCCGACCATGGTAATTCACAAGATTCATGATCAAATGCCATCTCCCTGCAGGGGCATGAAGATGAGGGAGAGGAGGCCTAACTAAATGAGGCGGCCTCTTCCAAACGATCTTGAAATAAAGTGAAAAACACAGATAAAGCAAGGCTTACCCATCAAGATGAGGAGTTGGCTGTGTGGTTCTGAAAACAAAAAAGAAAGGCATGCTAAGCACAGAGAATGAGAGCTGCTGGTCGGACCTAAGCCATCGGTGCTAAGGCAACTGACATTTTCATTCTTGTTTTTCGTTTTGGTCTCAGCTGCTCAAGCAAAGCGATGCAGCCACTATACTGCATCTCACAAGTCGTTTGCACCACTGTGAAGGCTGTGGCGATCTGAGCCAATCAGAATGAAATGCACTGCAAAACATTGCTCCACACCCCTAACCCCGCGACTGGTGGCTCCACCCCTGGGAAGGAAAGAACACCAGCATCCAGCTGCTATGCGCTGCAGGCTCGGCCACCTTGGCATCTACGAATAGTGGCACATCACTTCGCAGCAGGCCTCCACAGAGCTGCGTTCATGCAGACTTTTTCTGCTAATTTAACCGGTGAATTAAACACTCGCTGTACTTTGAAATCAACGCCCTGAACGGCCTTTTTCATTTACTGCAATAACTGTTTGAAAAATAGTTGCAACACAGCTCAAATATTTGACGACTATTTGTTGTCCTCCTTGGCCCGGCTTGGACGAGAGCTCTACCTTTCACTGTACCAAACTTCCAAACTAAACTACGCTTACGTCACTGTTTACAACACAGGAAGATTCCGTTAATTCTGATTTCATGGGACCGGAGAAAATGTCCAAATTAACATTGTGCCGAATTATCAGGGGACATAAAAAAAAACACGCCGTTTGTGTCCCACATCAACATATAATTAATGCTTGAAAACATCCGTAATGGTTGAATGCTTCATGCACGAAATTTGCACGGCAGTACAGTTAACTGGCCATAATGAAATTGAAAAAAAGTCCGGGATTTTTCGTTACATCCAGGTTTTCGTTACATGGAGTTCTCACGAGAAGACTCGATTGGACAATGCACAACTGAAACCGAAACAAAAAAACGGCCGTGGCTTAGCTTGGTTAAGCCTGGTGATTGCGAAGCAATAGTGTGTTATTCTCGGATCAGCTGGTAGTATGGCTGGTGGTAGTCTTGGGTTATGCTAGTGTTACGGCTTACAGTGAATCATCCAAGAGGAAGTCATCCGTCGAATCCGTGTATGCCGACAAGCATTTCCCTCACCAGCGTGCCCATTACAAAATCTTCCAGTATCGATTGGCCGACGGTGCGGTCTGTTGAATTCACGTGTTGCCGTCTCAAACTCCTTTACTCTTCTCGCATGTTCTTCACGTCGTTCTACTGCAATGTGTCCTTCGGGTTGAGTCAGGCCAGCCCTGGTGAGAGATTTCTCCTGTCCTTTCTTCGAACGCTCTTGTCTCTGCTGGGGTGTTTCTTCTGCACGCTGTTTTCTTCGCTTTTCGTTTTCCTTCTCTCGAAACGCACGTTCCTTCTCGAGCCGGTGCTGCCGCTGTTCCGGGGTTTCTTGGACACGCCTCTGCCGTTTAGTCGCGTTCCAGCGTTCTGAACTAGTAGAAGGAGACTCACTGTCGGGCAAACTCATAATTTCTTCCTTTGCTTCTGCTGTTTCCACAGAGGAGGTTGCACGTCGTCGCCGAGCTGCATACTGGGCACGCCGCTTAGAAAGTCGTTCTTCTCGTTCTTCTTCCGTCTCCGTAGCTCGCTGATGCTTCCTCTTTGCATTCTGCCGAGCTGCCTTGTTCGTAGGCACCATCGTAACATCTGGCTGTATGACTGCCTTGGCGAGAGGAGCGGAGCTGTTTTATACAGCTGGTGTGACGTCACTCTGACCGTAGCGCCCCTGGTGAGAGGAGCGGGAGTTAGGCCGCCGTTGGTGGCTACCGCCTCGCCTCGCGACGGCGTGAGATGGGGCCCCGTTTTTACACAGCTGGTGTGACGTCACACCGACCGTAGCGCCCCTGGTGAGAGGAGCGGGAGTTAGGCCGCCGTCGGTGGCTACCGCCTCGCCTCGCGACGGCGGGAGATGGGGCCCCGTTTTTACACAGCTGGTGTGACGTCACTCTAGGTCACGTGGTGTGACGTCACGCAGCGAGGTCACGCTAAAGGTCAACGGTGCCTACCACCGCCTCGCCACGGAACGGGCTGAAGTGCGACCTAAAGCAGTATTGCTTCGCAATAAGATAAATTTTGGAGAAATCACCTAGAAAACCTTAGGGTAACCCCCTTACTCGATGTCATAAACGTGTAAAAAGTTCCGCAATCGCACTGATAATAGTGCAACTGCAGCCCCACCGCCACCACCTCCGCCGCGGCTTGTGCAACGGCCCTACGAGTGGGGTGGGGACACCACAGCCAAGTTAGAGGAGAACGCACGTGGTCGCACCGCCACCTGCAGACCAGCCGCAAAGGCACCTGTCTCTTCTCGCATATTCCCTTTCTAGGCCTGCCCACCGCAGTTGCCCTGGAAACAGACTTCGCCTTGCGTCGTCAGCGCACTCTGCACTTCCCACTCCCAATGCATGACAGCCATTGGCGCCAGAGTTGTGCGAGCAACTGCACAGCGGAGATGGACGCGCACTGCTTGTGCCTTGTCTTTTTTGCCACGTCCTATTATTTTTCACTGCTATTGAGCATGAATTGTTGTAGTGCCATGTGGTACGACATTCCAAAAGCGAAAGCAGCGGAGAAGAGCCGATGGCACTGGAGCATGACGCTTTGTTGACTGTGGTCGCTCACCGCAATCGTAGACATTCCTCTCATGTGAGTTCCTGCTTTATCATCATGAAACTTTTCTGCCAAATTTCTTAACTCAACACAAGCTAACAGATAGTCGGCCTAGCCAGTTTGTTATATCAAGGTCAACCGCTGCAACACCTTCTTTGCAAGGAGGTCTCAAATACACGCGCTTCAATAAGGGTGGCGAAATTTAATATCAGGGAAGTCGCTATATGAAGGTTCATTACATCCAGCTTTAATTGTAACTATTGTTTGCAGTTTTGCCAAATGGTGCAGTGCACGCATGCTGTCAGATGAACAAACTCTCATGTCCTCCAAGACATTTAGTGCCTCAACAACTTACCCATCTCTCAAATATACACACACCCTGCGAAAAAAAAAAAAAAGGAAGCAAGCATTGCATGCACACACACAGCGTAATGTAAAACTACAGATTTATGTATCCATAGAATTACAGTCACCGACCGATTTTTCGGACTCGAAGGGACCCGGAAAATGGTCCAAATAATCGAACAGTCCGAAAAATCCGTGAAGTACAAAAAAAAAACACATTATTGAGATGAAATCGGCTTAAAAATGTCACTGATTTTACCTCGCGACAAATTTCTCTTGCTGGAGACGATTTGCGCCTGTATTTGCGCCAAAGTTGTGCTTTCACTGTACACGCTAGACAGCAAGGTCACCACATTTAGTTGGAATACTTCCCACGCTTCTTTGACGGACCCGGCGGGGCCATGTTGTCCACAACCCAAGTGTGCACCACACCCCTTGTCAAACATACGCAAAGATAAGGCACTTTTCGTTCAAAGCGGCGGAACCGCCGGACGCAATCACAAAACGGCGAACGGATGTAACTTCGTGAAGACTGAGAGCCATTCGGTCGACGCGGTCAGAGGAACCCAAGTGACGAAACGACGAATGGCAAACATGAGACCTGCCGTGGTGGCTCAGTGGTTAGGGCACTCGGCTACTGATCCGGAGTACCCGGGTTGGATCCCAACCGCGGTGGCCGCGTTTCGATGGAGGCGAAACGCTAAGGCGCCCATGTGCTGTGCGATGTTAAAGATCCCCAGGTGGTCAAAATTATTCTGGAGCCCGCCATTATGGCACCTCTTTCTTCCATCCTTCTCTCAGTCCCTCCTTTATTCCTTCCGGCCGTGATGCAAGATAACTCTTGCACAATTTCCTTCCCTCAACAACCAATTTTCAACGTATGGGACAAGCAATAACTGCCCGCGACAACGTCGGCGACAAAAACAAGTTGACGGCGATGACAATCCATCTGCCACCTCGAAGTGTCAGAGATCGCAGGGACCTCTACTGGCAACAATGAGGTACCAAAAGTATGTCATGCCAATCCAACTGCAGCGTAAATCCACCTCAATCCAAGATGGCACCTTCTGCACTGGCGAAAAGCCGATAAGATGGCCGGGTTTGGCCAGCAGGCGACTGAAATTAGTCCGAAAAATCGAACTTTCGGACTTTTGATGTCCGAAATATCCGTCGCGAATATGTATGTGCTTCATGAGGTGACTGACGGCGCCTCATCGAGGTCCGAAATATCCTACAAGTCCGAATTATTGGAGTCCAAATTACCTGTCGGCTACTGTATGTACGCATTTGGCGGGACCAGACGGGGTGTCCAAATTATCCGGCTTATGGAATTAGTAGTGGACCAGTTGCAGTTTGAGCATTCGGCCAACATGCGGGAAATCTCGTGTTAGGCCCCCAGTAACACCAGGTACCCACCGGTTTTCTAATCGATGCAAGCTGTTCGCCAGTCTGATCTTTGGCTTTTCAGGGGTGAAATGCTAGGGAAAAGGGCCTTTGGCATACAGCCCCTTCGACGGATTGCTGATGCATCAAAGTTCTAAATCAGCTATGTGCGGTAAAGCCCATTTGTGGTCCTTTTTCAGGTGAAGTGTCCAAATTATCCGCTTTTCAGAATGAACAGGGGTCAAATAAACAAGATTTTACTTTATAAACATGAAGCGCCTACACAAATTTGGATTGTGCTCGACAAAAATTGAAGAATGATCCAAGCTTAGAGCACGTTGTAAGAGAAAAGAGCAGTCAAGGGGATTTAACATCCATAAAATGATTTATAATTGTGTGCTTCTCAAATGCAAAAAGAAAAGAAATGCAAAAGCAGACGATTGGTTACTGAAATCAATTTGAACTAAACCTTTTCGAATACCCCCCCCCTCCCCCAAGAAAAAAAATATCTTATCACATAATAATATCAGTACAACTTGCTTTGCTGTTATACCTCAACAGCCAGCAGTACCCCTATGTGGGACCATCCCCCCACCAAAGTTTAACTGCGTGCACTTTTGGTGGACACCCAAACCTCACCATAAGGCAAGAGAGGAAGGTGGGAGTGAAAGAAGAGAGAAAGAGGTACTGTAGTAGACGGCAATTTCGATCACCTGAGGATATTTAACGTAAACTGACATCACACAGCACAAGGGCGCCTTAGCATTTCGCCTCCATCGAAATACCGCCGCCACGGCCGGGTTCGGAGCCCGGGAACTCTGGCTCAGTAGTCGAGTGCCCTAACCACTGAGCCACCGCGGCGGGGATGCATGCAGAGAGTCCGTGTGTGGTTTCCAGCTACTGGCCAATAATGAGGCAATCACATTTTGTTGCCGCTCTTGTGTCCTAAAAATTTCTCTCCTCAATCATGGACTGCTGTTCTAAACAGGCAAGAAAAAATCCACGCATATGAGCACAGCACGAACGCAGGAATTTGCAAACCAGAGAACTGCTGAGGCACTCACATGAAGAACTGAGAGCCATTGGTGTCCTTGCCCCGGTTGGCCATGGACAGCAGGTAGGGGCGGTCATGCTTCAGATCAAAGCCCTCATCTGCAAAAAAGATGTCACATCAACACAAAAGGACACAGCCAAGCAAACTGTCTGTCGAAAGGAACACACAATATCAAAACCCCTGGTACATTTCCTTGCTTACGGTAATGCATGTGCAGTTATCTGATTATGGGCAAAAAAAACATAATCCACCAACAAGTAATAAATGTAAAAACATGCATCACAGTTCTGGCTTCTCAAGCTACCGACATGGAGCAATTTATGGCAGTGTAGACATCAAAACCTAAAATCCCAGCATGCACTGATATGTTCATGCTTAGGTTATGTATAGGTAGACTCACAAAAACAGCATGAAGTGCAATCTGCTTATGATACCAGATACAAAGATATTGATTAGTGCTTTCAGCAGCACTGCTTAACTCTTTCATTACCACGCCACTAGGCTTCGATCACCAGTGATCGAAAAATCCCAACTGCTACGACAACGCGACCGCGGCTGTAACGGACTTGCTTAGTCATCTGGTTTGTTGTTCACACATTGAAATTCGTTTCGTGCGTAACTTTTATTTTTGCCGCAACAAAATCATTTTTTAAATGCGCCTGAAGTTGATGGGTGCAGCAAGTGTCAAAGTCGGGAATGGCGTGTGCTCGAAACAACCCCGCTGCACGCAATTCTGCTGCGTCTACAGCATGTTTTTATGCATCGAGTTGCTACTCGATGCATAAAAATCCTGACTCCGATGACAATGTTTTTGTTTCCAAAGCTCAAACTACGCAACCAGAGCCTGGAACGGTGGCCTGTTTGTTTATTTTATTATTCCCGGTCCATTTGTGCGAACCGGAGTGCTCCTATGGAGCCGTTACGGTGATGCTGCGCCATCTAGCTGGTTCTTCAGAAACTACAGTTCCATTTTCTGCTTAGACTGCAATTTTCTCATGAGGCGCGCATTTTTGAAATGCCCTTGAAGCAAAGGCTACGGCGTAGGAACCCCGCTGCACACGATTCTACTGAATCAGCAGCATATATTTCCATTGCATCGAGTAGCAGGGTCTCTGATGAGACCGTGCTACCGCATCATCGGATTTTGGTTCAGACGCTCAAAACTGTGGAAACAGAGCTCAGAATGTTGGCCTGCTAGTTTCGCTTTCAGTTTCTGGTACGCTTGTGCGAGCGGAGCACTGCTATGAAGCATATGAAGTCTCTACGATGATGCGATCTGGTTTGTTGTTCAGAAACTAGTTTCATTTTTCTGTCTAGATTGTAATTTCCCCACGAGAAGCAAATTTTTGCAATGCCCTTGATGCGGAGGTTTTTTAACACATAGGCTGCTCCAAGCATGGCGTCAAGAGTTGGGACAGTACACGCTCGAAAAAACCCCGCTGCACGCAATTTCTACTGCATCGGCAGCAGATATTTTCGATGCATCGAGTATCAGGGCCTCTGACTGTGGGATTTTGGTTCAGACGCTGAAAAGGCGCAAAACAGAGCCCGGAACGTTGGCCTATTAGTTGTATTTGTATAATACATGTGTTTGTATAATTTTTCTGTTTATCCTGAAATGATATTAGTTATAATTTATATTTTTAAGAAGCACACTTATCAAGCTTTATTTTGGCACATAACATAATACTTCCAATTTTCTTTTGTCAGACTGTAAAAATCATATCAAGGACACACTGAAATCAGCCTTTTCAAAGAGCGTAAATAAAAAATAAAGAAGTATTTCAGTTATAACTTTTACATTTTAGTGCCAAGTTAAAGAAGAATTTGAATCATTTCAAAATTTCTAGAATTTTTTTAAGAAAGTAGTTTCGAGAGTTATTGTCAAGTAAATACAAATTTTTGTTTTCTTTTTCTATTTTTTCACAATATTTAAAACAATTATTTCTGTTGAAATAAGTCTGATTAGAAAGCGCATTCCAATTCAATCACTGTTATGCATTTTGTATACTTTTACCTATCATACTTTTTCTAGAAAAAATGTTTGTCTGACACCTACGAAAAACAGTGCTTTTTCCCGTGGTAATGAAAGAGTTAAATTTGGCTGTAAGCAAAAATTAGTCAACTCAATAATCATAACTGAAGAACTGCCCTCACAATACAGCTCCCAAATAGACACAATGGCCTCTGTGACTGCCCACCTGCCATAGAATAAGACACAGATTTCTGATGTTTTACGCTGAGGTGGCAAGGCATAACACACTGCCCTCTTTTGTTACAACTTGCTGCTTGAAATCAAAATCCTGATTTCAATTATCTGGTGTCTTAAATGCAAGTGAGCAACCTTTGTGTGAGCACTAGAAAGCTCATTGAGACAGTCGCAGAACTGAGAAATCTTGAAAAGCACAGTTGGGCGGAGCTGGTCCCATCCAAGAACACAAAAAGGCATGGTGCGATATGTGGGGCTTACAGAAACACTGAAGACAAATTTAAGTTTGTCTGCATTGTTAAATCACTACATTCTAATCACAAAAAGAACCACTCCCATTGAAAATGGAGCTTTTATAAATAAGAAAACATCACAAAACAAAATACTAGTGTCGCCATCACAGGCTGATTTCGCAAGTAAACTGCGGCGTTTCAACGTGGCTTTCAAGGCACGGATCCTTGAGGCCAGTCTGCACTGCCATCCACTTCAAAATGGGGATCACGGTTTTGAGAGCAGACTGATGACAAGTTTTACAAAAAAATCGACTACATTAATTACGCAGTGAGAAATGTCACCACCCAGCACACAACGCTCACTGCAAACACCGCTTCATTAATCACAAATGATGAACTGACCTTTGAAGGTTCCGCCGTAGATGGATTCCCCGCCGCTTCCGTTGCCTGGTAACATCAACAGAAAGTATGAGACCAACAATGAGTCAACAAAGGCAGTCAGCCCTGGGTACTCAATACAGCATAACCCAAGCTCTCTCTCTCTCTGCCTGTAGTTGTGTGGAAGATGTAGCATGAACCAATGCAACAAAACAGAAAAAAAAAGACATCAACGCACAAGAAAAATCCTGGGTTCAGATGCTTTTTTCTGCTTTTCTTATCAGATAGCAGACTAGTTACTTGGTCTAGGAGCTCATTTTCTACACCGTGCTAATAAATAAATGCATTACAATAAATTTTGGACTCGGTCGTAGTTAATGCCATGGCAGTGAAAATGTGCCCTTGACAGCTGAGCTGGTGATCATATGAGTTTACAAACAATTGACATTATAACTACAAGCCATCATTCTGGAAAAGCCACCAGAGACAGGTAAATCCTTGCCATGAAAACCTTTCACAAAATTTCAGAGAGCACTCCGTCACGTTGTTGTCTACGCCACAAAGTGCTTCACCTCTGAGGCAGTAAGCAGCAACAATTACGTTCTGAAATACTACACCTCACTACTGAGTTCCAAGATTGCTGAATTATATGTTAAATGGTAGGCGTAGCCTGACACAAGCATGAGTTTCCACGATACACCTCGACATGACGAGGAACAAGCAGTAGCTTGATTAGGGGAAACAGGTTTCGAATTGCGAAAAACTGCCAAAAATTCGGTTTTCTCACATGACTAGTCTTCTACGCTTTCCTCAAGACTCTTCACTGACATCAAATGAGAGGTACTAAAGAAAATTGCTTTACCAACAGCAGTGGTGCTGCGAAATGATCAAAATAACATTTCCTTAACCTTGGTATCTGCGGCACCGCAAGCGAGCAGAGTTTTTTTTGGGCTTGGCAAAAAGCTTGTTTCTTCATCTTGAAATCTCGTGCCCCAGCTCGATTCCACATACAGAAGCAAACCCACAAAAAGCAAAACGTTCACGGTCTTGTGGAGAGAAACATGAGGTGCCCAACTGGCATTTTGTGCCATGTGACTCCGGCTCATGCAGTCTGTTGCTGCCTTACAGTAGGATAAAACTTAAAAAAGAAAACAGTCATTAACACTGGGCCACGGTCTGCAGTGTCCTGTGTAACTCCGCTAGCAAATATCAACAGTAAACGAAATCAGTTTTTTAATGTTTGACTTTATTGAACAAGCCAGGTTCTTCTTTAAGTCACAAATTTTAACAACGGACTACTTTTTTGTCATGAAGGGATTCTTTGGGGTAGTCCTGAATGTGAGCAGCGTTTCACTGCAACCTTAATTTGACTATAGGCAAGTGCGTGCACCATTACCCCTTCTGGACCAGGTGTCGCGCATGCTTGGCTCACGTTACACTGCTCTTCATGCTGATGTGTGTGTTTTACGGTCCCTTATTTAACAACGTATGACCGACTTGCCCAACAATGTGCACTCTTGGGCTCTAGATGAATTTAGACCACCTGGCATTCTTTAATGTGCGCTGATAATGCACAACACACTGCCGTTTTTCGTTTCGATGGAGCTGAAATGCAGCCACCCGAGCCAAGATTCAATCAGATAAAGTTGCCATCAGCAGCCGAATGCAAAAGCCACTTAGCCACCAAGTTTTAGAAACCATGAGTGAAATAACGGGCAACAGCATCTGTTTGAGAATGACACTATGCTTGAAATACTGACAACAACATATTTAAATCACCCAAACATTCCTGTTAAAGCTCCTGCACGGCTGGTTCGCTGTCGCCCAATTTATCAGACCTCTGCTCAGCATTTAATTTCCACTCAACTACTCGAAAACATTTCTTCAGTGCGGATTCTGACCACTGCAGAGGAAGAAAATTTCCCAAGTTTTCATTCAATGTTGCTGCTGCTTTGTTAAGCCTGCTTCCTGGAACCTGCCGAATGCTGCTCCTATTTATTTCAATCCCGAAAAGTGTTACTCACCAACAGAGAAGTCTCCCCCCTGGATCATGAAGCTGCGGATGACCCGGTGGAACTTGACGCCCTTGTAGTGAAGTGGCTTTTCCGTGGTCTTGCCTATGCCACATTCTCCTGCAAATGGCAAAAGAAATGTGTTTGACGACCACAGCAAGAACCCCACTCTGGACATGGCAGTCTTAGCCGAAATGGTTATATTACTGGAAATTCCGCTGCATCTTCCGCGCTCTCGATGAAACTCCTGACATCACCCAAGAAGGCAGAGGGTGGTTCCACATGGTCACAGAGGGATTAGCTAACAACACCGGTTGTCAGCTTCATCAACATGAGGCTAGACAATGCAATCATGAGACAAAGTAGCATCGTTGGTCATGCTGGCAAAGCCAACATTATATAATCAATAATATTAAATCACGCTGATACATATTATGTTATTAGTAATATCATTCACATGATGGACAAAAAGTTGTTGCACTTTTTCTACATCTGTTTTCCACGAGAAATTAAGTTATGAAGTAGGGCTAAGCTATCACACAAAGCCTCGCACATCTTGAGTCTACAGTGTCACTACAGAGTCTTTCTCAGGGTAGTGTAAACATATACAGACCTGTGCAGAGGGCCCGGAAGTTCTCGCATGTGATAGGACAGACGTCGGCAAACAGCTCAAAGACAATTCTCCCAGCTGCAAAAGGGAACACCCGCCGCAAAGGGGGTAGACTGCAGTAACACGGTACCAAATATCTCAGAGCTCATCTGGGCCACATCAACTGTGTGTCATGCACTGAACTCTTACCTTTCATCTTGTGCTATAGATCTACAAGTCTATGTTTGTACCAACACACAATTAAAAAAAATAAAAGAAATGCATACAGTTGACTAAGAGATCAAATTATTTAATAGAAGACATGCATAGTACAAAGCCGGCACAACAAATTAAATACCTTGCCAGGGAAATCAAGTGTTCAAACACATGCCAAAAGAAAGCACTACACAATTACAAATCTAGGCATGTTCCACAAAAATGTGCTTCAATACGTTCCTTAAATACCACTTTACAGGTACTCTGAACCACAGCCCTTTTCCTCTTAAGCATAATACAGAAACAGACTTCCTGAACATCAGCTAAAATTCATTGGAAAGACTTACCAGGCTCATCTCCAACCTGCACATCAAAGAAGCAGCGGGGGTTGTATCGTTTTTTTTCAATGGTCATCTTTCGTCTGCGAAAGAAATATAATACAATGTCTTGACTATTCGTGATGACAGAAAAGAAAATACTTGATAAGTGGAGGTTGTTCCACAGCAAGTAACATCATTTGAATGTTCACATTTTCTACAACAATGGCTTTACAGCCATTGCAAAATGGCTAATGTATGCCATTCTGCAGCACATAGAACGTTGTGAATCCTAATATTTTCTGCAATAGCAATGCCCACAGGGCATAAATCAGTACCTGTTTGTGTTCCTGCTCTTTGCTGCCCTCCCAGCATAGAGCGACATTTCACGAACTCCTGTCAAAAATGGCTTTCTCAAGCAGCCATAGCACATTGGTATAAAGTTAAAGGGGTGGATACACTAACTTTTTCGTAGTGTTTTTGTTTGAAATGATCCAAAAGATGTCAGTGAACATGGATTATCACAATGAAATCACAAGGAGGACGTACATAATTTAGTAATTGAATTTATTTTCTGCTGTAGTTTTAGTTTCCGCTTCAGAAGTTGAATGATGCCATTGACATCACAAGTAGGTATGAAACCACGTGAGGCCCACAAAAGCTGCAATACAATTGCTCCTTTGTCATTTTAATTCCCTCCTACCTTTATGCTAAACAGCGCCAGAAGCCGGGATGACAGTGACAGTAAGTGCTATTATAGTGCAGTTTACGTGTGCCGCACGTGATATTATACCTAATTATGACAATGTAACCATCATTCGGGTACTTAAACCAAAACTGAAAACTGTACCAAAGGAGGAATTCAATTATAAATTATTTACCGAGCGTAGGTTAATTTCACATAGTGATCCATGTTTACAAACGTGTCACACATCATTCAAATGCGAAAGTACGCTAAAAAAAATTTGCCGTGGTGTTCCTACCTCTTTAAGGAGTGGAAAAGTATGATGTAAGGTTATTGCATGCCAACTAAACTGGTCAACTTTGCCTTACAGGCTTCACAACATGAAATATTTGCTGCACAATGGTCACAATTTCAACAAAGGCTGTTCTAATGATTTTGGTGCATAATTTTACTTTTTTTGTCGTAACTTTTTGTCACAATATACACAGCCTACTTCCCAAGTGGTGCCAATGGCTTCTGGGCCATGCTTTGGGACTCGTACAGCCCTTTCGGCATGCTGTAACTATACACAGCATGAAAGACAGCTGAGACTGCATTACAGGAGTCTAACAAGATGCAGAAACTGTTCCGAGTGAGACGTGTAATTGGTTGTGTATCTTTGCCAGAAACTGTCTCTCGCACTGTACAGAATAGCATAGCACAGACCAGCAACTAAAACCTTGCCCATGTGCTTCAACATGTACACAGAACTAGCAGCCTAGAGAAAATTCTAATGCAAATATGTGTTGCTCTAATGCATTTCTGTATTTACCGTGTAGTTCTATTAGTTTGATATGAGTTTATATCAGTATAAGAGAGAGCAACATGTAAATTTGAAACAACGGCACCAACTTCTTTGATGCCAGCAGTTACTGCAGTCTTCAAATAACAATGTCACAGGGGCACCCGCTCAATTTTACACAACACAACAAATATCTAGTCATAATATTTATTTATATAGCGTTGCTAATCAGCTTACCACCAGTACATTAAGGCTGCACTGTTCAGAGGGGCTATAAAAGTAGAACAGAGGCTGTCTTGCCTATTTATATATGGTAAGAGTTGAGGACGTATGCTCTGCATGTCTATGACATAATAGTGTTCCCAAAGGACATCAGTGTACAACTCATTACAATGATAATGATTATTTTTTATGGTGCAAGGGGCATCAGTGGTCAAAGAGTGCCATGACACAAAGTGTTTTCGTCTACTCAAAGAGTGGTAAAAACCCATTTCCCAAGCAATTCACCCAAAATAAGCCGAGCACTAGGCCGGGTGAAAGCTTGTACCCACTGTATCACCGGTGGGTACCCGGCGATGCTGGGGATCAAACCCCGCACCACACCAGTGTACGACATCAGTGTACATCAGTGTATGACATTAGTGTACGACACCAGTGTACGACATCAGTGTACAAGTGCTTCACATGAAGACCTATGTCACGGTGATAAGCCTGCAGGTACTGCATCTCAAGGCCTTTGTCCTGCTGTGGGCATAGTCAGGCTGATGATGATGACTGCCTCTCTTCATCAGACAATCAGTCTAATGGCTGATTAGATTTTCTATTTGCTGTATATATTGCTGCCTATTAGTTGTCGATGAGCAAATACACTGTTAGTTCTGCTATTGCAATTTTCGCTAGATGCACCTAACAAGCACAAGAATCTAATGGAGCCCATTAAACTCACCACGCTCAACAAATGTTCTGAACATAACCGATGTCTCAACAGCGCACGGCATTTAAAACGCAGCATGAGCCGCGTCGCGAAAGCGCCGTTACGTATCTGATCTCTGCACGCATAAGATGTGAGTGTACTAAAACTACGTTCCCTTATAAGTGACCTGATTAGGCGTTTGGAGTAGCAATTTTCTCATGCCAGAAGAAGGCTACGCCCGCTCACAAGACCGCACGACTTCTGTTCCAGATTTGAAATAAGAATCAATGAGGGCTATCAGACTTAAACTATCCGGAGTGATTGCTTCGATTGCTTGGCGTGAACAATGCTAAACAATTTTCAACTAGATAAAAAACAAACTTATAAACACAACCGAATGTACTGCAGAAGCCAGCACTGGCGACACGCAACGAAGGCGTGACGTGCGTCTTCAGTTTTGAAATAATCGCGCGCGCACTCGCGAGCGGGAAAAGTTCCTAGTATTATCCGCGCCACAAACACAAACACGTGAAGAGGTTACCACACAATACAAGGTGGCATGAATTTAAATGATAACTCATACACAGCAGCTCAGTTAACAAGTCTCTGAAAGCGCAGTTTCTACCGCCGGGCTACCAATGCCGGTGCCATTTCCCGGCATACGAGACGCTTTAGCCTGGCTGTATGGAGCTCTTATAGAGACTGCTGAAACGTCAGCATGACTAGCCCTGCCTTATCCATAGACCATAACTTTATCTGACGAGGCTCTGAGGCCACTGCAGCAATTTTTGCGATCTGCAAGGACAAAATGCAGAGCGTTCACGCATGCTTCGCAGCCATGTTGGAAGATCACAGAACGCACAGTCGGTACACAACAGGCAACTCTTCAAGATCGACGTGCACGAGGCAGTTGTCGGCTTGAATTCGGTATCAAGCCCTTGGCGGTCTTGTCTTTGAGCACGAGCTGTAACTTTGTGCGAGACATTACCGTTCACCAAGAGTTTGAAATCGCGAAGAAAGCTCACCTGGCATCAGAAAACTGTCGAAGATCGACAACACACTCTGTTGCCAACGTCTCAAGCGATGTCACAAATTCCCCGCCAACCCCAAAAGCTCAAGACCCTTAAACAATTTTTTTACTTAAAAGGTGCTGTTTACTTGGTATAATAAATATTGCTTTTGAAGTACTTAAATGCATTATTACGATCTAGTAACTCGTTATATGGTGAACTAGAATTAACTGTGCTTCAGCGAAAGTCGCGGCTGGCAATGGCTACTTGGCGTTTGAGCGCGAATATTAAATGGCGAGTGCAACTAAGTGGCACGCCAAGAAAAGGTACCGTATCACCCTTCTGAAAGCATGTTTCTAGCCTGTGCACCATTAGTTGTGAACTTTTGTGAGTGCCGAGTGATTACAAATGCTTATGAAGCAATACAGATGCCTTCAGAGGCAGGAAAAGAGTAAGGCCAAGAGAAGGCGCAAACGGCCCTCGGTCAGAGAGGGTGAGAAAAACTTTTTTAGTGAAGAACAGAGAATTTAGCCGGCGTTTAAAAATCATTACCCTCGGTCAATGATGCAGTTTATTCATAGTTTATTGCGGCGATATTCAAAGACAGCCACAAAAGACGAAAAAAAGACGAGGTGAGCGCTTCGGTTGAGAGCCAGTAGTCGCCCCATCACAACTTGTTTTTGCCTTCCTCTTTTTTCGTGCTTTAAAGCATGCCCACATTCCCTATCTACCAGTTTGCGATAATGCGCGATACAAGGGCTGCAAAAAAACGTAACAAGCGATGAATGGCACACGCTGCTACGTGTGCAAAAGACGGCACGAGCAGCAGGCTCTTTAACATGCATATTTTATATCGTTGAGCTCAAAACGACTCCAGAGAATAGTTTAGCCCTACAATAGCCTGTACCAGATGCAATTGACAGTTTTCAGGAAGGCGCACGTCCGAGGTAAACTCCGTTTCATAGGTCAGGTGCAACGCTGTGAAAGGTGTGGAAAAATAAAGGGAGGCGTATTACTCCGCGCTTGTGCTGTCGCCGAGTGGTCTAAGGCACGAGAAAGCGACAGCAGTAAGAGTGCATTTAATCAAGCTGATGACAAATGTATCATGTTTTAAGCCTGCAGGCAAAGCCTTTAATACGTTTCGCCCGCCACAAGGAACGCACTACTTTTTGGTCGCGGATGCAGGCAGCGCAAACAAGAGCGCTGGCTTTGACAACGTTGCACCTGATGTATGAAACGAAGTATAATGAAAATTCCTCGTGAATGCCTCCCCCAGTGCATGGGCGTATCTGCATATGCCTCGATTTCCAAACACTTCTTAGTTTACAGCGTAGTTGCGGCATATGACGACTCTCGTCATTCGACTAAGAGCGTTGGAAAACATATACGCAGTCAGTCGAGCGTTCGTGTCTGTCGAATGACGAAAACAGCGATATGCGCAACTGCTGTTTCAGCTCGTTTTGTTATCACAAGCGGCACGCTGCGTTATAAAGGACAATTTTCGCGAGGACTTAATTTTCGCTTTTTTTTTTTTGCGATCGCGCGCAACTCGCGAAAAGTTGTTGCTGCTATTAATTTGGACGAAATGTAGATATAATTAGGAAAAAAATTCGATGTTTTCAATGTGTTTTTGCTACAAATTATTGAATCAAGCCGAAATTCACGCTTACTCAAAGATATTTATTTGGCAACACCTGCCGCAGCGTATCCGTTCTGCACAGCGTCTGCGCACTTCGAGTTCACTGCACACTTCAGGGATCCATGTCTCGTGAATGGGCTTCATCACGCTTGCTCTCCAGTCCACCTTTACGGGCTATCGCGATGGAAAGAAACGCGAACAACGCGGCGCCTACGGGCACCGCTGTTCGAATTTCTTTTCATTGCGCTTTTAGCTGGGTGGTAAAAAACCTGGGTGGCATTTCTTTCCATCGCCCTTCTACACTGCAAATTGTGTTTACTCCCATGTCTGTTGTACGCGCGCAGCATATGTCACAACCTGAAACTGTCGCTTGAAAGAGCGAAATACTAACTGGGCCTGCATGCCACTTGTGGCTAGCAAAATTTAGTCCTCGTGAAATATTCTTAAACTGCGGCATTCACGAAACTCTGAGCTCGATAAAAATAAGTCCTTTACAGCGACGAGATTCAGCGCGGGAGAGAGAGGACAGAGTGCACGCCAACTGGCCCAAAGTGTCACCTTAGTCTTTTACGGAAGTATAATCTATATCGTTTCTCATATTACTCACCACAAGCAGAGGCGTCACGTGGGGTGTGCGAGGGTGAAGAGGGGGGGGGGGGGGGATTGTGGACCGCACAGTCGCAAGAAGAAAGGGGGGGGGGGGGCGGTAAAGACGAGCCACCGCGAAAGCAGCGATGCTGCGCTTGCTTGTCACTCGAGCCTTCGTAGAAATGTTGCAGGTTGCTATGAAAACGCGTTTGCCCCTTCACTTCCTCGCCCCTTCCCAGCAGTACACATTCTTATCCACACGCATATCATTACAGCTATTTTTACATGCTCCAACAATTTTTTTTCTCGCCAATTGAGTTTTCTTGGTAACTTTCATCCCCACCGCGGTGGCTCAGTGGTTAGGGCGCTCGACTACTGATCCGGAGTTCCCGGGTTCGAACCCGACCGCGGCGGCTGCGTTTTTATGGAGGAAAAACGCTAAGGCGCCCGTGTGCTGTGCGATGTCAGTGCACGTTAAAGATCCCCAGGTGGTCGAAATTATTCCGGAGCCCTCCACTACGGCACCTATTCTTCCTTTCTTCTTTCACTTCCCTCCTATATCCCTTCCCTTACGGCGCGGTTCAGGTGTCCAAAGATATATGAGACAGATACTGCGCCATTTCCTTTCCCCCCAAAACCAATTAATTAACTTTCACATGCAGCGTCAGTCCAGGCATTCATCCACATCACGAAAACGTTTGTTGCGCTTATTTCTTTTCAATGCTCCTTTCAACAAAAAAAAAATGTCGCGAGCTTGCTTTACTGCTCCTTCTGACAAAAGTTAAACAAATATATACACAAATATGCGGACATGATATTCATAGAGAAGGCTTTTCGCGAGACGATGTACTAAATTATACATATGGTATAGGGCGAGAACGTGAGGATATATAGTACATAAAGTGTGTGTGTGTGTGGGGGGGGGGGGGGGTCGTCGGGCTACCGTTCGAACCGGGCGCCATCCACCCTCTCGTGCGCTCCAAACAAAAAGGAGTAAAAAGGCAGCGCACTCCCTTTTTAAAAGAGAGTGTGCTATAGAGCAGAGTTTACTCCTTCTTTACTCCCTTATAGGTGTGTTCGTGTTTAGAGTGTGGAAGGATAATTAGCGGACTTTTGAAGACCAAACGACTAGACGAGCATGTGAAACGCCTGCTCAGTTAAGACAGCCAGCGACGAGTCTGATAACCGGCGCCCGGAAGTTCGGCTCCATAGTGATGCACGTAAGTTTTACACAGATTTTACGGCAAGGCAATGGGCGGCTCTTGCGCCGTCTCGCTGACGGCGTCTGCGTGACTTTCGCGCATTCGTTTAAGCAAATGAGCATCGTGCGTGACAGACAGACGAGTGCACGCAATTTTGGCAACGTTATAAAATTATGTCAACGCGGACACTTCTCAGGACTTCTTACTTGGGGTGCATGTAGACAAGTTTCCACCGAACTGAATGTGTTGATGCGGGTCATGAGTTGGTACAATGCAAACGACACCAGTTAAACCAGTTACAGGAACAAAAAGCCAGACAACACAAGCAGCGCCGGTGATGCGATTGCTGCGCCATTTTCGCCAAACTGCGCCAAAAGGCAAAGCCTGCTACATTACGACAAACTGCGAGTAATCTACGCCAAGCCTGCGCCAAAACTCCGCACTTTCTTACGAACGAACTCTGCATTACTGAGCAGAACTAGCGGAAAACGCAATTTTCCCGAGAATCCTTTACTCAGTCCTTGGTATATATGTGGGGGCGGGCATCATTCCGTGGTGTGGAGGTCGCGCCGGAAATGCGCATGGCATAAACATTCACAAACGGCGCCGGTGTTCCACGTCCTTGCTCGGCCGAAGTCTCTCTACCGCGCGGTTCACGTCCCCCAGCGCATATTCAACGGCACGCAGCTTAAATTTTGCATCGTATAGCTTCTTCGACTCGCAGTTGGCGTCATTCTAAGTAGGAACGCAGCGACGCGCGCGAAGCCATACGGATGCGACGCTGAAATCGAAACTTTCAAGATTATCACTAGACTAGACGCGGCGGCGGCGCATTCAGTCTTGTTGTTGAGATAATGGGATTCCAGCCGTATGATAAGCACCGCTGCGGGTGAAATTAGAACCCCCGTCTCTAGCACGAGGAGAGATATCCTGAATAATAGTGAAAAGGTTGTGTAAGGTGAAAAAATCCAACTGAGGGATGAATGTGAAGAAGTGCATAGCGGACAAATGCTAGGCCTCATACAAGTAAATACATGCCCCTTCGAGGTGTCTCCATAGCCAAGGTATTTCGGATTGAAGTGCGCTCTTAGACAACTGGTCAACCCGCCGCGGTGGCTCAGTGGTTACAGCGCTCGGCTACTGGTCCGAAGTTCCCGGGTTCGAACCCGACCGCGGCGACCGCGTTTCGATGGAGGCGAAACGCGAAAGGCGCCCGTGTGCTGCGCGATGTCAGTGCACGTTAAGGATCACAAGGTGGTGGAAATTATTCCGGAGCCCTCCACTACTGCACTTCTTCCTTCCTTTTTTTCTTTCACTCCCTCTTTTATCCCTTCCCCTACGGCGCGGTACGGGTGTCCAGGGAGATATGTGAGACAGTTACTGCGCCATTTCCTTTCCTCAAAAACCAATTTTCAACTGGTCAGAGGCTGTGAGTTTCGGAATTGAAACGTTGAGCTCGTTAACAGTTGAGGAAGGTACTGCGTGCCCCTCGCATCCCTTCTATGCTGCAGCTGCACCCCCTCTGAGCCTTCGTCGTATGCGGAATGTACCCCCCCCCCCCCCCGCCCCGCACACACACACACACCCCTCTCGTGACGCCACTGAGTCTTCGTTCTATACCCATATGCTCACCCAGCAGCATTTGTGCGCCTGAGCCGGGCTGAAGTCGCGCGTCCGCTTACGACGAAAGCTCGCGAGGAGGAATCTCAAACCCGAGGTGGCAGGGGCAGGTGCACACTGCAGGTGCGCGCCAGCTGGGCCTGCTGCGCGTGCGCGACGTTATTACGGTGAAAGTTTTGCACCAATCGACACTTCCTATTACATGCCTGAAAAAGTGTAGCCATTAATTGTCAACATCGATAGAAAAACTTGGTGTAGAAGGGCAACGCCCTTTCAATTCGCACCTTGTGCCGAATCTAAAAACTGCCCCATTTTTCTTCTGTTGTACAAATAAGAACATCAGTGCGTGTGTGTGTTGTTTTTTTTCGCTAGTCAGCCATGTTCAGCAAAAATTTCTGGCGTACTCGCTTTAGTGCCTTGATCGTACCGCTCTCTTCACAAACGAGAGGCGACATCAACAACGGCCATTTTATCGACTAACAGCAGGTGTTAAATTATTGCAAATATTGCAAAAGATTGTGGTCACCGTTGTAGTCGCAAAAGCGATGACTCTTGGTACCCACATGGCATATAAAACTATGTTCGCATACCGTGTTTCGGTGCGCATGCATTTGACTCGTCCTTGCATATTTCCGCGTGCGAAAGCTGTCGTTTCGCTTGACATCAGGTTACAGCATCATTTATTAACGTCAAGAGGCGTGACCAAAAGTAGCGTTGGAAAAATCTGGGCTGCTGGCGCACGCAGATCTTGGCAACAAGAATAGAAGCAGAAGAAGAATTCGGCGTCATCATCTCCATTGCGGTCCAGGGGTTGAGTACGAGAGGCACAGTCAAGGTAAGCGCAAGATTTTCCCCCTCCCACATCGCAGTGTGTCCGTCGTGCGCTAACCTCTGAGCCACTCGCGGCGGGCAAAATTGATCCCATTACTGACGCGAATCTTACCCGCCGCGGTGGTTCAGTTACGGTGTTCGGCTGCTGAGCATCATAACGAGGGGACGATGATCCCCGGCCGCGGCGGCCCTGCTTCGATGGGAAGAAAAAATGGTTTTTGAGGAAAGGAAATGCCCGCAGTATCTGCATCACATCTCGGTGGACACCTGAACCGCGCCGTACGGGAAGGGAGGAAGGTGGGAGTGGAAGAAGAAAGGAATAAATAGGTGCCATAGTGGAGGGCTCCGGAGTAATTTCGACCATGCACCTGGGGATCTTTAACGTGCACTGACAACGCACAGCACACGGGCGCCTTTGCGTTTCGCCTTCTGGCCGCCGCGGCCGGATTCGAACCCGAGAACTCGGCCTCAGCAGCCGAGCTCTTAATTTCCTAATTTTTGAAGCTAAAGCTTCACTATGCTAGGTAAAGCTGATTTCGCCGTGCGCTGCCTGTTGACCTTCATGTGAGTCAGAGGTCAAGCGTGGCTATATGGCCTTACCATATGTGGTCCACCATGGCGTCGCACCACTTGACCGTTGACCTTTCGGTTCGCCGGTAGAGGGTGGTAGAATAGTCACGTGACAATCGCGTGATGTCGCGCTCATATCACGTCATGTCATGCGCGTGATGTCACGTGACGTCAGTCTATGGGGAATATATATTGCCGCAGCGTTCACTGGGTGACCAACCTCTCGCAATAAACCATTAATTTAACTGTCACCTGCCAGGTTGGGCGCGCTGTCTAACCAGTGTGCGGAGCGCACTCAACATTGCAGACGCCAAGCCGCGTCTGCTTGCCCGATACACCACAGCTTTCGCTCTCTAACCAGGTTCAGCAGTAGTTAAACCGCAGCTAATTTTTGATCAGTCTTTAAAAATGTAAACTGTGGGGTTCAAGGAAGAAAACAGGCCACTGTCGCTACCTCGTATGGATAGCAGAAGGCTGAAAAAAATGAAGAATTCAGAGAAAGAGAACAGACGCACTCCGCAGCCATCTGGGCCGTAACGATTACGATGGCTGCGGAAGAAGCCATCGGCCCATATACGCCCTCGGCCCCATCTGCTGCCTCACTTTGAAGTGTAAGGAACCTTTGCGTCTGCTCACCAGCCCACCGCGTCCATGTCGGGTAATGCGTAGAAGTTTGTTAGTAGCCGAGCGCCCTCAGTGGGTAGGGCGCTCGGCTACTGATCCGGAGTTTCCGTGTTCGAACCCGACAGCGGCGGCTGCGTTTTTATGGAGGCATAACGCTGAGGCGCCCGTGTGCTGAGCGATGTCAGTGCACGTTAAAGATTCCGGAGCCCTCCACTACGGCACCTCTTCTTCCTTTCTTCTTTCACTCCCTCCTTTATCCCTTTCCTTACGGCGCGGTTCAGGTGTCCAACGATATAAGAGACAGATACTGCGCCATTTCCTTTTCCCAAAAACCAATTATTATTATTATTAACTCACTCCTTCATTCATGAGCATTTCGCTCTTTCGGGAAGGAAAAATATGATACAAATGTTTAAGCGGTCCGCCTGGAAAGAACCTCACCTCTTCACCTGTCGTCACAGCTCCATAATGGAACCGGCTTTCGGGCAGCTGCTGTTCACCTTCTCCGTGAACCTGTACAAGCAGCTGTTGAGCGCGGACGGCAACGCCAACGCCAGCAGTCTGCTCTGTTCGCCCCTGACCATTGCGGCGGCCCTAGGCATGACGCTGGCCGGAGCCCGGAACAACACGGCCAAGCAAGATCCGAGCCCTGTTCGTCGAAGCCGTGAGTCAGATGTATACATGTCGCAGTCGAGCGTCGAACCGGTTTCCAGCTTCATCTATAGCATGGCAGTTGCACAGGAACGCTATGCGACTGAAGTAGACGTATGCATAAATACGCGGTGGCTAACGACGCCTGATGATGATGATGATGCGTTTAGTCGTTTCGATCGGAAAGCGAACCGCGATCTTTCATGCAGCACTTTGATCAGTGTTTGCACCTGTCCCCCTCCTATAGCCGCTAAAGATATGTACAAAGCTCTCTGAACCGGCACTTAGCAGTATGAAGCGAACACGGGGTTCAAGAGTAATAAACAGACTATAAACCGCAGTGGTTCTTTTGTACAGGCGCGTTGAAACGCATTTTATGGCGTTGGGATTATTAACTATGGTCCCTCTTTGAAACGAGCATACTTACTGCTCCTTCTCATCTTCATATGGCTTCGACGCCGATTTGTGTAGCGCCAGATACACATCTCAGTCAAGCTGTGATTTCGACGTGCCATATCTTCAGATGCCTTCCGGAAGCAGACTGAGCGACGGTCGCGGGGACGTCGGACGACGCCATCCACGCCGCGTTCGCGTCGCTCATGATGAGTCTGAGCCGAGTCTTCGACGACAACCACCACCAGGCGCCTTCCGGCGGCGTCACCTTGCGCCTGGCCAACAGACTGTACACGGGCCTCGACCTGCAGCCGTCCCCCGAGTACTCGGCACTGGTGAACGCCTCGTACGGCGCGTCGGCGGCCAGCGTGGACTTCGGCGCAGACCCGGAGTCTGCGCGGCGCCTCATCAACGAGTGGGTGTCCCGCGAGACGGCGTCCAAGATCGCGGAGCTCTTGCCGCGGGGCTCGGTGGAGGCGTCCACGTGTGCGGCGCTCGTGAACGCCGTCTACTTCCGGGGTCTCTGGGCGGACCAGTTCGAGCCCGAGCTGACCGCCGAGGAGCCCTTCTACGAGACGCCCACGAAGAGCCGCAAGGTGAAGATGATGTACAAGAACGGCCGCTTCGCCATCGGACGCCACGAGGGTCTTGGAGTCAGCCTTGTCACCATTCCGTACAGGTACGCGAGGCGCCTCTTCAGGCCGTTTTTCTGAATGTTTTCAATGCAATAGCATTAGAAGCCCCATAGGGGGGGGGGGGGGGGGGGGGGATGAAGGCGTCCTTCCATCACCCATCACATAACGACCAGTACCAGAATTGACAACTACTTTTCGACAACTACTTTTCGATGTACCTTCATTGCGCCCGTGTCGCCACCACCAGACACTTTAAGGGAAACATCTAACCAACGGCCAGACGACCCCAAGAGATGTCTTCTTGTGCAGAGAGACGTGTAGGGATCCGCGAACACAACCATGAAAGAATGAAATAAAACTCGATGTAAATGCATCAACAGCTCTAATGCTAACGCATTGCCAGCACATAACGTAATTTGGTGGCCTTGTGAATTTTTTTCCAATATCTTGCAGATGACACAGAAGTTAATCTTCTTTATTTTTTGCGTAGCTTGAAACAGTTCAGGTATTGCTATTTACTGTGATAACCCCAGAATCCCAAGTGAACTGCCTCCTGGTGTCGTGATCAAGCTCATCAAATGAGTGTCGTTTCCATGCATCTTTTCCAAAGTTATCATGGAGGCTCACGATCACAAAAGCTAATCGGGAAATGAAATTAAGGAAACTATATTGAGTATTAGTGTCGACGACGGCACTGTTATCCTGTATTTTTTCTACGGCAGTGGCCCCTGTGATGGTAGAGTCTACAACGAAGTGGAACGCACTTCAGAAAGGTATATGCTTAAACGAAAAAGGAGGTCGGTTCCCCGGTGACTAAATGGCCTCATTGCCACCGTTTATCACTCGCGACGGGAGGACACGGCCGCCTCTCCGTTTTTAAGGGAACAATGCCGATGGGCGCTGCTCAGCATGCCGTTCTAGGATACATATGAAAAGCGTCAGAGCTTTGACTTAATGGTAATCGCGGGAAAATAGCACCTATTTCATGTTCTAAGATGCGCAGAAATCGTATTGTTGATCCTGAGTTCTGCGTTGCCCAAATAAATTTCAAGCGGCAGTGCGACGAATCGAGCCGGTGGTGCACGCAGGGGCCTGAAGGCATCCATGGTCGTGGTTCTTCCGGACAAAGTGGACGGGCTCGCTGACTTCGAACAGCGGGTGACCCCCTCGCAACTGGCCTCACTGATCTCCAGTGCGAACAGCACCACGAAGGTATGCGTCCCGCGGTGCGGCACATGATGACGTTGCCCCGTGTGGTGCGTAGTACCTTTTGAGCACATTTTTATGCAAGTCGCCAAAAGATGTGCGCAGTAGACTTAGCGATTTGGATATATGACTGTACTTTGTGCTTAAAACAAGTGTGTCGAAGTGCTACATAGCATCAGATTTGTGGGACACAAGACGTTCCGTGAAGTGAGACGTTTGGGTCTTCTCTCAAACGCCCTTCACCAGGAGATACTGATTAGTCACGCTTGGCTGACATGAAGCCAATTACTTTCATACTCTCGGTACTGGACGCTGGTGATACAGCGCTTGTTTTCGACGCATTGCAAAAGAATCTGATTTTAGTTAACTTCATCCTTGCGCCTGTTTTTCGGAGACCGCAGAGAGGCACCGCACTCTTGCCTCGTGCTGTGAATGTTTAAGAGGCGGGAGATCTGGTGCAATTGGGGGAACATCGGCAAACCATCCCTGCACAACAACGTTACACCTGTGTAAACCTGCTCGTTGAGCTGGTGCGTGGTGTCAGTAACGCGGAAAAAGAGCAGTACTTTATAAGCATATGAATAAACAAGCGGGGGTAAACTGCACACCACATTGGGTTTTGAGTTCTCGTAACGAATCTTGCGAAGCATATACCTATCGCTTAAATTCGGGCTGCTAGTGGTAAATTTCCGGCATTTTTCAGAAATCCTTAATCGAAGTAGCTATATATATAGCATGTTCAGTTGCGCAAAATTTGTACAATGCCCGACATCTGCGTTGCCGTTGCTGCATCTTTGGAGGGTTCAAGCCAGTCATCAGGTCTACAGTTAGAACACGCATAAATAATAATAATAATTGGTTTTTGGGGAAAGGAAATGGCGCAGTATCTGTCTCATATATCGTTGAACACCTGAACCGCGCCGTAAGGGAAGGGATAAGAGAGGGAGTGAAAGAAGAAAGGAAGAATTAGGTGCCGTAGTGGAGGGCTCGCGGAATAATTTCGACCACCTGGGGATCTTTAACGTGCACTGACATCGCACAGCACACGGGCGCCTTATGCAGTTTTGTCCTCCATAAAAACGCAGCCGCCGCGGTCGGGTTCGAACCCGGGAACTCCGGATCAGTAGTCGAGCGCCCTAACCACTGAGCCACCGCGGCGGGTCATAAATTAACGAAAATCCCCAATTTCGTGGGACTTTACAAAGACTTTGTGGTAGCATCCGTGCGACAGGCACTTTTGTTCGCGACGTTGTCTTGCCATGCTGCTTCCCCGAGACTGTTCAACGTGGTAGCCATGCTTGGACGTTCGACCGCACAGCTCCGATCAATTCTTTCCAGGTCCGCCTGAGGCTGCCCCCGGTTTAAGTTGTCGACGACCACGGACCTCCTCCACACCCTGTCTTCCATGGGCGTCACCGACCTGTTCAGTCCGCGCGCCGACCTCTCGGGAATCGCAGCGACTCTCCCCAGCAGCGGCAACAATTCCAGCGCTAGTCCAGCTGGATGTGGCCGAGGCACTGCAGGCGGCGTCTCTGTCGCCCTGCACAGCGCCGCCATCGAGGTGACCGAAGAAGGCACCGAGGCAGCGGCTGGCTCGGCCTCGATCTTGACTCGCCGTGACGCCGTTGAGTTCACGGCCGACCACCCCTTCTTGTTCCTGTGCGGACCCAAGGGACAACACCTCTGGAAGCCGATGTCGTGCTCTTCGTGGGAAGTGTGCGTCGGGTAGACGACGTTTAAATGTGGCGGCTAGGAAGAACCCTGTGCGCAGAAGACAACATGGATGCGATCACGCTTCGACGCTTCCAGTAGAGTGTATTTAATTTATTTCAAATTCATCTCACATAATGCCGCGAAGGCCAGTGCAATGAAATACAGGGAAGCATGGAGGTTGTGGGCGCATACTTGTTGGCGCTGTGTTCATTTCTACAAATCCACTTCAGAATTCATACTCATGCGTTCTATTCATTCTAGTCACTCGAGTGAGAGAGCTTAGAGGTTTTTCTCTTTTTTTTTAAGCTTTGCTGACGTGTGAAGCCACGAAACGATACTATTATTTGGGGCCGCAGTGGTGTCCCGTTGTCATTTTTCCACAATTTATTTCTCTTTCATTTAAGATGAATTTCTGCAAGGCAGTCAATGAAAGGGAAGGAAAAAGAAGTATGAGGGCACATACTTGTTGACGTTGCCTATTTATTCATACAACTGTTATTTACATGTGAATGTTGTGTTTTCTAGTCACACAAGCGAGGTGAACATTTTCTGACGCCGTGCAGCTGATAACGTAAATGCTGTCATATACACATTCTCAAGGCTCACAATCTTAGATGGCTCTATATTCGCAGCTTGCATTTCTGCTATGATTTGAGACTGGCTACGATAGGTTCGCAGGATCGCTCAAAGCGACGAGAAAATCGGCAATATAAAGATACGATGTAACAAAATGGGAGCTTTAGCTTTTAAGAGGCACTAAAGCTACTTTCATTCTGTACCTCGTTATTAAAAAGGAATAAACTACGCCAGTCCTCCATGGCACTAAAATAAAACTTTTTTTTGTGAATACATTTGATCTTGTGCTTTCTCTTCGTGTGCGTGTATGCTCGTGAGCTCGCACCACATCAGCTTACAACACGTGAAGTCGACACGGGCCGCATCGTTAAAACAGGAATATGCCGGCGCTGTAATGCAGTGTTCTGGCACGATCCACTCTGCTAACCGTTTGACAGCTGATATTAGCACGCAGTGACAGCTGATCAGGATCATGAGAGGGATATAACTAGGAGGATAAGAATGTGCTGGAGCGCATAGGGCAGGTTCTCTGAGATCATGAATAGCAATTTACCAATATCCCTCAAGAGAAAAGTGTACAACAGCTGAATCTTACCGGTACTCACCTAAGGGGCAGAAACGTGGAGGCTAACGAATAGGGTTCAGCTCAAGTTAAGGACAACGCAGCGAGCCATGGAAAGAAAAATTTAGGTGTAACGTTAAGAGATAGGAAGCGGGCAGAGTGGGTGAGGGAACAAACGCGGTTTAATGACATCCTAGTCGAAATCAAGAGAAAGAAATGGGCTTGGGCAGGGCATGAAATGCGAAGGAAGGCAAGATAACCACTGGTCCTTAAGGGTAACGGACTGGATTCCAAGAGAAGGCAAGCGTAGCAGGAGGCGGCAGAAGGTCAGGTGGGTAGATGAGATTAGGAAGTTTGCGTGGATGAGGTGGCCGTAGCTGGCAAAGGACAGCGTTAATTGGAGAGACAAGGGAGAGGCCTTTGCCCTGCGGTGGTAGTCAGGCTGATCATCTTCATCAGCCTGACTACACCCACTGCAAGGCAAAGGACTCTCCCATGTCTCTCCAATTAACCCTGTCCTTTGCCAGCTGCGCCCACCCTATGCCTGCAAACTTCCTAATCTCATCCGCCCACCTAACCTTCTGCCGCCCCCTGCTACGCTTGCCTTCTCTTGGAATCCGCTCCGTTACCCTTAAGGACCAGCGGTTATCTTGCCTTACTTCGCATTTCATGCCCTGCCCCAAGCCCATTTCTCCCTCTGGATTTCTACTAGGATGTCATTAACCCGCGTTTGTTCCCTCACCCACTCTGCCCGCTTCCGATCTCTTGTTACACCTATCATTTTTCTTTCCATGGCTCGCTGCGTTGTCCTTAACTTAAGCTGAATCCTTTTCGTTAGCCTCGATGTTCCTGCACCGTAGGTGATTACCGGTACCATACGGCCATGTGGCCTTCAAAATAGCGCAGCGTGGTAGAGTTCAGCCAGGTTTCGCAAACACTGCCGGAATACCTGAACTCCTAGGCCATGGCACAAACTGTGATCCCTCTCATCAACTGGATTTTGGCGCTGAATTCTACACTGTCGACGCCAGTATCGAAGGTAAGTTTCCTATGCGTATTACACGACGGTCACAAAGTTGAATGCAGACTTAGTCTAGCGTGTTGCGCAGTGTTCTTACGTCAGTGTTTCGCCTGACATTAACGTCGCCGCTAGAGGTGTCTCGCGTGAATATTCGTTTTGTACGAATATTCACATAAGTAGCAAATATCCATGCAAATACTGAATTCGTATTCGATTCGGTTCTTTTCTAATTCGATTTCTGTTCGTTTCAGTTTTTGACACTTTTCGTATTCGATTTCGAAAAAGAACCGTTCAGACACCCCTAATGCATATAAAATGTCGGGCGAATGGTGTCTTATTACTAAGCGTCATTAAAACCATGACAAGGATGTGTCGGTGGACGAAATAAGCGACTTGTGTTTAGCGAACTCCAGCATACTAATTTCCTTGCGGCCCGCGTCGCATCGGCAAATCGAACTTGATTGTTTTTCACAGTTGGCGCACGAAATATGAAAAGAAGGGTTAGAATATTGAAATATATAAGCAGTAATAGTGAGAGGACCTGAGGCATGATTTAGGGGATCTGTTTGCATTTAATTTCCGGTTCAAAAGATTCTTCGTTTGATAGAGGTTGATGATATTGAAATTCTCGACACTAAATACCCGTACGCGTGTCTCCAGTGCAGAGAGGCAGAAAGGTGAGATAGGTGATACGAAGGGCCGAAGATTGCTGCTGACGATAGCTGCTTTGAACCTTTCATTAGGCCGACCTTGCATGCCCGCGTCGTCAGGTTTTCCTGTTCTTTTCAAGCATCGGTCACCGCCTCAGAATCACTTCAAAGAGGTTCCGCTGGTATCGAGGCCGGCTACGAGTACAGCTAGACCTGCACAGGGCAAAGCCATGAACGAGACCTTCAACGGAGTGCTGCGATCCTGTCTAACAGAGGTAAATGCAGTTAATCGTATTTAGCGCAACTCTATGCGCGGTAATGACGATCTTAGAGCAGAGGTCCCGGATTATTCAAACAGGGCTATAGTTGATGGGCTAGTGAGTGTCTAGGATTCATGGTTTGATGTCACTGCACGTTAAGGATCCCCAGGTGGTCGAAATTATCCCGGAGCCCTCCCCTACGGCACCTCTCTCTTCCTTTCTTCTTTCACTCCGTCCTTTATCCCTTCACTTACGGCGCGGTTCAGGTGCCTAACGATATATGAGACAGATACTGCGCCATTTCCTTTCTCCAAAAACCAATTATTATTAGGAATCTCAGCATACAGCATTGAAACTCATTTCGAAGGTTCTATAACAAACGTAAACTAGTAAAACCCAAAAGTACGAAATCAATTTATTAACCTAAACGCGAAGCAAAAATAAATGGAGAATCCGGCATAACAGCATGCGTCTTTTCTACACAGTTTTCGTACTGCAGCTCCTGATACGACTTCAATCTTTGATGGTGGAATACGAGAAGACCGTCGGGTGGAAGAAGATTTAAAAATTCGTGCTCTATGTCGGTAGTTCTTTAGCTTGGTCTGTGCAAAGCACCGAACACACCTTCTGGCGCCGCCAAGCTCCGAAAATGGTGTCATACAGCTGTGCAGCATATGTCTTTTTCATACAACCGCCCTGATTTTCCCTTCCACTTTCAATTGGCGGCTAAAAACGGGTGTGGTCCGGTGCGGGCAAAGAAACATTCGCGAGCGTCTATTTTAATAACACTTCTGTTGGGTCTCGTTGGTGCATGATAATACTACAGATGATCGATGTGCGCAAAACATTAGACAGTCCACGTACATGAGAGAAGCACAAGGACAGGCGCAACACTAACAACTACTTTATTCTTCTTAAACCAACGAATACATATATATACATTTTGCCACACCTGCGCAAGCCAACAAAAAAACTCAAGTCATCTGAGAATAGTGGCAACGACGTGAGCACAGAAACGTATACTCAGCTGAGTACAGAGATATGGAAGTATCGCTGATGCGTCCTTCAGCTTTTTTCTTAATATGAAATGCTTCGAGAGCCAGCCGCGCGTGTTCATTTCTGCTTCTGCCGAGAATCGACGTCTCTTCGAATCGTAGTGCACAATTGCTGCAGTTATTAATATGCGACACAAGATGTGCACCTGTGTCCACTTTTATTCCTTACATTTAGCGCACGCTCCCGGAGTCGCTCATTTATACAACGCCCTGTTTGACCCTATGTATAAGTCTTTCCACATGAGAGTGGGAATGCATACACAACTCCGGTGGGGTTTAATCTTCGATGTCACGTGGCACATCGTGGAAGAGACGGGAATGCGAAATTCTTTCAGGTATTTCTACGCATGAGAAGTGCGATGGCCTGATGATGCAGGCCGGTGCACCCACACCGACACTCGGATCGCGCTAACCAGTGCTCTGCGCGTGCATGATACACAAGCCTGTTGATGTTGCCCCAATTTCCTTACGGCCGTTGCAAGCCATGGTTACCCTCACTTGTGCGAACGCTCCTCACCAGATGCGGCCCCTCATCGGATACCGCCGGGACCCCGACGGAACGATAGTCGCCACAGGTCTCGGAGGATACGTCTACGACCTAATCATGCGGTCCATGAACATCAAGTGAGTATGCGCGGAATAGATGAAGAGAAACACGTTATTCACGTGTGTTGTGCTAAAACCCAAATGTAACAGGAGAAAAATAAGCAAAATTTCCTCAAAGGGCAAGTAACCATATTTTTTATGACCCGGAGGACTCCCGTAAAGTATTTACCATGAGGATAAAAATAACAGACAACACTGCACTGTTCGCTAAAGACGTGGTATGTGCAGTCACATTTTCGTCAGCACGCATGGTGAAGGCATGATTTTTGTACGCGTATGCCTTGCGTATATCAGAGACGGCCGGCAGAGTTGGTAGCAAGAAGCGGACGCACCAAACAATTTCGCTGCCACTGCCCTCCCATGGCAGCTGTTGCCGCCCATGGGCTTTGTGAGACCCAGGTTGCTATTCCCGAGCAACATCTCGCGACCTTAACTGCCCCCTTCCACTGTGGTCAGTTTGCTCATAGTCCGATGGGCAGGCTGTGATGACACCACAAGGTCACGTGACCTAAGTGGCCCACCTAGGTTCCGCGAGGCTTCAAAAGGTCGCCGACGCCGGACAACTTTTTCCCGACATAGGATTGCTAACACTCTCGCGTTAGCAATTTTTTTTCTTTTTTTTCCGCCCAGGCACTCGTAGGTCACTTGTGTTAATATTTTTCAACTCTGCTTCCATGTACAGGCACGTCGTCGTTCTCCCGAAGGACAACATCTACGCGGGCACCTTCCCAAACGGCACCTGGGGAGGATCGCTGGGAATGATCATCCGTAACGTGAGTCTTTTTTTTTTAAAGGCGCGGCTCGATATGCGCATGAACGCATATTTCCACCCATTTACTACAAAGACGAGCAATGAATGGAACCACCTGCCCACCTCAATTGCCACAGTTACTGACTCTGTTTTGTTCAAATCTGCTCTCGATGAATATGTTAACTCCCACTAATCTGCATTTTACCGCGTTATTTGTTGTTCCTATTTTTTTTCCCTCTGTATTGGCGCAATTCCTGTTAAAATTACACACATTTTTCATGCATTGCACTCCCTTCTGTAATGCCCCCAGGGGCCTTGAAGGTATCGAAATAAATAAATAAATAAATAAATAAATAAATAAATAAATAAATAAATAAATAAATAAATAAATAAATAAACCCGATATAGAGCACGGCATCTACAATTTGGTCAATGACGTAACAGCTGCGTGCACACAGCCGTTAAAAGCAGTTCTCGAACGCTCTTTCACGCGGTCAGGAATGCGACCTGGCCATCGGGCCCATCCTGCCGACCATCAGCCGTTTCATGGTGGCCCAGCCGCTGCCGCAGTACTACTTCATCCGGCTCACCCCTTGCGGAGGCACCAAGCGCCTCTACAAGACCGACGTGTTCGCCTACGTCACTGCGCTGGACACGCAGGTGCGCCACTGCACCCGCCTACTCGCGACAAATCGTGGCCTCCGAGAAACGGTGACGCTCTGCGACTTAGATCTCGGAGGCTGCGGCTTGAATAATTTGCGATCGTTGTGCCTTGCACAGAGAGACGAAGATCTCTGTACCCTTCCTATTCCTTAGGATCCCTGCTTGGCCTTTGGTTTCTGCTGAGGCTCTCGTCAATATATCACCGGGTTAAGTAGACATCAGAAAAGAAGTTGGAAAGTTTATTTTTGTTTACGCTATTCACGATATAAGAAATGAGATAAAAGTATTAATAGTGTTCTGAACGTAATAATATAGCAGAGGTCCCCAGAACAAAAGGTTCGACGTGCTGCGACGCGAGCCTGTCCTTTTTATTTTTATTGTCAGGTTAGGAATAATACGCGTACTATACGGAGTGATCACTCACTATCATTAATCGACAAATTATGGAGTGAAATGCGTTGTCATTGCTAGTCGACCCGGGGTCTTACGCTTCTTTTTCCCTCAATAGAGTAACGATCTTTCACACAAAAAGAACAATTAATTTGTTTACCTCCCTAAAGCGTGCCTCTAAATGCCCGTCGAAGAACTGGTCGTATTGCTCATAAATACTTATCCGCATGTGTTGCTGCGATCCGTCTGTGCGACACGCTTTGAGATAACATATCTCTTGGAGGTAGGACCATTTAGCTTGTTGGAAAAGACTGCTACTGTTCTACGAATGAAGAAAAAAAAAGGCAAGATTTAATCACGCGGTGAAAGAAAGTGTACTGGTCCTTATTGTGCTCTTTGTTTTGCGCGAAACAGGTCTGGGTGACCCTACTCACAACGATGGTGTTCCTCGCTATCATGCTGTCGCTTCCTTCCTACGGTGGCAAAAGTCGTCTGGGCATGTTCGGCGACTATCTCATGGATCTCATCGGAAATATGTTGTTTGAATGTAAGCATTGCAGCAGTGCTTATTACTGGTGTGATTATGGTTCTAAGTTCTATTATTGTTGCTTGCTACGATAAAGAACACTGATTGATATAATTAATGAATTCTACTGCCACTGAAACTGCAGTTAGAGCACTTTGAAAGGAAATGAGCATGACATTACGGTAAAACTCTCCTTATACTTTTTTTGATGAGCTGCGTTATTGATGTCCCAGTTATGACCAGAAAAAATTGACGGGCATACCACTGAATGCCTGCCCTATTCTCCAGGAGTGCGGTCGGAACAGATGGAGCTTGCCTTATATATAGATTTCGTATTTACCTGCGAAAACAGTGCAAGAAAAAAAATACCTTCTCGATTTTCGCACCTCTAATTGAATCGTTAAAAATTGATACAAGAGTTCAATTCATTTCATTTGTTTTCAATTCGAGGTTGAAGGACCTTAGGTGAAAAAGCTGTCTTATGACAGGTTGAAAAGTGCCTGGGGGCCCATACAAGGCAGCAGCGGTCACGGTATAAATTGCAGTGTGACTTCACACCTTCAAACAAAATTTTAAACAAAATTCAGATTAAAATAATTAATTGCAACAATTGTTATCCATGAAAATTCTAAGTAATTAGCGTTTTGCATCAGTTCAGAATAAAGTATGGAAAACATTGCGGATTTCACACGTCAGTATGACTCTAATCACAATGTGAACATGATTGTTGTACACAGGTATTTCAATGGATTACAAAATACTGTCGCAATTACTGTTTATTGAAGGTCTCAAAATATATTTCCGTCTTTTCATAATTATTCAGAAGAAACGGAAGCAGGTATTGTAGGGATTGACAGAGATAGTCTGTATCGGTAAGTTATCGATAGTCGATTATCGATAATTATCCAATATTACCGATAACTCGTAAGTTGTTAATCTTTGCTACCTATTGCTCGAAGGTCGTGACGATGTTTTAACAGCAGTGAGCCAGCTAACGTATTACATCCATCTTGCTCGATTATGTCTCATGTGCTAGACTAACCGCGCACCATCTCGCAGCGACACCCGAGCCCCCGGAGACGTCATACGGCCGCTGGCTAACCGCTTTCTGGTGGATCGTGGTAATGGTGGTCATGACGGGGTTCACCGGCATCATGAAGGCCAGCATGATGGTCAAGGACCAGACGGGCCGCCTAAACACAATCAAGGACGTCATCGCGCGCCCCGATATCATGCCCTTCGTCATCAGCGGGAGCACCTACGAACGCCTCTTCAAGGTGACGCTATTTTTTACGTCATGTTGTGGTGCCTTTAACGGCTCATAAGCAGCAAAGGCCGACGTTCGTTGGATACCTGGCTACATACGTGCACTTTTAGGCCAAAACAGGACCACGTTGAGATATCGTTCAGTTTAAATTTTTGTGTCTTTTGTAACCAAAAATAAATTACGGAATTATTAGTGCTCATTACGGAGACAGATATTAAAAACCTGTTTAGTGGGTTTGGCGTAGGAGTAGTAGTAGTAGTTGCCGCAGTAGTTGGCGCAACTGGAGAGTGACCACGGGAAAGGAGGAGGAGGAGAAAGATTCCCGTGGAAGAAATTAAGCATGGCGAGAGGATTGGTGCAATTTCAGAGACAGCATTTGTGCAGCTTCTAAGCTCACGATTCACAGAAGCACGAAAGTAATCTCTGTAAAAGGATTTGAACACTTGCTGAAGGAGTCATTCGTTTTTTTTCTGCACTCATTCTTTCCCTACCACGATGACGCCGCATAAACTTTTTATCTGCGTTTTATCCTACCTAGTGTCCTGTCACTCCTGTGTGCGCAAACGTTTAGCCAGCAGAGAATAATTTTGTACTGAAAAAATTACTGACAAACAGAGACCTCTACGCATCAGTACACTTTTGAAAGTAAGGAAAGATAAAACATTTATTGATAAAAGTGGACGTGCAAGTTTATGCTGAAAAGTATTAAAAGAAGCCCTATTTGAGGCTCAAAGTGTGTAGGCAGATGTGGATTTATGGATCACTATTGGAGGGCATGGTCGCGAAGGGAGGGGGGGGGGGGATCTCATTTGAACCATGTATTTTTTAAATTTTTTCGTCGGTAAATTGGGGTTCAGCATGGTTTTCCTATGTAATAATTCTCACAATGAGGAAAGGAAAATCCACGCGAAGGCGAAACCGATTCTATTTCCCCTTTTACTCTTTATCAAATGTTTTGTATTTTTTATAATATGTCCTTTCTTTTATTTTTTAATTCGATTTTGATCACCACCCGCGATACATTAACAGTTCTGACGAGATCTTTTAGTGTGAAAGCACTAAATACGGTTCCAACCAAAAATCTTGTGTGAAAGTTGACCTTGAGGGTGACCTTGGCCAACCTGGAGAAATAGAATAAATACTGCCGCTACTGAGTACCGCGGCGGGCGGCGTAAACAGATCAGCTTGGCTCGCCACTGCAGGAAAGCACTATGCTATCGCCGCAACCGATCGCGCCTTGTGTTAAACAGAAGTCATGAGCCACACAAGCTGAACACATGCTATAACACGTCTACTCGGTTTATACCACTTCTTTCTATCGACCTAACATGTAGTCTGTCTGTCTGTTGTCACTGCAGACGTCGAACAGGCCCGACTACCAGCGCCTCTGGAGACAGGTTCAACGCCACAGGACTGTGACCACCGCCAACCAAATCCTGAGCAAGCCCACGTTCGATATGCTGCTAGATGAGAAGGCCATCTTCTTCTGCGACGACATCCTGCTGTACTGGACCATCGCGCGCGTCTACCCTCAAGGGTTTGATGGCGAGTTCTACATGGGCACCGACTTCTTCATCAACAACGAGTTCACCATGTTTGTACGACGCACCCTCGACAAGAACATCATCAAGCAGATCCACCAGAGGTCAGTGCGCGCAGGCCTTTCGCGGGTTCAGAAACAATGCCATTCAAAACTAGAAAGGAGGGGAAAAACTCCCTAACTTATGGCTCACCTCAGAGGAGATGAGACGACAACAGCTTCAGGTGTTGTCCCTTCGTCCGGGATCAAAGTGTTTTGGTTGTTGTTGTTTGCCTATCAAAAGATGGCACACCCACGCTGAGGGATCGGCCAAGAATCGGGTGGCTATTCACCTGAACGCAGTTAATAAAAAGGAAAAGCACGTGGGAGCGCAACACCGGTGAATTCTTCCTCATGAACAGAAAAGGGATGAGAGTTTTGAATTCAAAATTATAAGAATAATATTAAAGAGAGGGATTAAATAATAATGATTAAGTCAAAATGTAATAAATGATAGAAGAGAAAATTTTGGAACACTTAGCAACACTTAGTCGGTGAGATTCTATGAGGAAATTTAGAACAGCGGTACAAACAGATCTGTGGCTGAACCCAAATGTGGTGGCGCCAAATGATAGCAAGAGCGGGCTGCGCAAACTAAGGCCAAGATGCTGCAAGGGCTCCTCCAGCAAAGTGAAAATGATCTAGATGTCTTTTACTCCTTCATTTGTGCGGGGCGAGGTGCTGTTAGGGAAGGGATCGAGCGTAAAAATAATTATTGTTCGGTTCTCGTGAAGACAAGGCGTTTTTTGCGTCAAGGGTAGCAAGTTGCCAACGCGGGGAGCGTCCACCAGTCTCTAGACGACGAGGTGCGCGGGAGAAGTAGCGAGAACCCTAAAGAATGAAGTTTGTCGCGGAGTGGACAAAGAAACAAACAAAAAATCCCAGGACAGTTAACGAGTTTGTAACGCGAATGATCCAGCTTTAACTGGCTTGTGATCACGAAGAAACGGAGACATTAAAGTTGATATATTAGAATGGATGTTCCAACCACGATAGCGTAATGGTTAGCACATACGCTTCGTATTCGGGAGATGCTGGGCTCGCATGTCGGAGGTGCATTTTTACCGGTGAGTTCCCAAAGGCGCAGTTTCACCAGTCCGTCCGTCCGTCCGAATTCCCTCTCTACCCTCCTCCCATTCTTTCCCCTCAATCTTCTGCCTTGAGTTCTCGTCAGGGAATCCGTAAGAAGGGCTGACCCTCCATTCTCATCGTCTGGGGTGCGGTGCAGGCTCCGTTGGCTGTGGGAGGCCGGGCTGCCCCAGGACTGGAACCGGCGCGCCATGGAGTCGGCGCTGCGCCACACGGCCGGGGCCCAGTCGGCCGTCACGGCTTCAAACATGAAGCTCACCGACGTGGGCGCCATCTTCTACCTGATGCTCATCGGTCAGGGGTTCGCCTGCATCGCTGCCCTGGCCGAAGTGATGGTCGGCACTCTGCTGCCGGCCGCCTCTCGCGCAATGGCGCAGCGCTCGGGCCGCTGGGGTAACGGCGCCATCAGCGCGCTGCAAGTTTCTGTGGTCGCCTCGGGCCAGCGCCTGTCGGCTGTGGGCGGTGGTTCTCGAGGCGCCGTGACCATCAACGGACGTCCCGTGAATTAGCACTGATTCGCGCAAGACTGCGATTACGGTCGCGGTTCCAGGAAGCGATTACGGTCGCGGTTCCGGGAAAGCCTAGAATTGACATTTCAAACTTTTTTTTCATCATCATCATTTTATTTTATAAAACCAATACACAAAAACTTGATTGGACCGATAGCCAGCTCGCCTAGTGAAAGGTCCAAATACATAATATTCCCTAAGATTGGCAGACATTCAAAATACATGTACAAAAGGACGTGAAATGCTACAATAGCGGCATTGCAAATATGTTAAGCACATACATATTCTGAAAAACAAAAAAAAATAGGTTCATTAATGTAAAAAACCAAGCACTAACGCATTCAGTCCCACAGTTTTCGGCAGACAAAAAAAAATGCTTTTCAATAAGGCCGAAAAATTATGTTTGAGTTTGATGTCATCGGGAATCATCGGGAATGTCATCGTTTGTTTGAAAAAAAATTTCGGAATATAGTAACGGTTTAGGGAAATCCTCGGAGATGAATTGATGGATTCTGGCATCGTAGGTGAATTTGAACTCTTGGGCTGTGGAGCAATGCGAATTATTCTGAAGGGATGTCAATTACTCCCCCAGTGTGGTGTAATCCACATTATGTGTAATATAGAAGCGGATTACTGTATAGATTAGAATTATAGTAATCCCAATATATACCAGTCACAGATTGGGAATTATTCCACACTTAACATTTAGGTCGATCGATCCAGCCTTGTTCTGCTGTCGACCATCGAGTCAGATTTGTCGATAATGTAGCTAAACGTTCAGTGTGATATTGGTCCTGAGCATGATCCGCTAGCATAGAGCTTAATAACTCAGAGAACTTAACTAGATAGTAAGGCTTTAGTCGTGCTCGTGTATACTTTAGCAGCATTAAAATATTTCGCAATGGAGAACTCACGACCGTAATTTAGTGATTGAAATTTCGGACGTCGTCCAGCTGCATTGCATTGCTCACTTCGAGAAATCAGTGGAAGTTCCTTAAATGTAAGCGCGCTTTCTTACATCCCGGTAGGGCAAATTTTAGCTCGGCCGGTTGACCGAGGCAGTCGAACTTAATTCAGGTTTGCAACGTATACTACTGCCGCAGCTATTATTAGGACTACATCGCAATAAAAGGTCGAAATAACGGAACTGTAGCCCTACTTAGAAAAGTGGCTAGCATCGATTGTTTGCCCTCCATGTTTTAGCACTGCTGCACGTTACACGTAGTTTAGGTGCACTTAGGTGAAGCTTTCCAACATAATTCAGTATAGCAAATATTAAGACACAAGTAGCATTTAGTCGTCTGCTCCGCTGGACAAAATTTGCGGCACGTATGCCTTTATTGTAGAGGTATAGTTTGAATAAAAACGACACGCTATATCGTGAACAAGGCGGCACTTCATTTATATATCATTAATTAAGGGGCACTTCGTGCGCGTGCATGGTATCAACAACTTCGTGAAGTCCTCGATTGAGTATGACTGGCACGTGATAACTGAGGTATGGTACATTCAGCAACATGAGTGACGCCCACCTGGAGAGGATTCAGAATGACGGCAGAAAACTGCGGGCAAGTTTGTATTAACCTACACATAGCCCACACATACAAGGTATTATTCAAAATGACGGCAGAAAACTGCGGGTAGGTTTGTATTAACCCACACATACAAGGTATTAACTCATCCCGGGAACACATGAGCGCGCGGCCCTGCGACCTACGCAGCGCCATCAGCGGACGCATCACGCAGGTGCAACACCCTAGAGGGTGTCGGCAGGTGGCGCTCTGTCACATTCTCCGCACCCTTTCAGACTCTATGGTCCCGCTGTCCATGCGAGGCGTCCGTAGTTGTCACTGCGCCAGCTTCAAGACCACGCGCTCAACTGTTCCCGCTATGAGTGACCACCCACTTTTCTCGGGAGCCACTTGGACAATGTGACAATGCGTAGCACACTCGACAAAAATAGGTGCACAGTCGCCATATGCTAATTGCTCTCACCTTGCAGCATTAGTGACAGCTGCAGTAAAGGGAATGATTCGTACTTCATCGCTAACTGTAATTGAAACCCTGCAGTTGTGCACTGCAACAATCAAATAGCCCAAGTTACCATGTTGGTAGCCTGGAACAAGACCGGCGCCAGCTGTTGGCTATTGGCCTTAACCATTGCCACTATCGAAGTTGATGTGCACCAGGCTCACTTAATGTGCCTCAAGCCCCTTTCACTGTCCAGAAATGCGGCCGGTTCAGCTAATACAACTCGCCTTCTCTTCACCAATTCATTCCACCTTCCCCTTCAGGCAGGGGGTATGTTGCTTGAGCGATATTGACAGTTGTGGTCTCTAGGTAATATATCGAACAAGAAAATTTAATTCTCAGAAATTCGGTCGCCGAAGTGTAAACCTGCGGAAAACGCGGCACTGACAAAACGAACAAAAAAGAGCGAAATATTAATCCGCCTCGAACGGACGAAAAAGACATTTTTGTTTCGCCCTTGTTTTGGGAAAACTCTTTAATGCGATCAGCTAAGGTCAGTTTAGCTCAAAGTGGCCTAAGTGCTTAACGCTAGTCACTAAAAACCACACTTCCAAGGAAACTGCAATTTCAGCCATTATTACAGCCGGCACATTCAACTGGATTTAGAGCATCAGCGCATTTAACGTGAGCAGTCCTGGATTTTCGCAGGCCTGTCTACGTGGAATAAGGATGAACGAAATAGTAAAACTTAATTACTGTGAAAATTTGTCATTAGGTGCGTTTATATAATGAGAAAACTTCACTGACTCGACGACTTTTCGATTTATAAGAATTTCGATCGCAATAGCTCTCATTCGCTATGAAATAGGAGTCAATAAGTGCTCCTGTTTCCAGTGGTTGTGAGATATGTGATAGGTCAAGTGTAGATGTTTTAAATCATGTGCGTAGGTATTCCCAGCGACAGGGTTGCACAAATGCTGCAGAAAGTCAAAACATCCCACCGTTAGCATCTCTCTTTAAACGCAATTGATGACTAGTGCAATGAAAACGCAGCATGTTGACGCCGTAACTAACAGACGCACAAGTTGCTGTATAGTACTTTATATTCTACGATGTCTGAAGAGCTCATTGCTTGGCTTGTAGATGAGGTCAGTAAAGATCATGGCAACCATTGATCCATATCTTGCTTCGTCTTTTGCATCTTTCACGACCGCCGCTTGTATCTTCACAAGAAGTAATAATATGAAGGTCACATTAATCGCTTCACTGAAAGAAGATATTCGTGCCCATTATGAGATCAAAGTTATCCAAATGTGCAATCCTGCTAGAAAAATAATACGAGCGAGCTTGGTCGCTAATGGACGCTCCAGGCTAGATTGTTGTTTAGCTCCAAGCTGCTGGGAATAACAGCGCTGAGACGAGGGACAAAGAAAGAAGAAGACAACAGGACCGACGCTGTCTTCTTCTTTCTTTGTCCCTCGTCTACGCGCTGTTATTCCCAGCAGTATGTACCAACTCGCTCAACTCTCCGTTTTATTGTAGCTCCAAGCTGGGGAGCATGCAAACACAACTTTGACACTGGAGTCATTTCCACGCCAGCCGGCGCCGCGTATTTTGAGCGAAGCGGAGAGGGAACCGGCAGTGTGCGCAAACTATTACACGCTGCCGCCGGCAACCGGGCAACCTTCGTTGCCATTCGAGAAACTTCGAAGCACTGCTTCCATTCGCACTGCTTCGCTTGTTCAGCCAGCGCCGATTTTGTGATAGCTGGGTACCATTGGTATGGAAAGTTACAGAATGTTTCCAAGAGGGTCGCCTTCGTGTTCGGCGTCTTATTCGGCCTCAGGTTCACCCCTAGTTTCCGGAAGATGTTCGTCTGAATATTCTGGAAATGGGAGCCAAAAGCATGTTATGCTTAATAACGCGGCAGTTGCTCGCCAGAGGTAAACCTCGTGACACAGTGATGACCACACAGAGTGGATTTGTTGGAGGTGCGCCAAATTTTGAACATTTCAGACCATGGGCTGAAATTATGAACACGGTTTGTACCTTGCACATTCGTGTTCGTGAGAAACCATCACGCTATAAATAAATTGCCACAAATTCAGTTTCGATAACGTCATGAACAAACGGCGTAAACCATGCGAAAGGTTTCATCAAATGCTTGTTAATAGTGCAAGTTTCGTAGGTGCAGCAGAAGAATCTGGGGAGTTATGGACCCAGGAGTCTCCCGTATACGCTTGATACAGAGCGACCTTAGTTTGATCGAGTGTGTGGCGTCTTTAGGTCCGCACTGCAATGAAAGGTTCTTTCGGGAACAAGCATCTAGGACACGCTAGCAGCACTCGAAGCCGATAGCTCTTACTAGCCCGTGGCTTGAGACCACACTTGTGTAAGTCGACGTCGGACTAACATGCTCTAATACATGGATATCAAATGAGGTGATCGTTGGCAGACATAGCACTAATACGTTTATATCTCTTTTTGAGCGCCCTAGACGATTTTGTCTCCGATAGTATATTTCGAATGGCTGCGCAAGATGGCGCCACCGTTGCAGTCTTTTGCGCACGCGGGAAAGGCGATAACAATAAAGTTTTACTGTTGCATTGTGCTCCGCGCACTTTTAGTGATCTTATATTGCAGGTATTGTTTTGTGCTGGCTGGAAGCCGATGAAGCCGGCAGTGCACCGCATACAAATGCAGCTGCAACCTTTCGTCCTTTGCAGACAACCTTTTCCTCTTTCCTTTGGACCCTGCATCTTTCTCGTGAAAAGCACATGGTCCAACAAACCTGACGCCTTGGGTTGTATGCAAGACAGTTTTGATTTTTTTTTACTGCCGTATCCCATTCGACAAAAGAGCGCTAAAGAATAGCGAATTGAGCTACCGCGGTGGCTGAGTGGTTATGGCGCTCGGCTGCTGACCCGAAAGACGCGGGTTCGATCCCGACCGCAGCGGTCGAATTTCGATGGAGGCGAAGTTCTAGAGGCCCGTGTACTGTGCGATGTCAGTGCACGTTAAAGAACCACAGGTGGTCGAAATTTCCGGAGCCCTTCACTACGGCGTCCCTCATAGCCTAAGTCGCTTTGGGACGTTAACCCCCTCCCCCCCCAAACCAAACCAAGAATAGCGAATTAAATAGTACACATGGTATGTTTGTCTAGAATATACATCAGTAGTGCATAGGGAAACAGAGAAGCAAGATCAGACTTTTGCTCCTGTTTCAGGCACAACGCACATAAACGCAAGTATATCATAGTAGGCGCACAGGCCGTGGTATACCTTGTTTATAAACCACACCGAGTAAGGCGCTTGTCAGCGTCATTAGTGGTAAAGAACCTACCCGCACAAAAAATAAGTTCTTCGCAGCAACATGCAACATGTAGTGTTCATTGAAGGCAATTTTAGAACTGAACAAATTGAAAAACGCAAACTTCTTTTAGTATCAGTGTGCAGATGACACAAGTGCATAGTTAAAATAAAAGCAAAACGCACAGCAGCATGCAAAGAATAAAATAAAAACCAGCCTCATCGCTTATCCGGAACAGTCAGATCGTGGTGCAAGTATCAGATGTGTAAGTCATTATTCAGCAGATGCCAGCAATTCTGGGTATACAATTCAGACATTGTAAATTACAAGTGATTGAACATATAATTACATAAAACGATGTAGAATGCGAACACATTATAGTCTAAGACGTATATATCTCTCTAGCCCACATAGGCTAGCCGAAACAATCACAGTGCACCTAGTCCAAGGTCCAGCCAGTCTCGAAAATTTCAGTGCACAATTAATACTCATTCCAGATATTTTCCAAACATTATTCATTTCAAAGCATCACAAAAAAAATCCAAACAGCACTCACGAAACGAAACAAGTTTATGTCAACTAGGAATAAAGCCTTTAAAAAAATTCACACTTGTCAGGTGGGTTCATATTTGTTCCCAATGAACAGTTGAATGCCTTGGAGAAAAGGCGCGAGTGCCTCACAGCCTCGTTGCAGGCCCGCTCGAACTTTGCGCCGCCCACATCGGGATTACAGAGCAGGTAGCACATCGACAGGAAGAAAGTCTGCGTCTCCTCAAATCTCGGCGGAAGATCGAGCTGGCTACCTCTGGTGCTTGGCAGCACCCTCTCGAGGAACTCCTCAAGCATCTCGAGAGGCACAGCGCGATCGTATTCCCGGCTGTACGTGCCGTTACCCGAAGGGCCCGAGAAGCAGCGCAGGCGGTCGTTGGAGGCGCTGGTGTTGTCAGGGCCGATCCTCGCCAGGAGAGCCATGAACACCGCCTGGGCAAACAGCACGCCCAGTGTCCCCAACTTGATGCCTTCCGTGAGACCGTACTCGTAGATCGGCAACATCGAGGCGTACAGCGGCAGTCGTATCGAGCTGCTCCGCGAGCTGAAGAACGAGTAGGAAGACTCCTCGTACACGTCTTCCAGATACGCCGTGCGGACAAAAAACGCGCCGCCGTCCACAATTCGATCGCGCAAGCGGACAGCGCTAACCCAGTTCCGGGCGATGGAATCGGTGCCGTTCCTGTCCACGAGACTCGCATCCAGCTCCCGTTGGTACGCGTCGACCTGCTGGAGCATCCAGAAGAACTCGCTGGCGTTGACCACTTCGTAGACGCTTGGGGACACCAGCCACGCGCTCTTCACGTTCTTGTCCTGGAACGGAGCCAGGAGAGCCACGGTCGCCCGCCGTATGTCCTCCACCACTTCAACTACGAACGTCTTGTTCACGAAGCTGCTGAAGACGGCGGCGCCGAGGATCCTCTCGCTCAGCTCGAGGCAGTGTCTGGGGGCAGAGTCGACCGTCGCCTCGTCGATGAACCTGTGAAGGGCGATGTTTTTGCTCATATAGGGCGCCATCTCGGCGACAGCCAGCCAGCTTGTGCACCACACCATCGTACTCTCGTTCCACTTCTGGGTGAGGTTGTCGTAAGCGGACACGTAGTCGACGTTCGTTACGTTTATGACGACAGTACCGTCACTCGCGCCGAAATGATTCGCGAAGAAATCTCGCCAGCGCTGCTCACCAAAGTACGGCATCATCACCGACAGATTCCCGATGTCTGTCCAAGGGCTTTCGACCGGTTTTTTCGAGAATAAAGGAGTGACGGCGTCGAGGAGGTCTTCTTCGATGCCGGCGATGTCGTTGTAAGACAACGGAGGCTCCGCGCTTGCGTTCGGCCCAGCCACAGCGCTCACCACCACGCTGTAGAACTTTGAGTTGGCGTGGGACACGCTACGCCGGCGAGTGAGGCCGAAGATGTCCCCCGGCTCAAGAAGAAACTGCCATGCTTCCGAGTAAGTGCGGGCGGCTCTAGTCAGTCTAGTGATTTTGAGAAGCGAAGTGATGTCGAAGTGCTTCTTGATGCGGAACGTTGTCGCCAGCAAGTCGGGAGCTATGTCCAGCATCGGCCACACGAGCTGGGCTCCTCTGAGCACTTCCCGGAAGCCGTCCAGGTCCTCGTTTCCGCCCACCAGCACCGACTCGCAGCTGGCGTAGAGACTGGCTGCCTTGCCCGACACCGTCTGCTCGTCGGTGAGGGCGCGGGTGTCCCTCAGCACAGTGGCCAGATCTTCGAAGAAGTACGACAACTGTTCCTCGTACACCGAGTGACTGCTCTTGCGCTTGCCGCACACGAATCTGTTTGGGCAAAAGACACCCAATCCCGCCTAGTGTGTTACTCTTGTTAGTCAAACCGCCAGCGTTTAATGAAACAGACGATACTGAAGCCAAATACATCTATGAAGGGATGTTCTTCATTAAATAAATAAAGCAATAAGAAAGAAAGAAGAGCGATAACAACGGTTACTATAAGAAATGAAATCTCAAGTCTCTGCGTTTGCAATGATCGTTTTTTTTAACAAGCTTAATACGCATTATGGCTTTAAACGGGTATAATTCTGAGCACTCCCACATAGTTCCCTTTTCGCTCCTACTTTAGCAAATGACTATTTGGCGTCGGGTACCGCAACTTGTCCAAGATAAGCACAACAGAGAAAAAATATCGTGCGGACTCTAGCAACCGCCCCATGTGACTCGCACACTTTTGATGATCTTAATAAACATCCTAAATTGATTTTTTCTAGAAAACTTGCAGACGCAGACACCACACTACACAAGACTGGACACATTGTTTTGTGCAGTGTCTGCAACTTCGCTAGAAAAGATGAATTTAGGAAGCCGTTACCAACTCGTCCAACGAACTGGTTAACGAACTTAATAAACATCCCCATCTGCCCCTGTTTAACTGGTTTTTACTGGAATTTTGTCGTAGCTGTCATAAAAACGACTATCATTTCCTGAGAAAAGTAGAAGCCTTAACTAGAGCTGCACGAAAACAGCACATGAACGGCCTTGTTCAATAGTTTTCAGGGCACTGGATTTGCTCTTCAGCCATGCAGTTTGGTAGTTGCGGCACACCTGAAGTTTCAAATCCCCGCAGGGGAAGACTCTTGCGTTGTCCTCACACCTTGCGAACTTCACTGGTGCCACCCTTATTGTCTATTGACTTTGTATACATCTCTTTACACTTGATTGCTTTCATATATAGATTTCCCTTTGTCTGTTCATAGTCTATAGACTGTCTACATAAAAAAATTCGACTAAACGTGTATGGCCATAAATCAATAGATTGTATGTAGACTGTCTCTAGGATTTGTATTTCTCTAGACTAGTATACAGGATTTGTCTATAAATAGTCTATAGACTTTATTGACAAAAGATTATGGACAGTCTATAGACTACCTAAGAAATTTTTGCAAGGGACTCGTAAGGACAGCGCTATACTGTGCAGCAGCAAACCCTGGCCTTAAGTACTTTCACCAAGAATGAATTAGACAGGGCAAGAGTAGTGGCGGGCATCAGCTCGCAAGGTGGGCGGCTGAGATTAGGAAGTTTGTAGAGATAAGCGGGACGCACAATACAGGGTCTCACAATACAGGGTCAGTCGGAGTGATACCGGAGGGGTGCTTGTCCTCTAGTGGACATATTGAGACTTCTGCTGCTGATGATGATGATGATGATTCGCGGCAAAATGACGAGGAGCTTACTGCCACAAGCTCTGAACTTCTCTTGAAACGTGTCTGCTAGTTTTTCTATCTTTAAAGTTTTAATGCCGCTAACAAGAATGTAATTTTATACGCAAATGCTATTGCAATGTTTCAACAAGCCTGATTTCGTATATTTTGCTACTCTTGCCTTGTGAACGCGGTGCAGAACCTTTCCAAGGCTTAATTAGTTTTTTGCTTGCCTCATACACCATCTTGACTGCAGATGCTGGAATAAACCGAGCCTATAGTGCAAGGAAACCGAAGAGATATATAGATATAGCTGTTTTTCGTCTTATTATAGGCTTACAGAGGGGCGATGGATGGGCGACTAAGTAGATGTATTCCTCCTATTTTGTTTCAAATATAAACGGCTCAGCCACATATGAGCAAAAAAAAATGTACACTTTTATTTCCTGGCGCTGAACACAGATACCATGTCTAGTTCGAATAGTCACAAGATATTTGTGTCGATGCGTCCACCAGCGATTCTAAATATTCAGTTCGGACCGCCTGATGGAAGCGAAGTGTCCATTTCATTCATTCAAAGTGTACAAGTAAGGTCTTATTTCATGTACTTAAGTTTTTTTTCACGTCACTAGCTGCACAAGGAACGTTGGGCGGTTTCCCGACATTCTGGATCTGCAGAGGCGCAGCGGTGCACAGGATAACCGCAAATTCACAACAGGTGTAGATTAGCCTTTGAGCCTCCCGCACAACTCGCGAGATCCCCTGACAGACGACTATATCCGCTACAATAACCATGCAAGCTCTGCCGTGGCTTTTCCGTCGATCGCTGGGAGGTCCGCAAAAGTGCGGTCATGCAATCACTGGTTACATAGCCAGAGATGACGTCTGACCCGAAAAGCGTTTCAGCTCACAGAATCTTCGACGGCTGTCTGGAAGTTTTACGCCATAATCTTGAACAGGAACGAGAAGCTAGAATGTTTGCATGCTGGTAACTGAACCTGCAGAAAAGCAGGCCTTAAGAGAAAAGGGCATGAACATTTTTCAAGTTTGCTCAACAAGATTACAGTAGCACTTTGGTTGGTTTGGTTTATAGGGGTTTAACGTCCCAAAGCAACTCAGGCTATGAGAGACGCCGTAGTGAAGGGCTCCGGAAATTTCGACCACCTGGGGTTCTTTAACGTGCGCTGATATAGCACAGTACACACGGGCCTCTAGAATTTCGCCTCCATCGAAATTCGAACGCAGAGGCCGGGATCGAGCCCGCGTCTTTCGGGCCGGCAGCCGAGCGCCATAACCACTCAGCCACCGCGGCGGCTGGTAGCACTTTGATATACTTTGAACAAGCAAAGAGCTCACAGACACTTCTCCCACACTGTTCAACCCATCTCTGTTCCGATTAATTCTTCGGTCTTAGGTGAACAACATGGTTGCAGATCCTTCACATAACTTTAGAGTCCCAGAAAAAGGACATATTTTATGCAAAATTGTAACTATTAAAACCTTTAGCATAACAAGCAGACCTGTGACTGGCGCATGAAAGCCTTCGTGGCTTAAGCTAAATAAAACCCCAACATCCTACAGCCAACTCACATGTGATGAGGAAGTAACAGCCGTAGAACCAGTGCCCTATCGCCACAGATGTCACAGTCATCTTAGGCCCACTGCCCTGCCTACATGGCCCGGGCCTATGGCAATCTCATAAGCCAGAAGACATACTGAAGAGTTCTTGACTACGACGTACACTCTAAGCACTGGTACTCTCTCTAATAGAGTATACCGACTACTGTATTCTCTGCAGGAGCAGTTCACTCGATCAAGATTGCCTGAAGAGTGGAACGTCTCCTTCGGCAAAGAGTACTACTGCCAGTGCAGTTCCTTTACGGCCAGGAGGAGTTGGGGGATGTTTATGTTTTTCGCTTTTGTAATGCAGCGGAGCTATATAGTCACCCGTGACCCGCATCTCACGAAAACTAGGTCCGCCCCCGATTCCGCTCAACGTAAATAAAGAGTTCTCCTTTTCAGCTGCAGAAAAGCAGCGATATACCTAGGCAAAGGTTCTGAATAAGTAATGGTCAGCAAAGGGATGCTTTCGCGTACATGAGTATGAGAAGTGACTGTCTTGTAAGTGTCTCAATTTATCCGAAACACAGCGATGCCGCTAAGTATTTTACGCCCTCCGGAGCTGCCATCCACAGTTTGGTACATCTGGTTCTGAATAAGTAATGGTCAGCAAAGGGATGCTTTCGCGTACATGAGTATGAGAAGTGACTGTCTTGTAAGTGTCTCAATTTATCCGAAACACAGCGATGTCGCTAAGTATTTTACGCCCTCCGGAGCTGCCATCCACAGTTTGGTACATCTGTTTCAAAACAGCGACTTTCCGAGGAAAAACGCTTCTCAGAAACGAGCGATGCTTCAGTTCAAGGAAAACACTTCTGTCAGATCCCGTAAACCTTTTCCATTCGCCGCGAAGCATCACTCGAAATACTTGTTATTGCTGTGCTGCTATGGTGCAAATGCTCGAAGAGCGCTCAAGCGGAGCTGCACATCATTTTTGATGCAAAGAAATATCAGCAGGAAAGAAATTATCCCGTTGATGAAGGAGAGTCTTCAAGATAGAGTGCACCATGAAATTGCTTCCGAGCGAAGATTATTCGTGGTGTGCAGCTGCTGTCGGGACTGTGTCATCGTTTACTAAGCTGTGTCCACTAACGCGGCAGCGAACTTTGAAGCTGAACGAGAGAAGTTTGCAAAACTTTCGCGGCGGAAGTCATAATGAAAGCATTTGAAAGCATAAAGAGCATAATGAAAGCATAATGAATGCCGCACTTAGTTTAGCCTTCACGCTACCGGCTCCCCCGTGCGGTCTGTCTTCGACCTTTGTCGCGCGCCAGACTTCGTCCTCTTCTGCTCGGTGCTAGGCCCTGCCGGCTACGCTCTGCGCAGTGTGCTCGCCAGGTACTGTTCTGCCAGGGATTGAACGTCCTACCGGCGTCCGTGACATTTTTGGTGCAGCTGCTGGGTACGATCTATGTACGAAGAGGTCCCAGGAACCTCCAGCGCTCAGCCACACCCCCCTGGACACGACACCTGTCCACAAGTCAAGCCGCCGCTTGAAAGGCTTAGCTCCCGAGTACAATCCCCTCGCCGCGCCATCCCGCAAGATGACCTCTACGGTGGCCAGCCAGACCTTCCAGCAAACTGTGAGTCCGCCACCGTTGCTTCTTCATTCGCCTCGTACGCCCGCGCCGTTTCATGGTGACAAGTTTGAAGATGTGGAGGACTGGTTGGACGGGTATGACAGGGTCTCTGAATTTAATCTGTGGGACGAGGACCGCAAGCTTCGGAACGTCTACTTTGCCCTCCAGGACGCCGCCAAGACGTGGTTCGAAAACCACGAGTCCGTCATCCACACCTGGCAAGACTTCCGGCGCCAGTTGCTGGATACGTTCAGCAGCAACGAGCGGAGGGAGCGTGCTGAATTGGCCCTGCAATCGAGAGCGCAGCAGCCAAACGAGAGCGTGGCGATGTTCGTGGAGGACATGACCCGGCTTTTCAACCGTGCTGATCCTTCGATGTCGGAAGCCAAGAAGGTGCGCCATTTGATGTGGGGCGACAAGGAGCAATTGTTCGCTGGGCTCGTGCGCGATCCTCCGGCTACAGTCGCCGATTTTGCAAAGGAGGCGGCAGGCATGGAGCGCGCCCTGCAGCAGCGGTTTACGCACTACGGCCGTTCCTCAAACATCACTGCTGTGGAGTGCCACATGCCGAGGCCCGGGGATGAGAACACCTCCCTTCGAGAGCTCATCAGGAGCATCGTTCGCGAAGAGCTGCAGAAGCTTCGCTCTGTGGAGCAGCCTCCTAGTGTCACCGCCATCTCGGAGGCTGTCCGTGACGAGACAGACCGCACGGGGAAGCCGGTAGCGTGATGGCTAAACTAAGTGCGGCAATATGTGTTCAAAAGCGAGAATAGTGAAGCGTGAAATAGTGAAATAGTGAAAAGCGTCAAATAGTGAAGAGGTAGCGCACCCGGCTCGCAACGCTAAGTTCCGCGATTCGATTCCTCTCTTCAGCGCAGTTTCTTTCTTTTTTTCTCCGGTAGGCTCGCAGTAAAAGAGTATGTCCACTGCTGCAGAGGGCGTACTCTTGAAGGAGTGCGGCGATTCTGGGAAAAAGAGTGGACTTTGCGACAAGCGTACACTCCATCGAAAGGCGTTCCCAGCACTCCTTCAGTTCTATCCTACGACCCCGATGCCCGCGAGAAAGGTGCAAGAAAGTCCCCCATATTGCGGAGCAAAAAGGGCGCACCCACCGGTAAAAGTTGTCGCACGGCTCCTTGGCAGTGTCCACGCTGGCGGCCAGCAGCTGTGCGAAGCCTCGGCAGGCCGGCGTGTCGCAGCGCTCCAGCCGCTGTCCGGGCTCGGGCGGCCGCGTGGCAAACGCGAGCGCCACGAACACGAAGAAGGCGATCACGATGCTGGTGGAGGCCATTAGGGCCACCACGATGACCCAGTGGGTCTCGGAGACCCGCTCCACGGGGTGGTGAGGGTGGTAGTGGCGGCCACGCGCCTGGCGGGCGCGTTGGGGACGCCCGGAGAGCCGCGACTCCTGCCGCGGAGTGGTGCGCGGAGACGCTGGCGCCTTCTCGTCGAACGTGGTGGCGGGTGAGCCCTTCTGCGCGCACAGAGGGATACCCGTTTATTGGTGCTCTCATAAATTATGAAAATCAACATAACAGAAAGAGAGAGTAGCCCGGACCAGCAACACTTTGCCGGGCTTAACGCCAATTCCAGATAAATGAAAAAGAGCTAAATGCTCAAAAAAGGAAAAAAAAAAGTGAAGGAAAAACATAACATATTAAACAAAAACAAAACTAAAAACAAAAGGAGATCAGAGGTATAGCACAGTAAAAGTCACAGGCAGACAGTCAGAGCAGAGAGTGCAAGCTACGACGCGGTGATCGGGGAAGTAAAAACAAAATCAAAACAAAAAAAGACAAATCCAAAGCACAGCACAGTCACGGTCACAGTCACACACAGTACAAGTACAGTATGCGGGCCAGAGGAATACCGCACAGGGCGTTCACTGCGCGCACAACTAAGCTCGCACCAAACGCTGTCCGCAGCAGATAAGCAAGAGGGCATCAAACGCTCTTCGACGGCGGCACGTTTTTTAAGGTGTAGGGCGCGATGATGAGAAGGCAGAAGCGCAGGCCACAAATAAAGTTATTAGGTCGTTGATTACGTTCTGGATCACATACGTGGGAGTCTAAAGTTCTGACCCGCACGGGATTTATAATTACTTCAAGTATGATCGGTGATTCTTTCTCTTCATGCCTATCCCCGACCGAAAGGTTGCCGCCAAACTCGGCTTCAGTGTCTTGGATGAGTCGCGCAGTGATTCACGTACAGTCTCAGTCAAAAGTTTCCAGGCCACAAGGCTGAGAGCTGGGCCGTGCAACGCGGTTTGTACAGCCACGGCTCCAAATCTCTAGGAGAGGGGGATAGATGGGGCTTGTCTGCTGAGGACAGCGTTTGGTGGGAGCTGAGCTGTGCGCACAGTGCGATATTCAGAGTAATACCGCACTGTGTTCAGAAGAATTGACCCTGTGCGGTATTCCTCTGGCCCGCATACTGTGCTTTGACCGTGTGGGACTGTGACCTTGACAGTGATGTACTTTGGTTTCGCCTTTTGTTTTGATTTTGTTTTTTTTTTATTCCCCGGTCTCCGTCGTGTCCTGCACTCTGTGCTTTGCCATCATCCTCATCCCTTCGGGGCTTTAAAGGTCTGGATTTTATAGCTGCCCCTCTAAAATTACACTAGCGCTAGGTACCCATCACAATGTCTGTCTGTTAATAATATGAAATGGGCCCTCGAATATATTTAGTTTCGCGCGCATACTTTAAGGTGTAACAGCCAGGAACATGACCTGCACTCTTGAAAATCCTGACCTTCAAATATGATGATTTGGCTAATGAATCATCCGAGCAACGTCCGCGGGGTAACTGCTTTCTTGGCTCCCTCACACAACGCACGCTTGGACCTAGTGTTGAAAGGTATAATTTTGGCTTATATTTCACTGTCGTGACATCGGAACTGGTTCCTGCGGTGATGCTAAGCGCAGGTCTGCATCGTCCCTCTTCAAAACTTATTGAAGTTTTTTTCTTTTAAACGCCAAGGAAACACTGTTAGGTTACGAAGCACGCTTTGGCCTTTTGCTTCCGCCAAAATACAGTCACCGTGGCCGCGATCGAGCCCCCGGCCTCAGGGTCACCAGCTAAACATCGTGAAGGATAACCTTGGAAATAAAGTGCGTTGGAGGGATGCTATCTTCACCTTGTGAATGTCCGGCCATGACTTGACCTGCTTCACTCCTTTCGGGGTGGCGGTAGCAGAGCCCTTTCTTGGAGCCTCCTGCAAGCATTGAAAACGTATCGCAGGGAATTTCGTCGGTAGAATCGGGTGTCGGTAGCATCAATTCTTATATCTGCTTGTGCACATAGTAATGCTTGTTTGTTTGTTCATTTCGTTCAACGAATAAGGGCCTAAATTAAAATGTTGTATAAGAAATAGCAATAATACAGCACCATAGGCGAAACAGGAAATGATTGGCTCGAACACTTTGGAAGTTATTCTTAATTTTTTTTCATTAAGCGCAATGTCTGCGGCGCACTGGTTTGCGGCACATTCAATGTATGAATGTTCTTTTTTTTTCAGGCTTCGGGCTCAAGACAGAGACTGGAATTGCCTTCCGACGCTGCAATCATCTCTCGCATATATTCAAGCGGACAGTTTAAAGCGCTCAGCCGCTGTGGTTGAGCGCTTTTGACTGTCCGTTTCAAGCTTTGCGAGAGATTGCTGCGCTAACAAAGTGGACAGGCAATTCCAGTGTTAGCCTGTAACCCGAAGCCAGAAGAAAAAAAATTGTCAGCGGAGTGAATTTCAAGAAACCACTCCGATGAAACATTGCAATTGGGGGAAAAAAAATTAACAAAAGCTGCCGCGGTAATCGCTTTTCCTAGGTTCCAAGAAGTGAGTAGACAGTTATACCGCAATCGCTCTTCTTAAACCCACACGAATCATATGACGTGAAAGGGGGGGGGGGGGGGGGGGGGAGGCTCATTAACTTGTCGCATTGACGGCGGACACATGAACAGCGCCGTGAAGGAAGGGACAAAGAACGGGGTGAAAGAAAGAAGAAAGAGCCACGAGCAGCGGAGGTCTCCGGATTAATTTCGACCGCGTGGGTAGCTTCAACGCGAGCCGCTGATATCGCAACACACAAAAAGGAACAGCGCTTTTTCCGTTTCGGCTCAAAATAGAGCCCACCGAAGGCCAGCATTCGATCCCAAGACCACGCACTCAGTAGTCGAGATCCAAGTGCGCTGGGCCACCTGGCCCTCATGACCAGACGTTCAGATAACAATGTGATTGGCCAGGAGACATTAAGCGAACAAAGAGTAAAATGAGACAAATTGCATCTGTTCAACAGTGTTCTGTATGTAAAAGGTTGGTCTAAAGTTCCCGGGCCACAGGGTCTGCGTTTCTCCGGTATATCCTGGCATTTATGATGCCGATAGAGCTAGCTAGGTTCTCAAAGGTCAGAACGATAATTCTTCTACCTCTGCAGATATCTTGAGCTTAGCAGACCGTGTGGCCTGGAAACTTTTGACCGACCCTGTACACAACTAGGCCACTTGGACCAGTTTGAAACTTGCTGGGCGGAAAGAACGGGACATAAGGTTGGAACTCGACACCCCTTATCTTCCTCGCTACTAACGGTTAGTAGTTGGTAGGGATACGTGTGCCTAATGTCTCTTTGCAGTTAGCTCCAAAAGGAGTAATGATTGCTCCATGAGGCTGTGTCAACGCAGTGTGTCCACGAAAGACTAATCCGTGTAAGACATTTATTCCTTTCCTGCTTTGTACGCCTGCGGCGGCAACGACGTTGGTAATCCTAGAGAGGCTCCAAACATAGCTGTCGATGCGATAAAATTGAGCCACGGGGCCGGGCTTCTGAACTGAAACTGAAAAAAAGCTACGGAGCTGCAGGTGCATCTCAGTTCAGCTGCAGCTCATAGCAGAATAGTTGCTGAGGTGCTCACTGCTAGCCCATTGCCAGAAATTTCGGACAGGCGCTTCTAGTTCGCTTGGCTGCCATCACGTGGCGCATGGCTTTGATCAATAAAAAATAGCGCGCTGTGACACCACCCATGACGTAAGCAAGAAAGAGAAGTACCGAGTGGCTACACAACAGAACGTGATAGGCCGCTAAGCTTAGCGGCACTGGATGGGCACTGTCTCGAATTACTGGCAATGTTTACCAGAAGTAACCAGCCTGCTGTGCCTCGTCGGCTGCGAGTGTGGCCTGCGTCATGTGAACGTGACCCGTCGGTATCCTCCATTCGGCGACTCCCGACAGCATTGGAATCGGCAAGGGCGGACTGGTTGCTTTCCCCAAAGACGGTACCTCGGCACCTTTTTCTCGCGATCGTGCATTTCAAAACCTTGCCACTGAGATCACGCAAGGAACGAGATGACTTATGGGTTGAAATACCTTTCGGCTGGATAGCGAGAACGCGAACGACATGGAGGCGACGCTGTCTGCAAGACACCATGTGCGGCGGTCAGCCTTGTCTTCTTCTTCTTCTTCTTCTTCTTCACCTCAGTAAATTCATCATTGAGGCTTGACTGGAACTTCTTCTTCGTCTTAATTAATGGACCGACACGGGGGTAATGGCCAAGGTGTAGTGGCATAAACAAGGAAATTTCCATAGGAGATTACGACAAACACTGAGAAAACTTCTTGCGGTCCTGTCTCGCGGTAAGTTTTATTTTCTACTGTTTCGGCAAGGTGGTGTTGTGATGTGGTGTCATACATAGAAATTTAAAGTGAATACAACTTTATAGTGATATCCATTTTTAATTAGTAATATTCATTGAGCGAAATATTCGGTGCAAAATGCTTCTCTTCGAAACGCGGACATGTTTTTTTTTTCTTACGCATGCCGAAACAGTACTCTTTCTGGATTAGCTCTGGTGCGCATTGCGTTGTCCGGATCATTTCAGTGGCGTAGTAAAGCTACTCACGACAGAATTGCCTTGCGATATTTCGGCACAGAACAATGGTGTGCTTTTGCTGACGGAGTGATCAGTGTGGAATAGGAAGAGGAAGAAAAACTTCATTCGAAGCCATCATCATCATCATCAGCCTGACTACGCCCAGTGCCTCTTCGATGTATCTCCAATCTGTCTTTTGCCAGCTGCGGCCACTATATCTCAGCGAACTTCTAATTCCCATCCGCCCACCTAACTTTTTGCCGCCCCCTGATACGTTTGCTTTCTCTTGGAAGCGAAAAGTTCCTGTCGTACGATACAACTGTAAAAAAAAAAACTTCAGTTGGTAACTATGGAGCATGGTCCGTGGCGTCCTATATAACTCATATACAGCCCCTTATTCAGGTAACAAGAAAAGCTTTAAACGGACGCTGAGGACGACTTAATCAAATTATTGTTCTCAGTAAAAAACTGATTCTCTGACTCTTTCTGGCTGTGCTGACGTTTGTCCGACAGCAAAACATGTATTCGTGTGTGAGAAAACTTAACTGAATAATTTTCCCGCCACTCGATTCAGACTCGTGACGTCTACACCGAAAAGGGCTCCGTGATCACCATTTGAGGCAAATGGCGATGTAGCCTAGCCTCTGTGATCCGCGTTATATCATGTCAACGCATGCACTTTACTTGCGAAATCAGCCGGGGATGGCGGTACCTGTATTTTTTCTGCTTTGTTTTAAATAGCCTATGAAAACCCTGCTTACGGTGAGAGCTTCCTCTTTCGGAACAGAACGTGGACCCTACTGTACAGGCCAACTTCTCGTCAGTTCTCGTCAGTGTACCTTCAGCAAAGGCCTGCTCCTCTGTCAAGACTGAATTCTGTGTGGCGGTCCTGAATGTACTTGGAGGTTCACTGAAAACTTAATATGTATCCGACTATATAGGTATATCCCCCCCCCCCCCTCCTTCGGGCAAAGAGGCGACGATGAGATGATCACGAAGTACATTTGGTTTGGGCTATTTCGTTCACAGCTAAGTTTGATTCTGAAGACGGCGCAAAAGAGCCAAGTACAAGGAAGGCACAAAGGCGCCCGTCCCGTTGTTTTCTTGTGCCTTCCTTGTCCATGTCTCTTTTGTGCAGTCTTCAGAATCAAACTTAGACGAGATGACGGGGCGCGATCATACGACCGCCCTGTGCACTAAAGCCGTGCCTTGAGCCTTGTGCTAACTTTCCCTTGCAAACAGAGCGAAGGTACTCAGGAAAGACATGTTTTGTACGTAGTCATTTTTGGGGCCGTGCAGCCGAAGTGTGACCATGGGAACGGGGTCAGAGCACCACACCGGCTGCATCTTCCAAGGCGCAATCATCATCGCGTGCCAGTTAGAGCTGATTTTCCGCAATACAAGTTCAGTAACTGCCTCCCAGTTTCTGTTTCTAGACAGCAGGGGAAGCGATAACATTCGCTTGCGGCCCACTAAGACATCTACGCCGTTTCTCCCCGTAGAGATATCCCCGAAGAGCCTCACGCCAAAAGAGAGAGAAGCTGTGTTATCTCTCTGGTGAGCTGAAAGGCTGCCTGATACGGAAATGCTATGGGGACAATGCGATCTTGCTTGTGTGAGTCCCGCGTGCGCTTTAGTACCCAAAGAATACTTGCGTTGTGCCCGAGTTGAAAATGTCAAAGCAGCGTTCTCAAAACGTTCTAGCGCCTGGCACGATAGGGTGTTTCACTCGTGGACGAGGAAACGGTTTCCGGTGGCTTTTTCAGGGGGTGACCAATGAGGCCCTGCTGCTTTTTCTGAGGAGCTGGTTCTAGCTCTCTATGCCGCGAAGAAATTGAGGCGACAGAACGTTGGTGGGACCTGGACGGCGGGTTCAAGACAAAATGCAAGCGAAGTGAAGAACAGCGACGACGAGTTCATGGAGAATCCTAGCATAAAACCGTACTTCGAACAAAGGTGGGTGGAGTAAATTCTGGATATTCCAGTGAATATGAAATTCAAGTACGCATTGATTTTTCCAGTGTGTGCTTCAGTCTCAGTTTCCCCCTCCCTTTTTCACCTTGATCATTCGAGTAAGTGCACAAAATATGACTGTCTTGACAGTAAAAAAAAAAAATTATGGCGCTGTTTAAGTAATTCCGTTCCAAAAAGCGGGCTCTTCTTAAGGTTCCTCACAAGATGAACACTTTGAACACTTTGAATCAGGTCAACCGATTCGAATTTGGAGCAGTTCTTTGGCGTAATAAACGGCTGTAGCATTCACAGTATTCTCATAGCAAACTTGATGTCATTCATATTATGTGTGAACGTTTACATCATTGCATAATATCGTTAAACATTTATTTCATCTTTCTTTCTTGAGGTCAACTTCTGTAACGGACTCACAAAAAATAGTTGTCGTAATTAAACTTGGTGCGATTCATATTATGTGGGAACGTATACATCGTTGTAAAATATCTTCAAACGTTTTGATCACGGTTCTTTCCTCACAGTCAATAGTTTTCATATTAAAAAAAATCTCCTCGCATGGTGTCAGAGTTGCCACAGATTGTTTTATGGTTGTTATCTGCAGCTTCAGTGCACAATTACCCTTTAAGGTAACATTGTTATCGCAAAGCTTGCGCGCAAAAGTATATTTAATTGTTCTGAGGGCTTTTCTGGCAGCAGAAATCCTCGGCTCTGCAGAGACTACCTATGATGCAGTAATCTTGCAGAACCATTTCATGCTGTGGTGATGCAACAACTAGCAAAAACATGCCATATACCCCCCACTGGCCTTCGATTTAGTCCTTTTTTTTTTTTTGCTGAGGTAAGAGCTCTACCTCTCAAGGTTAGCACAATTCGCTCTGCCATTTTTTAGGTTCATGAGCCACAAAGAATCATTAGGTTCATGAGCCACAAAGAATCAATCAAAGATGATTACACTCATGTTAAAGCCGATTATGAGAGCTATATTAGCTTTGACTGCTCCTGTCACTCATGAATGGGTGACAATTGTCGTTTGATTCTGGCAGGGTTACAGCGGTGCTTTATGATGTGAGAAATGACTTGAGCACTTGTCGCGCACCGCGTTTGCGGCCAGCATTCCGAAAGCATACGCTATGTGCTGGACCCGCCGCAAACTAGTATCTCTTGGCATCCGCACACTTGCAGAAATCAGAGTACGGTGCTCCGCCTCGTGTACAACCAACGTATGTTACAACCAAGGCGCTCCCGCAACGTGACTGATGCATTGATGTGCCACGTCGACGCTGGCGGGTTTATCGCAGCCATCGGCCATTACAAAAATGTCTTTAGACAGGTCATAGACTGTCCATAGACTTCAGTCTATGAAGTCTAAAGACTTTTTAAGACAAATCTTATAGACTAGTTTATATACAATCTATAGATTTATGACCATATACTTTTAGTAGACTTTTGTCTAAAGACAGTCTATATACAAAAGGAAAAGTCTAAATGATGGCTATAGAATCTATAAAAAGTCTGTAGAAAATCTATAGACAATTTTTATTTATAAGTGGCGGCTGCTACAGCGCATGCGCGCAGGATACCGTGCCATGCTATCATTTCAGAACGTTATCTTGAGGCAAATAGACATTTTTCCTTAATGCTGAAAGACGCCTCTTTTGCAACCACCTTCATCTCTTTGGAGTTTTCAAGCCTTCCTATGAGTTATCAAGCTTGCCGATGTCTTTCTATAACGCCACCTTCAAAAAAACAGCGTTTCATGCATCTGATATGATATTCAGCCAGAACTACAAAGCAAATGGGGTGCAATGCTAAAGAAAGAACGGCGCGGAGAGGAATGGTACAACAGCTATAAACATGACAAGTTTAAGGGTAAGGAGACTGTCGTTCACTTCACTCGTATTGTGCATTGTTTATTTTGGTACACAGTTTTTATGAGACCCTTGGTTCAGCGCATCTACTTGCTCGCTCTAGAGAAGTATTCCTTTGGAATCTTGTGAATGCAATGGCTATAAATTCTTGCTGACCCGTCCAACTTTTGTGCACTCGATACGAAAACATGCGATAGGGCTGAGTATAACTGGCGTCTGTTCAGCTCTCAACTAATTCAGCTCTCGTGGTGCTGTCTGCTAGTTTTCTTGCCTTGCATATCATTGGCCACCACAAGCGTCGGCATACTGTGGTCAATTGATCGCTGAAACTCGATGTTGACAGCCACTACTACGCGGAAGCCGGGAACGTTCATCTCAAGAGCTTGCCCTCTAAAACCGTCTTTGGTGAGAAGTCAAGGCTTACAAGACGTAGTCATTAGTGCGAATCTATGATCAGTTTTCTCTCGCCGTTGACTGCAGATTTTACAATGAGCGGGATCCAGCTACGGTCAGCAGGACAAGCGCGGCTTGCCATTTCTGCCACCTAAGACTGCCAGCAATTTAAAAAAAAAAACGGGCTGTTTGAGTTAGAAGCGCGGTTTTTTTTTCAGCATAGCGGTGTAGTGAATCAGAATGCAGCCAATTAGCAACCTCACTACTTCACTATCAGACAGAGCGCTAGTCTCGTCTACTAGTGTGCGTCACAATGACGTCACACAACGGCTCGCCCGTCACTCGTGCTGTGCCCGCTCGCCGCGAAGTTTCGTTTTCGGTCGTGAACGGCCCCAAAATTTCTCGCGTTGCAGCGGCGGTGAGAATAGCATTTTCAAAAATTTAAAACTCATTTGGATATACAAGCCTAGGAATAAATCAGGAGCTTAACAGAATTAGTTAAAAATTATAAACGATCAATGCGATTGATATCGCACAATACGCGCTAGAATTAGTGTCCTTCATAGACGGAACAGCCGTAGTCGTTGAGGAGTTCAGACTGTGCGAGCGGATGGCGTGATCCAGTCCACCAATCACCCTGTGACACGTCATACCCGCTCTCCACACGCCTTCACCTGCCACCCTTTTTCCACTTTCCCCTCCTTTGAAATTGGAATGGGGGATTTTCCTGCCTCCATTTCGCCACATGCAAACCGGGGCTTAAGGTAGACAGACGGACGGACGAATTTTTCCAACATTGGAGTTCTAATGCTAACGCATCGAAAATTCGCAATTCAGGATTAGTTAACCAGCCTGCGAGTTAGCACGTTTTAACTGAATTCTAATGCACTACACTGCTAACAATGGTATACTAAAAACGCACATTTATAACTCAGAAAGCCTATTTTTGAAAATTGTTGGCAGCCTTAGGCGCAACACCCTGTATAGTTCAGGCATCTTTCTTACAATGCTACGTGGTCTACAGAGACGTGAGCGCCGCGTATAAAGGATACAAACGACAGTGACCTTTTCAACCACCCACGGCCCATCAAATTTATATTTCATTTGCGGGTTCGGCATGCCACGAATGAAGCATCCCTAATGGAAGTATTCTGCACCAACGCACTTTGGTTCGGGTGCTACAGCTGCGTGAAATCTCTACGCACTGTGTGTGCCTCAGCTGCTTCGTTTGGATTCCACCTGACGGTGCTTTCGTGAGCGGCACAGTTTTGCATTTCAATTCATGTAATAAAGAACGCTATCCTCATACGCTGTGCTGCCATAACCGCATTCACAACATTGCAAGCATCATGTCCTGGATACCTGGTCTTGAGGGGATCGACGCAAATGAGTTGGGTTCGTCAGCTGGCCCGTGAAATTAACATCCGGGTGTCCTCGATCTTCTGGCCAAATCCAACGTCAGCGAAACACGCCATAACATATAAAGAGCAAATAGCGGAACATTACAACATCATAGAAAACCACACAATCTTGCCTTATCCTCGGCCGTCACAATTAACGCGGAACAAGCACATATCCTCCACAGAGTTCAGACTATAGCACTTTTCTAGCGCCGCTAATGCTCTACAACTTTCGATGACATGATACAACTCACTGTTCCAACCATCCGGACATCAGGGCGGATACAGAACATGTTCTCCACTTACTTAACGCTGCCGTTGCCTCTCTTATTTCCTTCATCCTCCCTCTTACTCCTGGGGTGCTAGGATTCTGTCGGGGTCGACAGATGGTCAACGGGCCTCAGCAGAGCAAGCGCTTTTTTTCACTGGCCTTTAGTACTGGCCTCGAATAAAATGTTTTGCTCCTCCTCCACCTGGGGTTTCTTTTACAGCTGCGCTGATTTATTTTAACTTCGAACATTGTTACACACATGTACAGCCTCTCGTCAAAAATACGCAGCCCTTAAGGAACGAAACAGCGCAGCTAAAACGAAGAACCAGAAAGGAGATACACGGACAAACGCTGCGCATATTTTGAAACGTCAAGTTGCCGCGATGCTGCCAATTCCACAGAAAACAAATGCTAGATGCATCACTCACAAACTATGCCTACGGCTTGCACAACGCTGATAAAGTGCTTATCTTGTTCAAGAGTGGTAGAAAAAGCTCGGTCAACCTATCGCTTCTCCTTGCCCCGTAAAGTGCTGTTCGCGAGACCAAGGAACGCTTGCGTTGTAGTGGGGCATCCATTATTTACAGCGATAACTACATGTGGAACTTTACCCGGGACGAATGGCGTGGTATGCCTTCATCGTAAACTCCAGCGCTCTCTCGCTGTCTAACGAAAACGTCGCCCAGGTTGGTCTCTGCCGTACAGGATGCATGCGCCGCGTAGCGGGTTTTTTCAATACTGTGCGCAGGCAGTCAGTGCACCCTGCGGAGCGTGCAGCCAGGGATCCAAGATACGGTGTCCTTGGCATGAAGGGTACCGCAAACCAAGACGACGGAGAAAGAACAGATACACACAACAGCATACAGGGTGTTTCACCTCAGACCTCACATTTTTTTAAACAGGCTTTTTTAGTTAGAAGAGCGTTTTTTTTTTCGGCATAGCACTGTCATTGGCAAAATACATCAGAATACAGCGGAACGTGCTAACAGGTAGGCTGATCAATATTGAATAGTTAACTTCTTAACTACTGCTGTTAGGCTCCTTAATTATTGAGGGGCATGTAGCCCGCCGTAAGCAATATCCATACCAGTTTTTATAATTTGGAAAACGCGGTTACCCGCGGAGCTGTGGCCCAACAAATTTTGGCTGTTTCGACGAGTTACGTGCACTGATGAGGTTTCTTTGCTTGCGAGCTTCTCAAAAGCGCATGTAGTTTGTCGCTATGTAGGCCAAATTTGTTGTGCCACAGCGCCAAGGGTAACTGCGTTTTCGTGATTCCAAAACTGATATAGATATTATTTATCGTGGGCTACACGCCTCTGAGTAATAATGAGCCTTACAGTAATAGTTAAAAAGTTAACTATTCAATAATAGTTAAGCATCCTGCTAGCTAGCACGTCTTAGCTGTATTCCGATGTACCACACCGCTGACAATGTTATGCCGAAGAAAGCGCTCTTCTAACTCAAGAACCCTAGTTTTCAAAATTATGCAAAGCCTTAGATGAAACGCCCTGTATATGTGTGCATCCGTTGTCCTTCGTCTTGGTTTGCGCTGTCCTTCATGCCATGTATCACGGGCACCAACTTGCCCAAGTTTCCACCCTTGTCAAATATACGGTGCCCTACGGCCTGCTGTTGTCGTTATCCCCTAATTTTAGCTGACAAAAAAAAGATAGTTTTTTTTCTAATGAGCAGCTGCCATGGCTTTGTGAGTTTCTGCAATTTTGAGATCACGAACAGCTTTTCTCTTGAGAGAAAGTTTTGGCGGTGCCACAAAAGAACAAAATAATAATTATCCGCTGGTGCGGTGTGCGCTTCCGGCAATATATTTAAACTAAGCATGTCATCCGTCTAAAAGCGGTGGCCGTCTCTAGACTGAATTAACTGTTAATCCGTCCTATACACAAGTTTACGGACCATATTGATGAGCATGGATATACGTGTCTGCCATAAGCATTTAAAGTGATATAAAGACAACTCATGAACGCAGCTCAGGTTAAATGGCGTACGCTTGTAGTTGCTGTCAGGACGACGCGAAAGGAACAAGGACAAGAGAGGCACAAGGACACAACAGGACAGGCGCCTTGTGCACGCCTCTCTTGTCCTTGTTCCTTTCGCGTCGTCCTCACACCAATTACAGCTATGAACCAACTAGCCCAAACCAAAGCACTTATTGGGCGTACGCTTACAAGTGTACCTATCGAAACGGCGTCCGCACGCGCTCCAGTAATGCCACCTTCGTTTCTGTTTTTGTTTTTTCGCCACAGAACATGAAGAAAGAAGCATTTATTGGTATTCTACGGCTCTTTCTGATCACGGCATATTCTGAAGGAGCGCGCCAGGTTGGCGAAAGCGAAGACAGCCGAGACTCATTCCAGGAGAGTTGCATAGTGGCCAGGGGGAGCTACGTGAACGAACACATTGGTTGCGTACTGACCACCGAGCCTAGGTCTGCACTCAATGGCTCAAAATGTACCATGGCAATGGCGGGAACGTTCTGGCCTAAGAACCCCGTGGACGCGGCTTCCGCGCGTCCCCCAAGTGTCTGTCTGTCGTTGCCTAATTTCACTTCCCAGTGCCGCTTCGAGAACTTACTGAACGGAACGTCAATGGGCTCGACTTTTGATACTACTAGCATTTCCCAAATTCTTCGGCACGGTGAACCCGTCGGTACCGAGATTACAGACTGCGCAACGCGTGTGCAAGACTCGCATTGCGTTATGAAATTATTCCTTGCGACATTCAATGAAGTTAACGGCACAACAGAGGACGTAGAAAACAATATGCGGTGTAGAGAACCGTACAACTGGTGCAGCATCCTGCTTGAAATTCGATGGGGCAACACGTCGAACTTGAGCCATGCTGACCGTGGCCCCCCTTTAAACATGACTGAAGCCGTTCCAGAAAAACTGAAAGGCCTGACAAGTCCTGCGAAGACCTCGCGATTTTTATTCTGCGGCTACTCATCTAGAAAGATGGTAAAACGAGATGTACTCATGACAGGTGAACTGCAACTGAGCGATTCGGACGAGACGACTTTGAGCGCACTTATTCGCGACTCCACGGAGAAAATGCAGAACGATGTCAAAATCCTGACGCTCCTAAACTCCAAATTGAAATCCATTCCGGAAAGCATTTTTAAAATGCGTGCCCTTGAACGTTTAAGTATCAAACGCACCGTTCTCGGGGCCAACGAATCATTTTCGGTGTCACCGGTGCCTCTGACGACCAGTCACGTCCGACGACTGTCCTTGGAAGGAACGGCGGTGCACGTTCTTCACGACCAGGATTTCTGCAATTTTCCCGATCTGCGATACCTCAACCTGGAGATGTGCTCACTGAGAGCAGTGTACGGGTCCCCTTTTATGTGCCTATCGTACCTCCAAGAGCTGCGGATGCCCAACAATGAACTGACAGCAATCACGAGGGAAATGTTCAAGGGACTTAAGTCCCTAAATGTGCTGAGGCTATCGAAAAATAAGCTCAACTTTTACGACGCCGCGCCTGTATTCGCTCCTCTTACGAAGCTGAACGCTTTATATCTGGGTCAAAACATGATCGATGCCTTGTTTCCTGAGATTTTCATCGAACTCACTGTGACGACGCTCGAGCTAGAAGCCAACCTCATCTCCAACTGGTCGAAGCCCATCTTTTCCCGCATGGCCCACCTAGAAATCCTGAATCTGGACAGCAACAAGATTCGCGTCCTGGGCGACATGATGTACGCCGACGTGGCCAACGTGACGAGGGTCAGCATCTGCCACAGCCCGTGGGACTGCACCGACTGCCACATCAAGAACGTAGAGCGCCTCCTGGCCCGTGCTGATGGAAAGACGTGCGCCTTCTGCGCCGGCAACAAGGGCCCCCTGGCGGACCTGCACGTCACAGACGCGGCTCCTGACGTCGAGGAGTGCAAGCCGCCGGACTACTACGCCTTGGTAGGCGTACCCACACTTCTAATCTTCCTCGCTGGAACATTCGGTGGGTACTCGGTGTATACCAACAGGTGGTACATCCGCTACTTCTTGCTCTTCCTGCGAGTCAAGGTGAAAGGGTACCGCCGGATCAAGTCCGGCGACCGCTACCTCTGGGACGCCTTCGTGTCGTACCACCACTCGGACGCGGAGTGGGTACGCGAGTACATCATCCCCACGCTGGAATCGACAGCCCTCCAGTTCCGACTGTGCGTCGGGGAGCGGGACTTCATTCCGGGCCTGCCGATCGTGGAGAACGTCTGTCGCGGTATCGCGCAAAGTCGCAAGTCCCTGTTCGTGCTGAGCCGCCGGTTCTGCGCCAGCCGCTGGTGCATGTTCGAGCTGTCGTTGGCGAAACACCGCCTGTTCGAGTCTGACCGTGAAAACCAGATGGTGTTTATCCTCAGGGAACACATTGAGGAGTCCGAGATGTGTCCCCTCCTTAGATACCTGTCCGGAACCAAGACGTACGTCCAGGTGCCGCCTGCGGGCGCTAACGGAAGCGTTCAAGGCTACTTTTGGCTGCAGCTACGCGCCGCTTTGGAATTCTGATTTGCAGTAACTGTCTTCCAGGAGAAGCTTTGATCTTTGTCGTGCCTATAGCAGCCCAAACTTTCATATGGCATGCATTTGTATCACTTGCTGTTTTCGCTGTGAGAACACCTACCTCACACTATGGATGTAAAAGTTGTAGTGCGTTGTATAAGTTACACTGGTTGTGTCGCACGCCCATAGATTGCGATCGCGATGGTTAGCGAATAGCGCACCTCAGCGGTAATTCCGGTGTGCTCGGGTATTCATGTAAGATTAGGGAATGCTCGTCCCCTTTTAAAATTTTTCACATTGAGCGCAACCGAGCGGTCATAAGTTAGTGACGACACTTACGTAGGTCATGTCTTTACCGATTAGGCAACAAACGAAAACTTTTTGCCGCGCGAAGAAGGATAGAAAGAAAGAAAAAAACTGAAGTGGGCCCCCGCAGAACGTATCGATCGCTTCGTTTCTGTTGTCATGAAACGAGCAGATGTCTAAACAAAGAGCTACTGCAGCGATTTGTTCATCACATCAGTAGCGCAACAAGACAAGGGACCGGTGAACAAGTACACCCGTCCCTTGTCTTGTTGCGCTATTGTTCAGAAGTATGAACCAACAAGCCCAAATTTCAACGTTACTCAAGATTTGTTCAGTGTTCTTGATTAGGCAGGTATATGTGAACACAGACGAGCTCAGCACCAATCGGAACTGCAGTTTAGGCGAATTATTGAGTTATAGAATGTACTTTACTACTTCATCGAAGCAAAATAAGCTATTTGCGATATAAAAAGGGTCATTCCATTTTCCTAAACATTTGTGCTTAACTAAAGTCTGCAGTTGCTGTACTGCCGTTGCATCTTCTGTAAAGGCTATACACGCAGTTTTGTACATGGCATACATACTGTGAAGGCCAAAACAAGCACAAGGCTTGAAACGTTTAGCTCTTCTAGCATGCGACAATCTCAATCACTATACAGTTTAGGCCCAAACTCGATCACAGCTGTCTTGTCCTCATGTAAAATGCAATGCGGAGCTGACTATCCCACACTTTTAAAAGCACGCCTGGCACAACTAAGAGTAAAGGTATTATGCAATTAAATTAGCATAGACAGCTGTATATATTCAGTGTTTAGATAGTATAGTGACGATTCGAAAAGAAATTTTACAACGCTGTTGATGTGCGGTTTTGAATTCTATGTAGTTGTGCTGCCTATTGTCGGTGAAGTTCACTTTTGACCATCGCATGCATGATTCCGGCGCAGCGCTCCGATGTTGAAGTGAAATGTTTGTCTGACAGCGTCCAAATTATTCGAATGCTGTGCGACCAACATTAATCGATGCACAATGCATTCCTTTCACGCCACCGCTTCTTCACGCAAGGCTTCCTGACGTCGTTATTCGTAAGCTGACGCATCGAAGGTACTTCCTGCACAGATAGCGCAGATGCTGTTGTTGCACAGGGGTTTCATAATTTTTGCTTTACAAAAGCACGACTTTTCTAAATATTAACAAATTTCTCACCCTCGCCCAGTAATCCCACAATCCTCCCAGCAAAGCAGGGAAGCTTCTTTTAATTTTATTTTTTTTTGTTCGGGCAGAAGTTCAGGAGGAAGTATGCGAATTTTTCTTGGTGCAGATGTTATTTAGCTATAGTTCTAGCTTGAAATCCACCGTTGTTCACGCCTTTTATTGGGCAGGCTCCACTGCGCTAGATTCGTTCATACAGATTACTCATGCTTCGCGAAGCCTCTGCCAGCAGGCACACTATCGCAATAAAAAAATGTTTCTTAGCAAGGAAGCGCACCGCTCTCATCCACTCTCATCATTCATCGCTGTCAAATTGCCATGCAAACATTGTTCACGCAGCCCTTATCACGAAGCCATTACATCATGCAGTGCCCTCATTTCTCTAAAAGGAGAAAAAACAACTTGCAAGTTTCATATCTTCGCTGAATAGCCGAGACATTTGTCCGAACGGCGAAACATTGGGACGACCTCTACGAAGCTACTGCTCATATCACAACCTTGAAGTAGTTCAATTAAAAACTGATGGCAACGATAAGATGCCAACCTGCGTCTTTCAAACATTATGGTACAGTTTGTATACGATTACTAATACGTGTTAACTGCTCAACATTGGTCCTTATATCAGCCGATAAGCTAACAGATGAGCTCTTATAAGTCGTATTAATTCGTGGTTGTAATTACCTTCTTACATGATTTGCATTTTTATTCTGTGCTGTCATCTGAATTTTGAAGTCTTCTCCAGACATTTTTCTGTATACGTTTCTTTTACTTCTGCGGACAGATTCAATTTTTGTAGCGATAGCTACATTACGCGGTAGCATTTCGAACCTTCAGCGTGGCTGTGCGCCACCCTGTGGCTGCGCCGCCACGCTGTCACGTGGTGCGGAGCAGCTGCCGGCGGCGCGGCGCCGTGGCTGATCACGTCGTTCGTCACGTGGTTCGTCACGTGACCAAGTTCCACTCAGCCAGCTGTAGCTATCGCGTCACTCCAGGTTTAACCAGAGCCAAACCACCACCAATTTTTTTTTTTTGCTCAGTATTCTTTTGCAGTGTGTGGTCATTTTATTTTGCCGTGGTTGTCATTCAACATAATCAGCTTTATTAGTAGCACTGTTTCTTCTACCTTTTGTTCCACATTTTATTCCGATTATCATTTGGAGGCACTTGCAGCAGGAATGCGTTAGTTATTTGCCTTATCTTGTTTTGCCTTGTTATATCTTATTATGTGGGCATTGCATGTTCCGAGAACATTGGCATGTATCCCATAATTCATGCAGTTCCCACTCATCGGGCACTTGAGGATTGCAAAATAAATAAGTAACGCATTAAGGAAAACCTGTTCTTACAATTAACACTACACAAGCCGCCTCGGTCAACCACCAGCTATGGTCGCGAGTTATATCTTGTGCAGACAGGTAAGCGGAGAAGAGGTAGGAACATAGGAGAAAAGGGAAAGAAGACGAAGAAGACATGATCAATCCGCCGGTCGCAACGACAGAGGTATTCTGATTTCTCTTTCAGTTGTCATTTCTGTGTTGCCATGTCTAATCACTAAGCATATGTAATTACGTCTTGTCTTGTGTCTTGTCATATCTTTTTCTGTGGTTGCATGCTTTAGCGCTGCTATTTTTTTTTCTTAGATTCATAATGAAGTATATAATTACTGAGGATGCACCAAGAGTTGCACAGCAGGCACAAGCCGCACGAGGACAACTCTATCTGGTGTCAGCCAGAAATAAGATCAGCGTGCTTCATATTAATGTCCTTTCATTTTCAATTAACCTAATCTAAATTGAGCAACCATTTGGAGCAGCAAGGAACTGAATTAATGAAATGGGGATCTGCGAACGACGCTGAAACACATTGCAAAAGAAATGGATTCTAGTGAGAGGGTCGTTGGGCGATTTTTTGAATCTTTTTTTTTTCCGACGCATATGAGATGTGTAAACAGCCTAGGATGTGGCATCTGGGCGACCACCTAAACTTAACGCGATCACAATGAGCGCAAGTTACCAGCCTGAGCTGTCTCTTGTCAACCGTATCTGCCTTTTAATAATATTTAGCGCATGTACACGGGAGCCGGTAATGGGTGCGGAAACTAAAATTACGAAAGCGTTTGGGAACCGTGAAACCATTAGTGACGATTTTTAACGTGATAACATTAGAAGATTCATTTAAGGGGGGGGGGGGTGCACGGGCGGTAACATAATTCCCAAGCCCGGAAGTGAGGTCCCTCGACCGTAAGTGCCAATTATGTTTCGATGTATCTTCATTGCATCCGAGTCGCCACCTTTCGGCACCTTCGAGGAGACCTGTAAGCACCAGCTAGAGGTCCCGAAGAGATGCCTGGTTGTATGCAGACAGACCACCAACACAAAAAATGACACAAAACTCAATGTAAAGGCATATACAGTTTCTAGTACTATCGTAAGGCCAAGACATAATGTAATTAGGTGTCTCTGAATTTTTTGTCCTCTTCTTTTCGTCGTTAACTCAATATAAGAGACTGCTTTCTGTTTCTTGTCCTGCTTTTTTTGCCTGCCTGTTACTGCACTCTGCTTGTTCTAATGAACTACGACTTCCATTAAGATCGCACTGTACCGCAACTGCGCTTTCTACGCGACCTATGCGCAATATTCATTGTGAAGCTGAGCTGCTCTGCCTTCGCTCAGTGGATAGCCTAGTTTCTACACAGACACCTCGCCATGTGCCGGCAGCCATTGCACCCCTTCCTTCCTTTAGCAGTGGAAGGTGTCTAGTGGCTCATTTTGCTTTCAGGCGAACAACCTGGCAGCACAGTCACGGACAGAAAATCGGGCGCCTGCTTGCTACACATGCTGTGCTAGCATCTACAGGGTGTTTCAAATTATTCGATACACATTTTTCTTTGGAAAGCCGTGAAAGATATGCCTGTGCGTTTTGTGCAGGTTGATTATGTGGCATGGCGGACATTATTTATGCAATAGATTACAACGAAAAGACGAGTAATTAACTAAAATAAACTCTTAGTTAATTACTTTTTAGTTTAGTTTAAGTTTAGTTTTAGTTTAGTTAATAAGTGTTTATTCTTGTTTGAGGACATAAGGTTATATCGACAAATAGAAAACCTTTGACATAAATGGCGAACCCAGTTTATAAAATTTCTGAATCGTCATCGTGCTTCGAGATATGGAGCGTGGAATATACGCGTTTGGCAGTTTGTTAAGTTGGCTTTCCCGCGTTACCTACTGATAAAATGGCGTCGCTGCACATGCTATCGTCACGGGGATCACGTCAACATCATCTACGTCCTTAAGAAAAAAACTGTGGCTGCATTCGATTCAAAGAACGGCCATTTTATGAATATGCAACGTGGGAAAGCCAACTTGAAAAGATCCGAGACGCCTTTTTTTTTTTTTTCACGTTCGTTATCTCGAGGTATGATGCCGATTCTGAAATTTCAAGAACAGTGCTCGCCTTCGATCTTGGCGGGCTGCAATTTCGCAATTTAGCCGTGTGCACTGAAACTAAAACTAAAAAGTAATCAGTTTATATCAGTCAATGATTAGTATTTTCATTGCACTTTATCACACAAATAATGTGCCCCCTTCGTGAAAAATCAAACTACAGACACCGCACCGAAGAATCTTTCAAGGCTTTTGGAAGAAAAGCCTGCATTGTATAATTTGGAACGCCCTGTATATGCTACGAGGGCAGCACCGGTGTCAGAGTAGGCTGTGCAGTTCGCCCCCTT